>NW_022631079.1:2051968-2403565 GCF_010015895.1 Lontra canadensis
AGAAAGAAAGAAAGAAAGAAAGAAAGAAAGAAAGAAAGAAAGAAAGAAAGAAAGAAAGAAGGAAGGAAGGAAGGAAGGAAGGAAGGAAGGAAGGAAGGAAAGAGAGAGAGAGAGGAGGGAGGGAGGGAAGGAAGGAGGGAAGGATGGAAGGAAGAAAGAGAGGGTGGGAGAGAGGGAAAGAAAGAAAGTCAGTCCTCTCCTCTGAACAACTTGGACTTCTCTGAGACTTGCTGATCCATTCAGGAAGCAGAATTTGCACATAATTGGCTTGGGGATAAATGAAATATGTAAGACCCAATGCAGAGGTTAAATAAAACTCTTTGATCTCAAAATCACACTGGACACCCTGTGGTAAAAACAGAGGTCTACTGGGAGGAAAAAAAAAAAAAAGATGAGTTCTATTTTCCATCACAAATTAAGCTACAGGAAGGGAAATTTGATAATCTAATAAAACAAACCTTGTAAAACGGCTTCACTTGAACCTCATCAGTATACGAGATTTGCAAGATACGAAACTGCTCATGATCTAGAGTCACGTAACCCCTGGGAGCATTTAGTGAAATAGTTCTTTCTTTCCAGAAAATGGCAGTCTGGAAAGGTGAATTAATTTCACATATGATTGGCATGTTTGGTGTTTTTCTCCATCAGCAAAATGGTGACGTTCGTTGCAAAGAGAATACGTTCATGATACCTGTCATGCCTCTGCTTTCCCACATTAATGCTGACACCTGTAATTCTCTGATGGATGAGAAGCCTCAAAGCAGCCATATTGGAAAAGTGAAATCCACCAAACTGGTATAGAGGGACAGCCAAGGTCCTTGCCAGTGATTGAGCCATGAAAGGGTCTCACTAGTGGGTTGGCTTGAGAATCACTCATCGCTAACCTCTTGCCAGAGCCTCTATCATGTCATCAATAACCTCCTTCTCTACTTTCTGCTGCTTCCAACCCACCCAGTAACAATTTTCAACTTTGAGCTTCTTCTTCACTCTAGATATTACCCCAGGGCCCTCAACAGGCATCCTCTTGAGCCTTCAAGATAACATAATAGCATCTTTTTAAATCCCATGTAAAAGGATAAGGAACCCGCAATTCATAAATGTTCACTATAAAGTAGCGAATAAGCAGTCAGATAGATTTGAACTCAGGTCTGTCTGACTCAAAATGTGTTGTCTCTCCCACTACACTGCTCTGTCCAGCAACGGGGAAGTGAGCAGGACACGCAGCCGCGCCAGGAGCCGAAAGGGTATAAACTAAACTGTCATCACTTTATGGAAAAGAAAGAACTTTCTGAATTTTGTCATGATTTCTCTTCGGCTTTATCATCACTGTAATCATTGAGAAGTGCCTGTGTTCAAATACATACATAAAGGTGATTTGTTTCTAGACAATTTAATATCATTTACAAAATATTTCTCTAGTCCTGTAATAGGGCTTTTTAACATACCATTTAAAGAAGCATAATTTTTTTTTAAGGATTTTTATTTTTCAGAGAGAGAGTGAGCATGCGTGCACAAGCAGGGGAGTGGCAGGTAGAGGGAGAAGGAGAAGCAGGCTCCACACTAAGTAGGGAGCCTGACATGAGACTCAATCTGGGATCATAACCTGAGCCGAAGGCAGATGCTTAACTGACTGAGCCACCCAGGCACCCCTAAAGAAACATAATTTTTAATGCATGCTTAAAAGATAGCGTTGTATATCTCATAGACATTTGTCTATGTGTCAGCGTGTATTTAGAGTAAAAACATTGTTAAAATCAATCAAACTTATTCACCAAAACCATTATCATCTGAAGAACTTGAGGGCTTAGTCTCCAAGACGACAAATGCTGCACACAGAGCCCTCCTTCCTGCTTCTGTTGTCAATGGGTTCCATGTACCAATATGACAGCCTGATCTGACATACCGGAGTTTTCCTCAAAAGAGAAAACACACATCCCCACGTGTGTGGACACACACATACACGCACAAATTAAGCTATCAGTGGATTTATGTAATATTTCAATTATACATTATTTATCTGAGTTTTCATCTATGAGTGGTAGAGATTTATCAGTCTTCATCTATGAGTATCACAGTGAACTGTGATTACATCAATTTCTCATGTTCTTAACCAATACCCAGCAGGGCTAGAGAGAAGTTCCAGCTTCTGGTAATTGACTAGCTCAAGATCTGGGAGACACATTTTCATTTGTGAACCAAACAGACACAATCTGAACAGAGTTAGTCTAGTTGTTTAAGAGCCAATGATTCATTCTTAACAGAATTCTATGTGCACATTTTCTGGAGGGTATTAATTACTATGTTATCTACTGCCAAACACTGAGTTCCTAAGAACTTTCAGCGGGGGGGGCGGGGGGGACCTTTTCGCTTATATATAAGAAAATAGTGATAGTTTCATTCCTTCTATGTTCCTAAAGATTCCTTCAGAGAAGTTGGACCATACTTAACTACTAATAAGCCACCTGTAATATGGGAATCCTTTATCACCTGGATTCAAAATTTTAGATTAAAAACACAGAAATATGAAGGAATGCTGCCCACCAGCTGGGTGCTTGGCAAGGGCCATGCGCTGGTCTGTCCAAATGGAAACGAATCGCAGGCATCCTTCCAAGTGGTATTCCCTCTTGTAGGTCAACCCATAGGCATGAAAAGTTCATAGCTGATAAATGCTTCTAAGAGGACTGACACCTGGTAAAGACAAAGCAGTCTACACTTCCTGCCAAGGCTTGATTATGCCAGGGTGAAGAGGCAATGTGCAGAAGTCTGCCAAGTTATGAAAGAGGCGTCCTGTTTCCCTTAGAGAGAAATGGAACCTAACTCTATACTGAAGCACGAGAACCAGGGATGCAAAGCTGTACCCCCCCCACCCTACCCCCACTGCAATAACCCAGTCTATACAACAAATGTTGACTTGTTGTCTACCGTGCATTTGACACCATGGGAAATATACTGCAAAAGGCGGAACATGTGGGTATTCATGGGGATCCATGAAGAGGTCAAAAATGCTGCCCCTTACTTAAGACACATTGGAAGTTGTGGGGCACCTGGGTGGCTCAGTTGGTTAGGCATCTGACTCTGGATTTGGGTTCAGATCATGATCTCAGGGTCCTGGGATCAAGCCCCAGACTGGGCTCTGTGCTCAGCATGGAGTCTGCTTATCCCTCTCCCTAGCCCCCGACCCCCAACCACAGGCATGCTTTCTCTCTTTTCTGTCTGAAATAAATAAAATCTTTAAAAAAAAAAAAAAAAGAAAAAGAAAAAGAAAGAGAGAGAGATATTGAAGTTGTTCATCTATTGGTATAAAGTCTCATTTATGTGAGGTAAAGAAGTTCTAGAGATCTGCCCTCCAAGATCGTCCCCACAGTAGACAATGCCATACGGTGAACTTAGAAATAATGTAGCTCTCATGTTCTTACCTTCCCTAAACTGTTCTAACCAAACACAAGTGCACAAGGAAACTGGTGATAGTGACAGGTGTATGTCTATTACCTTGATTATGCTAATGATTTCGGGACCATACACAGATGGCCAAACTCTTCAAATCGTAGACAGTTGACTTGTATGGGGTTTTGTGTATCAAACACACCTCAGTAAAACTGTCAAGAAATTTTCACAGGATAAAAGAAGATACACTGCTACAACGAGCATTCAGGAAAAATCAAACCCGTCTATAAAGATGGGAGGAGACAATAGTAATGACGTAAGAAGCCAGCACTGCCCTGAGCTAAGAGCACTAAGTACCTCCTCCTAGCTCCTCCTTGGTCTCCTCTCTGAAGAGGAGACCGACTCCTCCTCCCGACAAGGCAGTCAGAGGACTGGGCAGGGGAGAGACACAGAGTTTAGCACTCACTCTGTGCTAATTCTCCCACTTCCTCTTCCCCTTCTGACAACCACCACGAGGTTGAGGTGGATGAATGTCCAGCCTGGTAGACGCTTCCCACACTTGCACCGTTCGCTTTCTGCATTCCAAGGCATCATCCACAGAGCTGCGCATGCTCCCGGTCAAGAAGGGAGAGGCCAAGTGCTCTTCTAAGCTGGGAAATGCTCCTGCTTCCAGGGAGAAGGGAGGCTATGTCCAGTCTACCTTGTAAAGGCGGATTCCCACAGACCGCCTTGCTTCCCATCCTAAGCAGAGAGGCACTCAGAGAGAAAATAGCCGACAAGTCATTCATCAAAGTCTAAGACCACTTAGGGCATTGACCAGTCTGCATGAAAGGCCTCCGCCTTTCCGTGACAGGTTACTCCATCATGCAGAGGCCTCCTCGGTCTTGTCCACTGGTCACACTGACTCCCAGGTCAACGATCCAATTCTACTCTCAGGCACACGTTCACTCCTAGTTCTTTCAAATGCCATTGACAGCTGCCCGACTGCGTGGCTTTCCCGCTAAATGTTAGACTCCTATCCAGGTTGTCCCTCCTGTTGTTCATCACAGACATTTTTTTTTTTCTTTTGCTACTGTCATGGGAGGTTTAAATGTCTGCCCACTCCTGAGGCTGCCTGTGGCCTTCCCCCAAAATGTCGCACAGGGCAGAGGAGGAAAGGGACACCAGCGCAGCCCTGGGGTAGTGAGAGAGGAGGGGACAAGCCTCATCTTTGCCACTTACTGTCTGTGGGACTCAGGGACGCCAGTAAACCTTTCAGGGACTCCATTGGCTCCTGTGAAAAACACAGCCTCCGGGTGTTTAAGAATTAAACAAACATGAATACGTTGGAAGCTTCAAAGCATGACCCGACAGAAAGTATTACTGTGTACGTCCACCAGAGCACAGTATGACGTTTTAGAGTCTATTGTTGTAGACTTCTCACCCGGCACACAAAGACGATTAATATTTCTGGTGGCTAGAACGTAGTCTTCACGATCGTAGGGTTCTGCGTCCCGTTCGCTGGTCTACAGTCTACAGGAATCCTTGCAACGGGACCTCACACCAGTAGATACTTAGTAGTTATTGATGAGTGAGTGAGCCAGGGAATACTCTAATTTGTTAAAGATCACAATTTACAATAAATATGTTGTTACTTGTGACCTTTGTAATAAGCACTCACATGTCCTCTTCTGCTTTTTCACTAACAGAAGCTGAATGGTGTTGCAAATAAAAATTGAAAAAAAAATTGAGTTTAACCCTTTCTTAGATTCCAAAGCACCACTAGAAATATATCTGAACCAAAAAAGAGCAATTAAATTATAATATACCCTAAATATAGGTAGGACTGTAGGAACAATGTATCACCCTTTATAAACAAATTTTAAAATGCCAGTTTCAAGGTTTAGTTTTCTACATGTTTTGAAAATTATTATTACTTTCACATTTTGACATATCCTGTATGCTAAAGTAACTTTCAAATTAATATTTGGTTCATTTGCTAATGGTGATACTACAATATATGTATGTACTCCCTGCTACCCACTGATCTGATTCCATGGAAATTCTTCCCTCCCTCCCTTCCTTCCTTCCTCCCTTTCTTTCTTCCTTTCTCTTCCTTTCTCCTTCCTCCCTCCTTCCTTCCCTCCCTTCCTTTCCATTTTTCTTTTTCTCTCTTTCTCTCTTCCTTTTTTACTGAGATATAATTGGCATATAACACTATTATTGTCAGGTATACAGCATAATAATTTGACAAATATATATATTACCATGTGATCACAGTAAGTCTAATTAACATCCATCACCATACATAGTAATAATTTTGTGTGTGTACATGGGAACCTCTAAGATCTACTCTTTTAGCAACTTTCAAATATATAATACAGTTCGCTCAGTGATGGTCACCATACTGTACATTCACATTCCCTGGGATTTATTTATCTTATAACTGGAAGTTGGTACCTTTTGACTGCCTTCACCCATTTCACACACCTCTTCCCAACACCTGACTCTGGCAACCACCAATCTGTTCTCTGTTATCTACCAGCTTTTATTTTATTTTTTTAAGATTCTACACATAAACAAAATCATGGAGTATTTGCCTTTCCCGGTCTGATTTATTTCACTTAGTGTAATGCCCTCAAGATTCAAGATCCATCCATATTGTGACAAATGGCACCATTTCCTTCTATTTTATGACTGAATAATATTCCATTACACACACACACACACACACACACACACACACACACCACATCTTCTTTATCCTTTCATCTATTGACAGAAACTTCCACTGCTTCCCTGTGTTCACTATTGTAAGTAATGCCATGACGACCATGGGTGTGTAGATACCTTTCTGAATTCATGTTTTTGGTTTTTTTGAGTAAATACCCAGAAGCTGAACTGCTAGATCACAGGGAAGCTCTATTTTTAATTTCTTGAAGAACCTCCATACTGTTTCCCAGTGGCTGCACCAACTTACACTCCCACCAACAGTGGACAAAGGTTCCCTTCTCTCCACATCCTCGCCGACAAACAACACTTGTGATTTCTTGTCTTTTTGACACTGGCATTCTGACAGGTGGGAGGGGATAGCTCAGTGTGCTTTTGATTTGCATTTCCCTGGTGATGAGTGACGTTGAGTACTTTTCATGCACCCGTCAGCCATCTGTATGTCTTCTTTGGAAAAAATGTCTATTCAGGCACTCTGTTCATTTTTAAATCAGACTGTTGTGGTGGTAGTTAATGAGTTGCACGGGTTCTTTATATAATTTAGATATTAATTCTTTATCAGATATGTGGTTTGCAAATATCATCTCCCATTCATTTTGCTGACATGGGCATGTTTCCTTACCAGCTTTTCCTTATAAGCTACTTTTCTAAAGTCTTTAGTATACCTTGATTTACTAAAATTTGATTGCCTCTACTTTTGTGGAAAATGATTTTAAAACATAAGCATAGCCACTATTTTAAGTATGGCATTAAGCGCCAACCTTTTCTTTAAAAACAAAACAAAACTATCATCCCGCTTTTTTGTTCTTATTTAATAAATACTCAATTTACATGAGATCTTCTATTGCTTTTTATCCTTCTTAAGCCAGATAAAATTTCACCTTTGGAGATATTCATTTTTGTCCTTAATCTGACCTGTGTCTTCATCATTCAATTATCCAACCCTCAGACCAATTAACAGTTACATCATCTTCAGAAGGTGGAGGTTGCTTTACATAAGTAAAGTAAACCTACTTTGAAACAATTTAATTACAACATTTTCCGTTAGTCATATGAATTATTTATTATTACTACTCTGTAAATTCTAGATGGTCATCTGTATCTTGTGGGATCTGTTACTAGTAATAGTATAGTAGTAATAGGGAAGGGACCTTAGAACTTTAGGTAGTGGTAGCCCTTTTACATGCAACTTTAGAAAAATTATTGTAATCAGCACTTTTCTCAATAAGTGAATACATTTCAACAAAGTCTGCTATAGAGTCAATTTCCCTTAGGTGGCCAGTTTCCTTATCAAAAACATGAACTGAATGAATTAGATGGAGTCTACTGATTACTTTCAGCTCTAAAATACCATGATTGCACAATCCCAACTTTACTGTTGACCTGTTTTCTACGAGCGCGGTGGAACTTAGCTGAAAGAAGTGTGAAGCTGGATAGTGTCAGAGTTAGGAATTCACAGATGATTTTAAATCATAGGCGTAAACGAGTCAGTTTCCGATAAAACATTCACAACACTATGCAAACTGCTCCCTTCGAAACCACATATTACCAATATTTTCCTTTGTACTTAAAATAAGACCTAGAAGGAACACAGAAATCAACCTATGTCTTACGCATGCATGAATATCTCCTTCACGCTGATTTACGCTACTCTGCTCAATAAAGGGAATTTAAACTTATTAGGTGTATCGTGGATCAATAACTGTCTGCGCAAACTTGAGAATGTTTGAAGAAGCAGCCCATGAAGCTTAGCCAATTCAGTTCCATTTTTCAACAGGCACAGACTGGTTCCAGCCTCTTAACTTTCTATCTGACTGTCCATTTCGACCCTTTCATAATGGTTGTTGTTTTATAATTTCCCATGACTTTATTGTTCTCTTATAACAATGTTGTTGTTAATAAACACGAAAATTCAACTCATAGAAATGTAAACAGCTGTGCACAAAAGGAAGAGGACATGAGAGAGAGAGGAGAAAAAGCCTGAGATGAATTGAACTTTAGACACACTTGGAAGATGGACATGACAATGAGATGCATCCCAAAGTAAAAGAATTATTTTGGGTAAGGGAGACAGGAGGCATAGGGGAGACGAGGTCATCGGACCAAAACCGGGGCAATAAGAGAAACATCTAAGCTATGGGCTGGAGGGTCCATGAGGATTTCGGTTGGTTCATGACTTTACGGGTCCATTCATCCAGCAAACGCAGTACTCCCCAGGCGTATGACCCCTCCCTGAGGATGTAGGACAAACAAATTAAACAAGGTCCTGTACTCAGAGTGATTCACTTCCATTAAAAGGGCAAATAGCTTTGCACTGTGTATATTCAATGGTGAAGAGTAGAACATTTGGTGGATGTTTCTTTGCACCAAAGATCTCATAGAAAATAATGTTTACTCTGTTTTTCCCCTTGAATATTTCCTTCTCCTCATATGTGTCTGAAGAAGACCAAGAAATACCTCCTGCCCATTTCTTCTGGTTTGAAATAGAAGTCTATGTTCCAGATGCACAATTAATTCCTTTCTCTTCTCGCATTTTAGAGTCTCATCTGAGGGGCAGAGGAGGGCAATGAATCCAATAAACACAGTAATAAAAACTGTCAGTGCATCAGAATCATTTCCCCAGTGCCCTGCGAACTAATGGTTTGCTAAAGCAAACTCGGCAGGGGTGAGCAGGGTGCTCTCCCAGCCTGACCGTGATGGGCACCCACAAGCCTCCGTGCCAGGTGGGGACCCTACCATCTACTGCTATGTTTGTCTTCTTGCCGTAGAATTTACCTCCCCTTACCTTTTTGTTGTTCCTGTCGTAAAATGATACCTTATTCTTAGTCCCAAATCCAGAGTCACAAATGCAATGGCCATAAACCAAATCCGGACAAGAGAAATGTCACCTTTGACCACAGAGGTTGAAAACTAATGTCACGCATTAGCTGGCCATGTTTAGAGACTGAGAGACGGGACACGTATGTCTCAATTTCTAGGTTCTCTTGAAACCTGGGAGGATCGGGCCACAGGGCACCAGCAGGGGCCAAATCTCAGTATAAGGGGCAGCAAGCAAGTGCTCCCCACCCAAACACAGCCCTAACTCTCCTACTGATGACCCATCTTGAGGCCGAGGGCCTGTCAGCCATCACCTATGATCATGCTTGTATTACTAGCTTTCCCACTGTTGAAAGTATTTCCTGTACCAATAACTGATAGAAAAGTTGAAAAACAGAAGATGAACCAAATCAACCCACTGCTTCTGTGTGTTTGTTTTTGTCTGAATGTCCGGGGTTAGCACCTTTTTTTTTTTTTTCCTCTGCAAAGGGCTAAATAGGAAAAAAACTGTTAAGCTTCATGGCTCATACTGTGTTCCAGATCCTCTGATGGCCAGGCAGCATGAAAGCTGTCACAGACACTATGAGAATGAATGGTCCTGGGTTCCAATAAAACTTTATTTACAAAAACAGGAAGTGGGCTGAATCTGGGCCATGGTTTACAGATCCTTGCTTTATGCCACCTGTGTGGGTGCTCTATGCACGCAACCTCTGTCCTAGCCCTTTTCTGCTTTGCTGTCAGTCAAACCACCAATGTCAGTTTCCTTCTCAAGTTTGGACTCCTCTTGTGTGTCCAATGTGGACAGTCAGTTCTAAATAGCCATGATAAGACACTGTCAAATTTATCTTTGAATCTTCTATGCCGGGGAAAGTCAGCTCATCTTGGGAAGCAGACAGCTGTAGATCTCAAGGCTCACGGAACAGGAAGCACAGAGCTGAGTCCGCTGCTCCCTTTCTCAACGGCTTTGATGCTTCCCAGCAGTCCAGTAAAACAATGCACCCTGACCCCAATTTCACTGTCTTAACTGTATTCGTCCTCTACTGTCCACACATGAGTTATTTCTTCTGGTCATTCTGGACTGCTTGGTATCTTCTATTTATAACTTCTACTTTCTCCTCTCCATCACTTGATCGAGCTCTCTACTGTCTAGGACAGAAGGAGGCTGGTTTAGGGAAATCTAGTTCTTCCCAAATTCCAAGGCCTTAGTAAAATCCTATGTTCCCCCATAAAACCTTTCCCAATTTGGCCAGTTACATTGAAGGTTTTCAAGCCCTGGTGCTCCCTCAGCAGGACTTGGGCACTTCTCTTCGGCTATAACATGTGAACTGTCATTATTTTAGGTAAAAAAAAAATGGTGGAATATCGGAAATCTCTTAGATTCTGCTTAACGCCACCCATAAACATTGTCTGCTCCTGTGTCTGAGGCCGGGAGGGTTGAGTCTCACGCCGTGTCTACTCTCCTCTCCAAATCAACACCAGTGAGCTGACACACTGTGTTCAAACCAAACCAAACCAAACTAAACCGAACAGAACGGCCTTCACAGAGGAGCAAAGACGGCACACACACCTCTACATGCCTTTTAACGATTACTACAGGGTAGCCTTAATTCCTGAGCTAGATGACTTAGATTTCTAAAAATAGCACCTGGGGGAGAAAAGAGGGTAGACTTGTAGCCAGGTCCTTCTCCAGCTGCTGACATTCTGCTACGGTCACCAGCGGCCCAGGTGTTGGGATACGGTTAACTCAATTTCAACTGGGAACAGTGTAAAAATCCTCTGGCCTGAGGAACCCCCTGGTAGTCAGAGTATAAAATTCTAATGGGAAGCTCCAGTAAAATGTATGTTGTTTTACTGGCTGTCTCTTACGCTTAAATTCTTCTTTGCAATATGAAAGCGAAGAAGAAATCTGTTGGCAGCACAGAGCTCGCCACGGTCCTGTTGCTAAGCAAAGGGAAGCAAGGGAGGCGACGAGAAGCTGAAGGTCTATGAATCAGGGGCAGTAAAATTCTAATCACCGCTCGGTGTTCTGCGTGGCTGCCCGGCATGGGGAGGGAAGGTAGCATCTGAATTGGTCCATCCACGGGCTCGGGAATGCCATCCCAGGCTTCACAAAGGACCGTGTCCACTGTGAAGTTTGCAGTTAAAAAGATACAATCGCAGTTGTAGGGAAAAAAATAAAAAATGATAACGTAACCTCCAGCAGCCTCCATGAGCTCTCAGGCATTTTTTTTCCCAATAAGTGGTTATCAACCAGCTACATAATAGAAGAATTATTATAAGAATTATGGAGAGTCGAACATCAATCTCTTCTAAAAGGATGGTGGTAATGCCATCTTTTATCTTAAGAAGGTTTTCATTACAAATGTTGCTAAAAGGTAAAAAGTCTTTATTTTTTCAGTAATTGGAAAATATATACATTTAAAACTTAGGAAGGACTACAGGAACACTACAGTGTTTCATCCCCAGAAGGATCCTTTAGGACATTCTGAGGTAAAGAGAAATTAAAAGAGGTCCTTTGGGGTCCCTAAAACAGAGACCCCCAAGGCAAGGGGGGGTAGGCAGAGAGAAAGAGAAACAGGGAGAGAGAGAAGAGAGAGAGAGAAAGGGCCTCACTGAGTCACCTATAAATAAATATGACCTATTTTGCATATCCCCCTAGACAGGAGGATGAACTCAGGAACGATATTGAAATTTTAGGCTACCTGCAACAAATTATCTTGAGCTCACCTTGACAATACAAAATGGTGAAAAAGAAAGGGAATAATCCTACATCAAATTCGAATGCTCAGTTTTCATCCTTTCAGTTTGACACACAAAGCACAGAAAATATCATCAATTACTAACAAGTTTTTTTGTTTTTTTTTTTTAAATATTGGATTGATTGATTTAGAGTGTAAGCAGGTGGGAGGGGAGAGGGAAAGAGAGAATTCCAAGCAGACTTCCCATGGCACGGAGCCCAACATGGGGCTCGATCTCACGACACTGAGATCAGAACCTGAGCCGAAACCAAGAGTTGGATGCTCAGGGACAGAGCCACCCAGGCGCCCCACTAACAAGTCTTAATCAGCCCCGCAGATAGTATCTGTTAGGTAAAGCATATACGAGACATTTAAAAAACATTCATGTTGCTCTTTTCTGAGAAATTTTTATCAACTATGTGTTAATATGTCCTCAAATAAGAAAGTCATCAGAACACCAGCCCTAGAAAGATGTTGCTGCCCCTCCTCCCCGGAAACCTTCCAAAATTACACTTATGTGTCAACTATACTTCAATAAAAAATAAATAATGTAAACAAAAATGATATTTGGGAACAAGTACACCATACTCAACTGTTTTTATCCTAAGGATATTTTTTCACTAAAGCAATGTAAAGAACGTCTTCAGAAGTTCACCAGGAAGATGGGAGAGGGTGATATAAGAAGTCAAACAGCAGTCTCCTCCAAGTACAATTACTCTCTTCCTATCCCTACTTCCATAGGAGGGTGATGTCTACCAATGAATTAGCATTTCCAAGTCCATTCACATATTCGTGTCAGGCACAATTCTCCTGGTTTACAGGTATATCAGAAGACAGCTGCTCACAGACACAATGGGGAACCAAACTGCCACAGTGGAAGTCCAACAGGAAAGAGCTAACTGAAGTTGAGATCGATGATGGGGGAACTAGTGGATAGAGAAGCAGGCGGCCTCCACAGGTCCCTACACAGATGATGAGCCCAACAGGGAGGAAGTTCACGCGGGAGGGGGTAAGTGCCTGTAGCAAAGCTTAGAGTGGAGTGAACAAGCAGGTCAGCATGGGCTGGGCAGTGCAGGGAACAGCCCTCCTGAGCCCTGACCAGGGCAGATCCCTTCTGCTTACTATTCTGGCTTCATACTGGTTCCAAGAACTGATCTTCCCCCCAACCCATGTGCCCAGTGGTGAGACTCTGTAGTGCCCCTTATTGGTTCCATTAAAGCAAAACCACATGTCAATAGCCTTTCTTAATCGCTGCTCAAACTTCCCTGCATGAAATGTGTGGTTTCCCACGGAGTCCCTTCCTGACACATAACCTAAATCACAAACGAAAGGATTAGCATGACCACACCAAGGAACCTATAACCCACCCAAAGAGAGAAGCCACCTTTTTGATTGATGTCTGCCAATTAATTTGCATTTTCAAGTCTCAACGTATTAGTATCATGCCTGTATTTCTCGTTCAACAAATCTATCATTGAAGACCCGGCCAGACGGTTGCAGAAAACCAATACATGATATGACATCGACGGCACGTGTCTCTGTACTGTGTTCTCTAGCCTCCCGGTCGGATTTGTTTTCTATAAAAGGGAAATGAAATCATGTCAGTCTGACGCTTCCCAGTAAACCCACGGTGGTCTCAGGCTCATCTCTGACTTGCATTAATGTTCATGATCTCTTTCCATTAATTGGTTCCAGATTCTTGCTCATGATGGATCAGACTACCAATTTAATTTACCTATGAATCAGGGAATTGAGTTTCTTTTTAAAAATTAGAGCCACTTTTGGCCAATTGCAATCTCCTTGCTCCTCTCCTATCCCTCCCCGCTCTACAAAGTACCAGAAATCAACAGAGTATTGCATTTATCACTCTGTGCTATGATTAACCTGTCTGGTGGTAGCTTTACGCCCTAGACTGTGAGCCCGTGAGGGCAGGGGTTGTGTCTCACTTGTCTTGACATTGCTGGCGCCCAGCAAAATGTCAGCACATCGCAGATCCCCGATCACCATTCACAGAATTGAATTTAAAGCACCAACGTGGTGTTTTTAAATTTTCTTATATCCTTGGGCTTCAGTTTCCTCTCGCAAGTATTATGTTTTATCCAACCTAATATTTACCTGCTTTGCTCGAGAAACGTTCAGGGGTTGAGAGAAGACAAGTGAGACTCCTTCCCAAGAGGGACCTGCCCTCGAATCATCCTGTCGTCTTCCATCTTTGTGTTCTGCACGTAGTTATAAAACTAAAATCATTAGCATTTTCAGCCTTCGACACGTTCCCTACAGCATCTGACGCCTGTGCTTGGTGACCCAGCCCTTCCCCAATGTCATGTCCTTTTTCCTAGGTACATTCATTAGAGAACTTCTCAGTCATTTACGCATGGGGCAACTTCCTTTTCTGTCCTCACAATCCACCACTCTTATTCTCCTTGAATTACAGTTCTGGAAGCTCCCAACTCATTCAGCAAGCCCTTTTCATTTCCGGTCAAACTGCTTCCTTTCTGTTTGGGCACAGACGGCAAAAACTACTTTCCCCTAGCAATGATGGGGCGTACAGGCACCCGGGGCTCTAAATACGGCTCATGCGAATGGAGCACTTCCAAATATTGACTCTGGACCAGTGAAGACTTAGTTGATGTTTTAAGGGCATTCCCATTACCTCGGGCATCACATCCTCAAGTTTGGAGAGGACTAGGGCAGGGAGAATTCTCTTCTCTGCAGCTGAACTTATACAGATTGGGCTCTGATCATCTCAAAGGACAGGATCTGGCAGAAAGATGAGGTGACGACAATTCTGAGCTAAAACGTCTGTCATGTGAATGGTGACATTAGTCACATCACTTTAGAGGTCTGGGTTGGCCAGGTCATCTGTACAGCCATTTCCGCGCAGCTCCTAAGAAGCTGTCCCAGGCTTCCTACAGAGAACCGAATTCTGGCTCCAATTCTGCCACTAACTCACTGATCTGAAGCAGGGAGCTTTATCTCCTGACGGTTCAGCTTCCTCCTCTTAAAATTATGTGAGCTGTAGTCAGTGTTTGCTAACGTCTTCCCTGGCTCTGACATTCTCAAAAGATGTAGCAACAGTAACATCACTGTAGAAGGAAGAATTATTACAGGTGGAATTACTGGTGAGAAAAAAAAAAAAAAGAATTACAAAGAATTCCTGATGGGAATTTCTATGTCCATAGAAAAGAGGCAGACATTTGTTTTATAATTGAATTAAAAGCGACTGGGGTGCCTGGGTGGCTCAGTGGGTTAAGCCTCTGCTTTCAGCTCGGGTCATGATCTCAGAGTCCTGGGATGGAGCCCCACATCGTGCTCTCTGCTCAGCGGGGAGCCTGCTTACTCTCCTCTCTCTCTGCCTGCCTCTCTGCCTACTTGTGATCTCTGTCAAATAAATAAATAAAATCTTAAAAAAAAAAAAAAAAAGAGATTCACTCCCAAGCTAGCGCAGTTGTGGTCTAGAATATACTCCCAAGATCTTTAAGAAGTTGGTACTTTGATGGTCCCAGGCTATTAGTCTTTTAAGTTAAGGAGCTCTCTTCAACAAACTGTCAGGGTCATTCTGGTATTTTCCATCGAGGCTACATGAAGGAGGTTGCTCCTAGTGTTCACAGTGATAATTCTTCTGATCTTTTTCAAGTTCCTACATCATTCTGTCTTAGGTAGAGGGCATTTCTCCAGTGAAATAAATATATACTGGCCATTCAGGAGAAACCATTTTCTCAGACACTGAAGAGGACACAAAGGTTTGAAAGACAGATTTCCCAGCCTTAGGAACTATATGCTTTTGTTAGAGGAGAGTTAGGTAAAATACATTTAAAGTACACAACGCTGAGTCTATAGTGGCCGCGGTGTGTGTTGGGGTGTGGGGGGTGGGGCTTTTGCGATGAATCCAAAAGACTTAGTGACATTTTATCTAGCAAAATTGATGGGGAGGGCTGCTTGAGAAGGAAACAATCTCACCAATGAAGATAGGCTATAAGAAAGCATTGGTATGCCTATGAGACAGCAGTAATTCAATTTGGGTGAGCTGCGCTTATCAGAGTAGACAACTGAGAGCCTATAATTGTTCGCCAGTGTTGCAGGATAGGAAATGAGATGGGCAACATGGCATTTAGCTTGTTTAACAATTAAAACACGTCCATTCATTCTGCAGAATATACTGATCCCCTGTGCCACGCCAGGCAGAGTTTTTACTATCTGGATAGCAATGGTGCTGATAGCATCTAGTATTTTCCCCACTCCCTAAGAGTAAAGTGTTCGTATGAAACCTTTCCTAAGCCAAAATGGTGTGAAGAAGCAATCACCATTTTATGAAAGTGACGATCCTCTTTGAATTTCTTCCCGTTCTGAAAACAGGTACTAATGCAGGTCTTCAGCAGAGCAAACTTTAGATGGGGGTGGGGTGGGGGGTGGATAGGGAGGGAATGCGACACAGACCTGTCCCTGCTCTAATGTGAGACGTTGGAAACCAGAGGGGTGGTGGGTCTCAGAGATATGTTCTGTATCTCCTTTAGGTCTTTAGTTACCAAGAGCCCATACTTCCTGGAAGCTTCCACACACCACGTGCGTGTTACACATATTTCAAGAAGAACCGGGGTGACGCCATATAAGACTTATGGGGTAGGCACTGCTGTCCCCTCCTGCAGCTGGAGGTCAAAGGCTTCCAGTGGCCCTGCTGGAGACGGTTCTGCTGGAAAGCCACACCCGGGGCGATCTCATTCTGGAAACTTCCTCCGAGCCCCTGGAACAGCCCCTCTTGTAACCACTCCTCTACCGCAAGCCAACAGCACCAGCCCTTCATTAGAAAGAAGCAGAACCAGCCGAGCCGTGAGCAGTGGACCCGTCCAGCACTCACGCTGGCAACTTAGGCGTCATCCTCACTCCCTCTCCCAGCACAGAGGAAGGTGTAAAGATATTTTTAAAGTTGGAAATATTTTCACACATTATCCAAATGTGCAAAATCCCGAAATGCCTAATGCCTCTGATCTAGCTGTTTGGCTAAGTGTGTTTTTCGTAACCTCCTTACACAGGCTGTTCTGTAAAACAAGTATCTGGGAAGCCCCAATTTGAACTCTTCCACAGACTTATTCCTGTGCTATTCAGGGTCATAAGGTGTTAAAATTGGTCCCCTGCTGCTTATTTTTGTTATTTTTCTGTTTTCTTAAAAAAAAAAAAAAAAAAAACAAAAAAACAAACACCTCACAAAATCTGGCTTGTTGCTGTATTGTTTTTATATGTTCCAATATTTCTATCATTTACTTTTGGTTTCTGGGTTACAGATGCTATTTCAAAACCAGTTTCTTTTTGCAAGGTTAGAGAGGGTGTGAGCTGATATTTTAGCTAAGAACAGAAATTCTATTTTAATTTCTTTCTACCAAGCAGCTGGCCAAACTCCAATTTTCTAATATGTTTATCATGTTTTCCAAGACTGTAGAGTTATTTTCCAAAGAGACTTTTTTCAGTTAGTATAACCCCAAATCCCTTTTTGTTAGTTATTTTTCCCCCCATAGATTATCCTTTTTTTTAAAAAAAAAAGATTTTATTTATTTATTTGACAGAGAGAGAGATCACAAGGAGGCAGAGAGGCAGGTGGCAGGGCGGGGTGGGGGGGAAGCAGGCTCCCCGCTGAACAGAGAGCCTGATGTAGGGTTCGATCCCAGGACCCTGAGATCATGACCTGAGCCAAAGGCAGAGGCTTAACCCACTGAGTCACCCAGGCACCCCCTCCCATAGATTATCTTAAGCTTGCTATCTTCCTGTTGATTTTACCATTGGAATTTGGGTCTATACATAGCAAGTGTGGGAAACACTTGAAAATTATTTTATAATAAAGCAAATATTTTGTCTAGTTATTAAATAATTAATTTAGTGTGGGGAAGGGATGAGGGAGAGAACCTTAAGCAGGCTCCACGCCCAGCACAGAGCCCGATGTGGGGCTCGATCTCACAACCCTGAGATCATGACCTGAATGGAAATCAAGAGTCTGATGCTTAACTGACTGAGCCACCCAGGCACCCTCAGTTATAAATGTATTTAAATTTGAGGACTATATTCCAGAATTTTCACAACAGCTCTTTATATTTTAAATGTGAAAGCCTTATGTTGAAACTATGTGTAAAAAAACACTTTTAAATAGCAACAAAATTGTCTATGGTGATTTGACAAACTACAGCGATGAAAACTGGCTGTTCTCTAACATTTGGTGATTCTGTTATTCTATTACAACTTGCAGGTGAATGAGTGCTTTCTAGGCTCTCTGAAAAAAAAATGTTTCTAACTAAAGCAGCTTGAGTGAGAAAATGAGCTACAATAATTCTTATGCTCGATTATTGGCAATACATAGAATTTTTTAAAAAGGAAAAAATAGGATTATCTACCTTACGGTTCAATAATGAGCAAGTCCAATGAGATCTCACTTTCTTTACATGGAAAAGACTTAAGTATCTGCCCAGATAGCACTATAGATCTCAGTAAAGTGAGATCAATCTGGAATTCATTTGTAGCAATTCTCCCGCCTAAGGCTACCTGTAACAAACAACTAAAAGTCTTGGAAGACCTGAACTTCGGTTCAACCTCTGAAACATGGAAGTTAACAGTGGGATATTATTTCCTTTTTTGTAAATTATAATGAGAAAAATAACTTCACTTGTGTCATAAATGTTTATGATTTCTTAATCAGAATTTTTGTCTCTTCGTAGATGGACAGGTACCGTGGCAAGTATTTTATTTCTATCCAAAATTTTTATTTAGTTTTTCAGCTATTCTCAAAAATCGAGACTTCGGGGGGGGGGCACCTAGCTGGCACAGTCAGTAGAACATGCACCTCTTAATCTTGGGGTCGTGAATTCAAGCCCCACGTTTGGCATGGAGTTTGCTTAAGCGAAAAAAAAAATTTATTTTAAATCAAACAACGTCAGTTTACAGGTGTCCTTATCTTTAGGGAGAGCCTGCTTTGAGCATGGCTGCTTGCCAGTGCTGTACATCTCACCACCTGGGACATATATTCGGGATTCTTATAGGCAGTGAGCTCCATTCTCTCCCAACCACCAAATTCAGCCCATGCCTTCCAGCATTCTGAGACAACTAAGATGTTTAGTCTCACCTGACAATGTCCCCTTGGATATGCAAATGTGCCCTAGGCCTCATAGAAATGGACTGCTGTGACCTCCCCAGCAAACCACTGCATGTCCTAAAATATGAATATGGGATCAGAAGATCATTTGATAAAAATGAAATCAGGACAAGGGACTTGAGTAAGGTCAAACACTCCTTAATGTTATCAGGAAAAGAAAAGTTTAATTCATTTATACATTATGGGGCAGGGTGGGGGAATTGCCCACAGGGATGGAAATATTCAAAGCTCATCTCCTGGAGTTAGGAAGACTCTAAACTATATTCCCTAAAAGGAGAGAGTCTTAAAAGTAGACACTATTAATACTTACGCCAAAACAATAGGCATGAACCAGGGCAACCAAACCAGGGAAAACAGGAGGTGTGGTCACCCTAGCTAAAATCTTCCAAGTTCACATACACATTGGGAATAGCTTTTTGTGAGCAGAACTCCACCTGGATGAAGACAGTCTACATCCCTACTGATTGATACATGTTGCTTCTTTTTGTAGATTAATTAATATAAATAAGCTATACTGGAATCTTAGAAAATCAGAAAGACCCTCATTCTTTGGATGGACTAACGCCTACACTGTGGTCCAAATTTGTGTTCAGAATGCAAACTACCTTCCTCATTTCCACATTTCAAGGGAATTGAATCACCTGACAGATTATACATGTTGACAATGAAGTTCATTGATACCACTGGAAATAACCAACACCTCTATACTGTATGTAGAAGTCACACAATGGTGTTTAAATAATCAGTATAAGAGGTTATAGTTGCCTAGAAGTTAAGTGTTATCCCATTTATTGGTTAATCTGGGCTTCTCCTACCAATGAGGTAGCCAGCTAGGGTCATCCTTTTGAACAGATGAAGAAAGTGATGCCAATAAGTCCAATGATATATTCAAAGTCACACTTGGGGACCAGAACCCATTGCTTTTCTTAGAGCAGTGCTTCTCCAAGATCCCACTGGAGATCTTGTTCAAACTATAAATTCTTATCCAGAGTACCCCAAGAAACTCTAGCTATGGGTCAAGCAATCTGTGTTTTAACAAGTCCCCCAGGTGGTTCTAATTCGCTCAGCTGGGAGAAGCCCTGATCTCGGAAAATAATGAATATTCATATATATTCCTCCCCTCCAGATGTTACAAATACAATCATTTTTTTTCAGCTCTGGATGGAAGATTTTCTCGTTTTACATGTTCTCCAGTTTTCATAGGGACAGGCTACTGTACATAATTTAACTGATTTTTCATTCTTTTGACAATATATTTATTAATCTTTAAAATATCTTCAGAGACACCTGGGTGGCTCGGTTGGTTGGGCATCTGCCTTCGGCTCAGAAAGTGATTCTGGGGTCCTGAGATCGAGCCCTGCGTCAGGGCTCCCTGCTCAGCGGGGAGTCTGCCTCTCCTTCTCTTCTCAGTTTGTGCTCTATCTCTGTCTCTCTCTCTCAAATAAACATATAAAATCTTTAAAAATAAAATAGAATAAAATAAAATGTATCTTCATTTTCATGTGACCTGGTCACTTCCCCTATCAGAAAAAAAAAAAAAAATTTCTAATATTCTGTGAATAGAAAAATCATGGCTGTGGAATTTTATTTTAAAGATATCATAAAGCTTTGGGAGAAAATTTGTGGAGGAACAGCTTCAGTGGTGGGGCTTTATGAGTTCTATCTCCAGGGAATTAAGAGAAGAAAACTGAAAAGACTTTTCAGCAAAAGCTCATGGTAACTCACAAGGTAATACTCAGGATGTCCATTAGCATTGTTTAAAAAAAAAAAAAAAAGTAAGTTGGATTTAGTCTGCAAAATGCAAACTGATTCAGGACATACTACCCAGCAGTGACTTAAGTCTCACTGGGCTCTATAAATATTTGGTGAAATAGAATTTGCCATCCCAGATAAAGAGGAATAAAACATTAGCACCTAGTCTTAACAATTAGAAACAGGCAAGAACACATCTGCCTTTCCAGCTCCCCAATCCTTAGAGAAAAGCAGAATCATTTTAAAGAGACCTTAACTGGTGGTTTAAAGGCTTTGCTTCTCTGAGTGAGCAATTTGTGTTTCTGTAGAAGGCAGCTCTGGCTTTCCGCATGGAATAATGTCTTAGGAAGGCTACAATTCTCCAACACTCTTGCCGTCATCAGGTAGGACGGAGAGTATTAGCCTGAATTTCCATATCCAGGTCATATTCTGGTCTTTTAGAAACAGAGAAACAAAATTAACACTAGGGATTTTATTTCAAGCTACTTAAGAATGGTATATGTTCAAAAAAAAAAAAAAAAAGGATGGTATCTGTTCTTATTTATGTAAAGAGTGTCTATTCCCAGCTCATTGAACATGGAAAATATAGTTTGTCAAACTTATTTCATCATCAGTTTTGGCAAAGATCATAAATTGATTGTCTATGTTGTTTTTGTTTTGTTGGAGAAAGGCATCCAGGTTTTTTTTTTTTTTTCCTTTTCTATTCAGAAATAAAACATTGGGAGATCTGAGGGTTTTTTGACTAGGACTCACTGAAAGGGGAAAAATGACCAAAAAAGGGCTGCAGACTTTTATTGATTAACCCCTCTTTAGAAGGACATTTTCATTTTATTGCCTGTTACTATTTTACTTCCCTGTTGCTAGAAAAGTTATTTTATTTTCCTGTGTTAGCCTTCTATTTAATGTGGATAATAAAAGTCCCAAATTAAAACTATACATTCATAAAGCAGAGATGAATCTTCTTTGGTAAAACAACAACAACAACTAAAAGCTCAAGTTCAAACCAGGAAACAAAGCTAAGATGGTTTTTATTTTTACCTTAAAATGTATTAGTAGTGATATTTGTTCTAAAGCATTTTTCAGGGGTGGGGAGAGGAGAAGGAAAGAGTTTTCAACATTTCCTTCCATAATCACTCCAAGAGGGAGATCCTAGCATTTCATTCTTGAGATGATTGCATTTCCCTTACAAAGAAGCAGCAAACAGCTTCTGTCTTCCACTGCAGCTGGGGTGGTAAAGAATAATTACCCCAAATTGGAAAGGGGATTCATTAGTTAAAGAGAAACAGGAGGTATTTCTCTAAGAAAGACTGGTGGGTATCATAGAAGGAAAGTAGGTTCTTCATGCAAAATCTTAAGAGGCAGAAACATCTGTAACAACTGTTGACCGTCCTTGATAATCTTTGATGAATTCCAACAGGCTGACCGAAGCCCACGGCTTTGAGAAGGTAAGAAGCTTCTCCAAAGTCACGTAGCTGGGTGAAAGTGCTCCATGGCCAGACATGGTGCCACATCGACCCCTAACTGAAAATGACCCGTGTGGATGTAAAAAACACGCCTCTCAGTTCTGACTCTGATGAACTGAAGATCAGAGATCTGCCCCAGATTTTCAAAATGGCATGAGTTTTCCAGACTCTTTCAGAGAGAATGAATCAGATGCATATGACTCAGAAGAAGGGCACAAGACGTCTGAGGGTCATGAAGCAAGTTCAGAGCTGACATCCATGAGATACCAAGGAAGGAACAGTACAGCTTGCTGTCGAATCCGATCCTAACCTCAAGGGGATATGCTCTTGTGAGGCCAAATCATCCTCATTAGTGTCCCTTTGAAAGGGTAATGACGTTTTCCAACTTCCCTAGCTGATCCCCATCACCTGTGACGGCTACTTCCCACAGGAATTTGTCTGAGTTCCTTGTTGATATCCTAAGCCTAAGCCATACCTTGAGTTAATGGGTTCCACTCATCCCCTTCCTGTTTGGTAAAGTCGCGTTGCTTACTTGAATGAAAATAGTCCTTTTCAAGTCTTAAAGAATGCCATCTGGTTCTGATATTCAAGAATTTGGTGAACACATCCATGTTTACTCCAGACTTATAAGTTTTAATAACATTCCATCTGGAACACATTTCCCATACTGGAGCGCTAACTATTTTGATTGCAACCTCATACTGAATCCCTTCTAGTTTTCGATTATCTTAGAGGCTTTTCTTAGAATAGAACAATCTGATGTGGCATCTTGCAGTGGAGAAATAAACTCCAAGCCCTAGCCACGGATACAGGATCCTACTGCAAAATGGAATCGTCTCACCAAGACTCTTTTGGCTGTAGAAAACAGAAAGTTGAGGCAGCTGAGCTAAACGGGGGGTTACGGTGTGGCTACAAGGATGTCAGGCATGTTCTGGGAGAGACTGGAAGAATGTCAGATGTTGGGGTGGCTCCTTCCAGCTTTCTTCTCAGTCCCACTTCTGTATTCTCGCTGCACCTGCCTGCTCCTCCCAACCTTACCCTCTTGTCTACACAGTCATTAGTGTCTACACAGTCACCTACACAGCACAGCCTGCACGTTGCACTCCAGGTGGGGACTCCTCACAGACTGACTCGAGTCTTCTTGCCACTTAGCTCAAAATCTTGAGAGAAACACTCGGATGGACCCCCATCCTATGATTAGATCAGCTCACTTTTGATGAAGCTCTAACCCTAATCAATTAATCATGGGAGGAGGGCAGGGGATGACCACCTGCCTCTTCTAGAAGCCAAGAAGGAGGCAGGTTCTCTGGAAGGGGCTGTGGCAAGAACAAGCAAAGCTCACATCTCGTACAGGGCAGAACAAGAATTTGCACTGAATTTTCAACATGTTTTGGGTGACGCCTTCCATTCCAGAAACTGTGGCACCATTTCTGGTCGATCCTTTTGCACAGAATTGTTACTTTGTTTCACTGCACTGAGGTGCCTTCGCAAGTCTTTCTCTCAAAGGGCAATAAGAAATAAATAGCATCACCTTGATCTTGTAGCTTTTAAATGACAACAGGTTTAGTATAACCATCATCTGGGTGTGAAATGCTTAGTGGAATACCGCAGAGCCTGAAAAATGTAGGCAAAAACAGACACACACAAAAACATACAGTTTTCAAGTGTGTTCTACTGAGCTTTAAAGTGCCTGTGTTTCAGGGTGCCTGGGTGGCTCAGTGGGTCAAAGCCTCTGCCTTCGGCTCAGGTGATGATCCCAGAGTCCTGGGATCAAGCCCCGCGTCGGGCTCTCTGCTCCTCGGGGAGCCTGCTTCCTCCTCTCTCTCTGCTTTCCTCTCTCTCTGCCTGCCTCTCTGCCTACTTGTGACCTCTGTCTTTCAAATAAATAAATCAAATCTTTAAAAATAAAAAATAAATAAAGTGCCTGTGTTTCAAACAGCAGCCTACCATGTCAGTGGCTGCTTCTGAAATTACCAGCTCCAATCTCTTCTTAGAATAAAAGAAAACACAGTCAATCCCTTTTGCTGCATTACTCATATTTGCCATTATTAATGTGTCTCTTGTCACAAGGCTGTCCATTAGGTTTTGCCAACAAACCAGCATGAGGTTCGGCCGGAGTTCATTGTTACAAATAAAACAGACCGCTCTCCTTCCAGAGTCCCAGGTACCAGCTTGGCAGGACCGCCCAGGTGTGGTGTGTGTGCACACCTGCTCCCCTACGTGCCTCAGCCTCCAAGCTGAATCTCTTTTCATTACCTTCAGCTTGCCGAGGGAAAAGCAGTCCATCAGGATGACTTGACAATGTGTCAGTTTGTGGAATCATGGAGGACTACTGAAGGTATGTGTGTTTACTGTTTTCAAGAAGAGAGGCAGGAAATATAAGGCTGCCTTATATGGTGACCTTGGCCAAAGGACATAAATCCCCAGACTGTTAAGCAGGATTAAATGCTGTGTTTATAACCAGGGGTTTGCCAAATTCTCTCAAAAATGCTGTCCCATGTCAAGGAACGATAGATTCTGATATAAAACTTAGCTAGAGAACATCAGATCCAAAAGAAAAAAGAAAAAAGAAAGAAAAAACTGTAGGAGGGAAAAAAATACACATCAGACCTTGCTAAATAACTCCAAAATGGTCTGAGCTCATCAGAAGCTCCAGGTCAAGATGAGGCTTCTCAGTGTGTATGTTGTGGGGAGGGGGGTCAGCTCATCATGGTCAAGGGCAGAGCTAACAAAAAAGGGTGGCTCCTTTTCAAAGGCAATTTCCACACATCCCTGAGTACGGGAAGAAAGAAACCCAGGTTCAAGCAACAAACGAGTGACTGTTGTGGCAGGGAAGAATTACACTTTGAAGAGACTGGAAGTCAGGCAGACCCAGGGAGAGGTCAGCAACATGAGCACGTATTTCGACCTCTCACTCTGACCTGGCCAGAAACACCCTTGAACATACCGTGAGCCCCAAAGATGGGTGCTTCTTGGACGTGGTCTACTTCAAGGCCCTAAATACTTGCCTCAAGCACTCCTGGGGCGTTCCCTTTTTGCTGCTAATATTTCTGTATTTTTAAATTTTCAATTAAAAAGTTATGTTTTAGTAAGAATTTAGAATTTAGAATTGCCCTCCGAAAACTCGCTTCTGCAATTTTTAATGTAAAATACGTTTGTTGTCATCAGAGCTCTAAAGACGAGACTAGAGGCTTTTTACCTCCTGGAATGAATGAGGGACTCTCGCTCCCTTTGCTCCCTTTGCTC
The DNA here is from genome assembly GCF_010015895.1 of Lontra canadensis. Classification (NCBI taxonomy): domain Eukaryota; kingdom Metazoa; phylum Chordata; class Mammalia; order Carnivora; family Mustelidae; genus Lontra; species Lontra canadensis. The sequence goes on from NW_022631079.1 coordinate 2,077,210, forward strand.
TCCCGGGAAGAAGGGCCAAGGCTGAGCTTACCCAGATGGCTAGGACTTCAGAGAAATTCTTTATGCCGGATGCTCACCAGGCTACTAGGGCTAGTGGACAGTTGGGTGAAATTTTTCTAACCGGGAAGTCCTCTGCGATAGCTCTTCTCCTTTTAAGCAATCATCTAACTCTTTGGTATATACCAGACATCTTTCCATATATTTTTTTAAAAGACTTTATTTATTTATTTGACAGAGCGATAGAGAGCACACATAGGCAGAGCAGCAGGCAGAGGGAGAAGGAGAAGTAGGCTCTCCACCGAGCAGGAAGCCTGATGTGGGACTCTATCCCAGGACCCGGGGATCATGACCTGAGCCGAAGGCAGCCACCCAACTGACTGAGCCACCATAAATTTTATGAATTCTCATGGCCACCTAAAAGGGTAATAGGGTATGAAATTTAAGAAGCTATCTAGGCAATATATGTTCTGGTAAAAATGAAAACAGTAAGGAGAAGTTTGAAGGGGAAATTAAGTATCACCGCTACTCACACACAAACCAGAGCACTCCTCAAACTCCCCAGAGCTAATCACCACTACCACTGCTTCCAGTACCTTCCAGGAAACGGCTACACATGGGTTTCTGTGTCTATTTTTTCCTTCATTTTCTACTGAAGGCTGTTTCCTTGCACACTGACCTCAGACATTTCCCCTGATCTAATTTGCCTGCATTCCCCGTGTTCCTCTATCAATTTCCCGCATCTAATTCATTTGCATTGGCTTTCCTGGCTGGACGGTATTCCGCTGAACAGACACTATCATTTGTGTCACCTGTGTTCCCATCATCAGTTCCTATGGCTTTACTATTATTCATAATGATCCCTGTACTTCTTTGAATCAGTATTTGCAAGTGATATTGCCTGGTTAAAATCAGAAACACTTAAAATTTTGGGGGGGGGGGTGTTAAGCTCATTTCATTTTTTTTATTATGCTATATTAGTCCCCATACAGTACATCATTAAGTTTTTGACGTAGTGCTCCCTGATTCACTGTTTGCGTATAACACCCAGTGCTCCATTCAATCCGTGACCTCCTTAATACTCATCACCAGGCTCACCCACTCCCTCACCCCCACTTCTAAAACCCTCAGTTTGTTTCCCAGAGTCCACAGTCTCTCATGGTTCGTGGGTGGTTCAACATTCGCAAATCAATCAATGTGGAAGAACACATAAATAAGAGAAGAGGTAAGAACCACATGGTCCTCTCGGTTGATGCAGAAAAAGCATCTGACAAAATACAGCATCCTTTCCTGATAAAAGCTCTTCAGAGTATATAGAGGGAACATTCCTCAACTTCATAAAATCCATCTATGAAAAACCTACAGCGAATATCATTCTCAGTGGGGAAAAGCTGAGAGCCCTTAACATTTTGATAGACATCACTAAATTTATAAAGTGAGGTTCTGGGTTCCATTTTACTTGGTGGGGAAACTGAGGCTCAGAGATAGATGGCAGAGGTCATAAAAGCTGGTAAGCCGAGTTGCAGAGCAGGGATATGAACTTGGGTTTGTCTGGATGAAGCCCCATCCCTTCCACCCTTGGCTCCTGACATCCTAAAACTCGGAAAAGCCTATCACTAGTCTAACAAGCAGCCTAACAGGAAAGGCGCAGAGACGGTTTGGGAGTGGCACAGACAATGAAGAATTTCTCCAGGATGAGACAAACTATTGATTAATTCCTCCTTACCAGGGAAATGAGATTCCAAGAATGTTTAAATATAGTATCACTTATTCATTCATTTATCAAATAATAATCGAGCCCCCCTTCTCCACTAATCATGGGACTATGCTATCAAGACCCACAGTGAACAAGACTCACAGGCTCTCTACATTCTAGTGAAAAGTTCGGATATTAACCAAACTGTCATAAAAAATTGGACTGTAACTGACAAGTAACATCATATCCGCGATATATGAGCTTATGACAGAATGTGACACAGGCCAGGTCCTTCCTAGTCAGTGCCGATCACGTCGTAATCTGTAGGACAGGTGGGAATGACTGGAGGGAGAAAGGAAGAGACACATTCCTTCCCAGGGAGAGGAAAGGTCGGTGTAAAGGCCAAGGTGGGAGCAAAGGGTGTAGCTCTAGGCACTGAACAGTGGCCCACATGCTTCCAAGAGAGGAATGCAGAAAATGTAAGTTAACCCAGGCCCCAGTGGACTTTGTTAATCCAGGCAAGGAATGCTAGCATTAGCAAAATGGGAGTCATCAAAAAGTTTCAAGGAAGATGTAAATCACAATGGCAACAGATTGGAAAATGATTACTTAGCTCCTAGCGGGCAGCTCATCAGACATGAAACGTACTTGCAAAGGAAGCCAGCTAGGGTAGGGAGAAGCTCTGTGGATCTGAGAACCACACCCAAGGGGCTCTCTTGCCCTGTCCCACTGTCTCAGCCCCTTCAAAAGCAATTTACTTAGCGAACATTTGTTAAGTCTGAAGCAGCACTGAAAATTATCATCCTCGTCATCGGGGGATGGTAAGACCCAGCAAGAGTTAAAGGAGAGAGCGTTCCCTATTAGCAGAGCAGCAAATGCCCACATCATTTTAAAATTAACCAACTGCATAAGTGCTACAAGCAGCCGCTTGGGGAAGCACATTTGAGGAAGAGCCCGCTGAGGACAGGGGACTGCGACAGCAGCCGGAGAAGAGACGGTGCCGCTGCCCCAAGCCCCAGCCTCGGGCAGCCAGCATTCCCAGCCTACAGCAGCATGGCAAACCCACGTTTGCAAGGGGCAGACACAATAACAGACGTCTTTGGCTAAATACATGCCCTTTTAAGCATCGGAAAGCATAATCCGGCCATAAACTGTATGCAGAAACATCGAGAATGCTAGCCGTGGTGCCCGAGAAGAATGCAGGTGCGATCGCAACATTTGGTCTCCTGGGGCCTCCGCCCGTAGTACTCAAAGTCCAGGTCACTTTGAACCCTGCAGGAATGCTACCCTGCAACTCCCATCCCCCTCCGACACTCCCTGAAGCACATCAACCTGGATGGAAAATGCTCCTAAGGGCTTAGAGCCCCAAGCCTGGAGCTGTCCAGTGGCAAGTTCAGTTTGCAGCATTCTCAGACCCATACTGTATTCCTTGGCCCGGCAAGCAGGGCCCTTCCCCATGGTTCCAGCTGTGATCACAACCTCATGTGCACCATTTTTGCTTACTCCCTCCTCCCTGGCACACCTTATCTCCCAGAGACACAGACGCTTCGCCTGATCCCAGGGATGCTCTGCCACACCTCTCAGTTTATGCTGCTTTCTCCAAATGAAATGCCCTTCCCCACTGCAGAGCCCTGACTCATCTTTTAAAAAACCAGCTGTAATGGATCATCAGGGAGCAAGTCAACAGTTTTTGAGAGGCTGTTATCAACTAGGTGTGTGGGCTAAAAACGACAAATAAATCATACTTCTTGTCCCCCTGAAGGTCATATTATTATGTGTCTTTACATTTCCAGTGACCACTGGAGTGCCCCGACTAAGTCATGTTAAACAAGGTATCTTGAATATATCCGGACAAAAAAGGTAAGTTCAGCATGCTACCACCCAAAAAGAGAGCCAAAACATCTCAGGTCCTCGTGTGTACCACGCTGTCAGAACCACAAGGCACATACAGTATCCTCAAGGCCTTAGCATGTCCTGACCTCCTATGGAGAAAAAATATACAGTTAGGGAATGTATTCATTCATTTAGGTATTCACAATTTCAGTGTGTGATGTGCGGGATACCGAGCTAGGTACCAGAAGTCAGAGGGATAACTGACAAGACTTGATCTCAAAGCCAAGAAAAGGAGCTAGGACATAGATATCAATAAGTATGTTGCAGAGAAATACATGTCAAAAGAATGAAAAATAAAGTCTTGTGAGAATGCGAAGGACAAATAACACCTCTAAATGATGGAGACATATGCTCTCTGCTCCTCTGCCTCATCACCGTTATGGAATCAGATGCCAAAGGCCCAGTGGAAAATACAAACCCAGTGTTCATCCCGTCACTCCTGGGCTCATCCATCTTTACTGGAATACCTCATTGGCTGAGTCCTAAGCAGTCCATTTCAATAGCAGACAGCCATACATGTCATCTCTTTCTTTCACTGAACCAAAAACAGATTTTCCTGAAACTTGTTTCCATGTATCCTAGGTCTTCTGCTGGTAACTTACTTTCTTTCTTTCTTTCTTTCTTTCTTTCTTTCTTTCTTTCTTTCTTTTTTTTACAGAGAGAGACACAGTGAGAGAGGGAACACAAACAGGGAGAGTGGGAGAGGGAGAAGCAGGCTTTCTGACAAGGAGGGAGCCTGATGTGGGCTCACTCCAGGACCCCGGGATCATGACCTGAGCTGAAGGCAGATGCTTAACCAACTGAGCCACCCAGGCTCGCCTTCCTCTGGTAACTTTCAAAGTTAATTCCTTTTCCCTTCCATGAACACTTTCAGAAAATATTAAATCAGTGACATTCTTCGTAAGATTTCTCTTTTATCTATCATTTACTTCTGTTGAGGTCTCTTTGGCTCTTTGTCCTTATTCAAGATATGAACTAACCCTCCCAGCCCTCATATCCTCAAATTTTATTAGTATGTCATTAAGCTTCTCTGTGAATTTATTAATAAATATACTGAAGCAGACTAAAGTTTCCATCAAGTTGGCATTAATTAATGACACTGTTACAGGTAAGGATTCAAACAGCCCAAGATCTACCTAACCAGATTATCACTCAGCTCACCCCTCCCGCCACTGAGGAGGACGTCATCGGGAAGTCTGATGCACATCTTGCTAAAATCCAGACGCACCGTGTCCACAACATTCAATCCAGTACCTCATTTAAAAAAAAAAAAAAAAAAAGAACGATTTTTGACTGCATGACCTGATCACAGTGAACTAACACTGAATGTTACTGGTCAACTCTTCCTTTTCTCAAGATCCGTCTTGTAAATGATCTGCCCCGTAGGCCAGAATCAATTTCGGTTGCTTATCTAGACGTGAGGGAATTTAAATTTGTCTCTCTTTTTTCTTAGAAACTGAAACATTACCAATGTGTGCTAGCCATGCTCCTTTATTCAACGAATTGTATACAATTTCCTAAGTAGGTTTATCTTTAAGATTTTATTTATTTGTCAGAGAGAGAGAGCACAAGCAGGGAGGAGGGGCAGAGGGAGAAGCAGACTCCCCACTGAGCAGGTAGCCCAACAGAGGACTTGATCCCAGGACCCTCAGATCATGACCTGAGCTGAAGGCAGACACTTAACTGACTGAGCCACCCAGGTGTCCCTCCTAAGCATTTTTTTTTAAATGATGAGATTAAAGTAAGTGTCAGCATGTAGCTGATACCATAGCAACCCTTAACTTACAGGAAAACATACACACAGTACTTATAATATTAACAACATATATGTATGATAAGTGAATCAGACATGAAATAAACATAGCTTTCTACTTCAGTATGGCAAAGACCCCAACAAAAGATTTAAAAGGGAAAATATGCTAAAATATGCTTACCTTTGCTTTGAGGAAATTAAAAAAGCAAATCAACAAACAAATATGGGTGCCTAGAAGATCTTTCTTATGATAAAACTATATTTAATCAAAATAATTAAAAATTTCATGTGCAATCCTCTATCACATGCAGTGCAAATCAAAGTTCTCTCTTCTTCTTCTAATCACCAACACTGAATTTACAGTTTTGGGGGAGGAAAGAGATGGCTGAAACTGCCAAAGAGTTTTCATTGATTATTCCCAAGCTGCACGATCCCATGGGGACCAGATTCGGCCCACCCTCCACTCTCTCTATAATTTCAGTGGGAGGTGGGCATCCTCGATCCTATTTTTGTAATACACTTGACGGTGAGATAGGGCTTGGGATTTACTTAAGAGGCAGCACTTTTCTAAATACCCTGTAATACAGTTGGTAAAGGAGTAGAAAGCCCTGTAGGTAGAAAGTCAAATGAAAGCAGAGCTTACCGAGCTAATAGCCTTCTCAGTCACAGCAACATATAAAATATTGTACCGCCTGGGGAAAATTTCCGAAGCACCAATACAAATTAGTTTGATAACTGAAAATCCTATCTGCTAAAATCTCAGTGCAATAAATAGCCGTTGCTAGACAAAGGCAACGTCTTTGCATGGGGACGAGGCTGGAGAGCTCCAGAGGGCAGAGTGTGTTGTCATGTCTCACTGGGCCTGGCACTCCGGCCACACCTCTCCCTGTCTCCTCTGTGACTCGAACGAGGATGCTGGTGATTCGAGAAGGAGGAAGGAGAGGACCAGAAATCAGAAGGTCCTACTGAAAATGTTAAGCCTTTCCACGTGCTCCTGAACCCAACTCTCTTGGAAAGAGGCTCCCATCAAGGCAAAGGCAGACCTCTGCAAAACTTCTGTCTTCTGACAGCGACAGTGCCTCTGTGCCAGGGCTCAGTCTCTGACTCCTCCCTGTTCCCGTCTCCGCGTTACTGTGCTTCCTTGTGGGTATCCAGAGACACCCTTGCAGAATGGGCAGGCAGAGGAGAGTTATCAAAACCTGCTTCTAATCAAAATAGCCTTTCTCACCCTCAGGGCCACTCATCTCAGCAAGGTATGCAAAGGAAAACAATTCAATTAACTTTCTCTCTACACACACACACACACACATACACACACACACACACACACACACATTTTATTTATTTTGAAAGTTTTATTTTAGAGAGTGACAGAGAGTGTGGGGGAAGGGCGCAGGGAGAGGGAGAGAACCCTTAAGCAGATTCCCTGTGGAGCACGGAGTGCAGAGCCCGACGTGGGGCTTGATCCCAGGACCCTGAGATCATGACCTGAGCCAAAACCAAGAGCCAGCCATTTAACTGACCGAGCCAGCCAGGCCCCTATAAACTAACTGCATTTAATTCCCAGCTAGTCAGGGGTGACTGCTTCCAGTTACTCTGCGGGAGAATATTTGCAAAATGTATGTGAATCAACACACTTTTATCCATCACTTCTATGTCTAAGGATTTACTATTAGAAAATAATTGTATGTATACTATGAAACTATGATGTTTTTTCTTGAAACACTACTTTTAAGTAAGTAACGGAAAGAGGCCAAAAGAACCATAAAAAAGAATAAGTAAAGTGCAATAGAACCTACGTGGCTATGAAAATCATAGAAATGCACATCTTAGCATGGTATATATTGATGCTATATTGAGTAAAAAGACATTTAGGGGTACCTGGGTGGCTCAGTGGGTTACGTGTCTACCTTCGACTCAGGTCATGTTCTCAGGGTCCTGGGATCGAGCCCCACATCAGGCTCTCTGATCAGCAGGGAGCCTGCCTCCCTCTCTTTCAGCCTGCCTCTCTGCCTGTTTGTGATCTGTCAAATAAATAAAATCTTTAAAAAAAAAAAAAAGACATTTCATCATGAATGGTATGACTGCATATAAAAATGTATACATTTATGGTGTAGAGACTAACCTACGCAGGTGTATAAACATGGGCCATTCTTGGTAAACAAGAAAGCATTTGGGAGCCCCACGCATGAGCATACAGTGTGGGATCAAGTTAGGACAAGAACCCTTGACCACTGACAAACACCTCAATCCACATGGAGCTTACACTTCCTTCTTTGTTGTACCTTTACACCTCGTGCATATCCTTGTGATATAAAAATAAAATTACTTGTGTTTTATAAATACAAAGTGTTCTTTATTTTGAACACGATTTAGAAAGCAGAGCAGTGGCCTCATTGGGTAAGAATACCACAAAGCTTACTACCCTGGTGTCCTCTCATAAAATTCCCATACTTGGAGCCACCATCACCAAATCAGAAGACCAAACTATGCCTCGATTATAATTCCTGTCTCCACACGACTTCCTCCTGTGAATTTCTCAGTATTATTTCCAAGCCCAATCTGTAAACTTCGGGCAAAAGATACTTATGAAACAAATCCACTAAGCAAGATTTCCCAACCTGATGAAAGAAATGAACCAAAAAGTTTTACTAAAGAAGGGGTCAGAACAGCTATAGAAAGGTCATAGCAGAAATCAACTAAACATTTCTGACCGTAGGTATAATTAGAAACTCCTCAGAGAGTTCATGCCAGAGTGTTTGAACAAATTAAACCACCCAAATAAAGAGACACGATGTTGATCAATGTTCTGCTTGGAAATCACGGTTTTAGTTCTCTTGAAAAAGAAAAGCAGACAAATGAATTTCCTCAAAAAACACCTTAATTTTGGAGTAACTTTGGTCTTAGGACAGTCAAAGTGAAGGTAGGAGTGGACCGTTCCTTTATAATCTCACACGGTCCAAGCTTTCCGTGGGATAACATGCATGAGGATGTAGAGAGAGAGAAAGATGCCTGCGTTGACTTCTCTTCTATGATGTTCTCTTCTATGATGTTCTGACTCTGATGTTCAGCCTCGGTTTACTCAACCTTGGTCAGACTAGATAATCATCCTCCTTTCAGGGCTGTTGGTTTATCAGAGGGGGTTGTTTACTGCTTACTGTTTGCCTCTGTGGAAAGATGTGCTTACATTTCAAGCGCGATAATGCAGAACATGGGGTAGGGAAAAAATGGTTCATTTTCATTCCTCTTTTCCTTTTAGAATATACTGCCTTGTCTTGCTGAAATCATTATGGCAGCGGAAACCATACAGTGAAGAATCATGTAGAAATGCTGGCCTCTCAGTGAGACTCACATACACTGTAAAATTTACCATGAACCAAGGGAATGGTTGTTAGCGCTCTTTTCTAATTCTCAGAATTTGAGTCATCATCTTAATTACATTTTGCACATTTTAAGTAAGTATATTTTGACGTCTATACCTACATAGATACATGATAGAATAATGTAGAAATAATTCAGGTACCACTGAGTCACTTGAGACTCTTAAAGCATTCACTACTGATACAATATAAAGTGTGTATATATATACACACACACACACACACACACACAATATAAAGTATATATAAAATATATTTTATATATTAAATATATATTTTTATAAAATTACATTTATATAAAAAATATATAATATAAAATGTTGTGTATATATTTGTATATATATAAGTATACAAATATATATCAGGGGAAGAGCAGTCCCCCATCTTTATAAAGATATGAGAAACTAAAAGCAAATTATATTTGGCAAAAATATATTGATTTCAGGAGAGGAGTCAAGATGGCGGAGAAGTAGCAGCTGAGACTACTTCAGGTTGCGGGAGATCAGCTAGATAGCTTATCTAAAGATTGCAAACACCTACAAATCCAACGGGAGATCGAAGAGAAGAAGAACAGCAATTCTAGAAACAGAAAATCAACCACTTTCTGAAAGGTAGGACTGGCGGAGAAGTGAATCCAAAGCGACGGGAAGATAGACCGCGGGGGGAGGGGCCGGCTCCCGGCAAGCGGCGGAGCAACGGAGCACAAAATCAGGACTTTTAAAAGTCTGTTCCGCTGAGGGACATCGATCCAGAGGCTTAACCGGGGTGAAGCGCACGCGTCAGCGTGGCCTCAGGTCCCGCAGGGTCACAGAAGGATCGGGGGTGTCTGAGTGTCGCAGAACTTACAGGTATTAGAACGGGGAAGCCGGCTACAGAGACAGAGCCGAGGAGTGAGCTCTCAGCTCGGGCTTACCTTGAACCGGTCGCAGGCTCGGTGAGCTCGGAGCGCGGCCGGAGGCCAGGGTGACGGGAGTAATTGGGCGCTGTTCTCTGAGGGCGCACTGAGGAGTGGGGCCCCGGGCTCTCGGCTCCTCCGGGCCGGAGACTGGGAGGCCGCCATCTTCGTTCCCGTCCTCCGGACTCTACGGAAAGCGCTCAGGGAACAAAAGCTCCCAAAAGCAAACCCGAGCGGATTACTCAGCCCGGCCCCTGGTAAGGGCGGTGCGACTCCGCCTGGGGCAAAGACACTTGAGAATCACTACAACAGGCCCCTCCCCCAGAAGATCAACAAGAAACCCAGCCAGGACCAAGTTCACTTACGAGGAGTGCGGTTTCAATACCAAGGAGAGCAGCGGAATTCCAGAGGAGGAGAAAGCAAAGCACGGAACTCATGGCTTTCTCCCCATGATTCTTTAGCCTTGCGGTTAATTTAATTTTTTTTCTTTTTCAATTTTTTTTCTCTTCTGCTAAATTTTTTTTAACTTTTACCCTTTTCTTTTTTAACGTTTTTTAACTAGTTTATCTAATATATATATATATTTATTTCCTTTTTATATTTTTTCATTATTGGTTTTCTTTTTTTATTTGTTTCTTTTTTCTTTTTTCTTTCTGAACCTCTTTTTATCCCCTTCCCCCCCCTTTCAGGATTTGGGATCTCTTCTGATTTGGCTAAAGCATATTTTCCTGGGATTGTTGCCACCCTTTTAGTATTTTACTTGTTCCTTCATATACTCTTATCTGGACAAAATGACAATGCGGAAAAATTCACCACAAAAAAAAAGAACAAGAGGCAGTACCAAAGGCTAGGGACCTATTCAATACAGACATTGGTAATATGTCAGATCTAGAGTTCAGAATGACGATTCTCAAGGTTCTAGCTGGGCTCGAAAAAGGCATGGAAGATATTAGAGAAACCCTCTCAGGAGATATAAAAGCCCTTTCTGGAGAAATAAAAGAACTAAAATCTAACCAAGTTGAAATCAAAAAAGCTATTAATGAGGTGCAATCAAAAATGGAGGCTCTCACTGCTAGGATAAATGAAGCAGAAGAAAGAATTAGCTATATAGAGACCAAATGACAGAGAATAAAGAAGCTGAGCAAAAGAGGGACAAACAGCTACTGGACCACGAGGGCAAAATTCAAGGGATAAGTGACACCATAAGACGAAACAACATTAGAATAATTGGGATTCCAGAAGAAGAAGAAAGAGAGACGGGAGCAGAAGGTATATTGGAAAGAATTATTGGAGAGAAATTCCCCAATATGGCAAAGGGAACAAGCATCAAAATCCAGGAGGTTCAGAGAACCCCCCTCAAAATCAATAAGAATAGGTCCACACCCCGTCACCTAATAGTAAAATTTACAAGTCTTAGTGACAAAGAGAAAATCCTGAAAGCAGCCCAGGAGAAGTCTGTAACATACAATGGTAAAAATATTAGATTGGCAGCAGACTTATCCACAGAGACCTGGCAGGCCAGAAAGAGCTGGCTTGGTGTTTGCAAATTCTTTCAGTGTTTGTCCTGGAAGCTTTTAATCTCTCCTTCTATTTTCAATGATAGCCTAGCTGGATATAGTATTCTTGGCTGCATGTTTTTCTCGTTTAGTACTCTGAATATATCATGCCAGCTCTACAGGAAATATTGAAAAGGGTCCCCTAAGCAAAGAGAGACCCTAAAAGTAGTAGATCAGAAAGGAACAGAAACAATATACAATAACAGTCACCTTACAGGCAATACAATAGCACTAAATTCATATCTCTCAATAGTTACCCTGAATGTTAATGGGCTAAATGCCCCAATCAAAAGACACAGGGTATCAGAATGGATAAAAAAACAAAACCCATCTATATGCTGCCTACAAGAAACTCATTTTAAACCCGAAGACACCTTCGGGTGAGGGGGTGGAAAAGAATTTACCATGCTAATGGACATCAGAAGAAAGCAGGAGTGGCAATCCTTATATCAGATCAATTAGATTTTAAGCCAAAGACTATAATAAGAGATGAGGAAGGACACTATATCATACTCAAAGGATCTGTCCAACAAGAAGATCTGACAATTTTAAATATATATGCTCCTAATGTGGGAGCAGCCAACTATATAAACCAATTAATAACAAAATCAAAGAAACACATCAACAATCATACAATAATAGTAGGGGACTTTAACACTCCCCTCACTGAAATGGACAGATTATCCAAGCAAAAGATCAATAAGGAAATAAAGGCCTTGAATGACACACTGGACCAGATGGATATCACAGATATATTCAGAACATTTCATCCCAAAGCAACAGAATACACATTCTTCTCTAGTGCACATGGAACTTTCTCCAGAATAGATCACATCTTCGGTCCTAAATCAGGTCTCAACCGGTATCAAAAGATTGGGATCATTCCCTGCATATTTTCAGACCACAATGCTCTGAAGCTAGAACTCAATCACAAGAGGAAATTTGGAAAGAACCCAAATACATGGAGACTAAACAGCATCCTTCTAAAGAATGAATGGGTCAACCAGGAAAGTAAAGAAGAATTGAAAAAATTCATGGAAACAAATGATAATGAAAATACAACGGTTCAAAATCTGTGGGACACAACAAAGGCAGTCCTGAGAGGAAAATATATAGCGGTACAAGCCTTTCTCAAGAAACAAGAAAGGTCTCAGGTACACAACCTAACCCTACACCTAAAGGAGCTGGAGAAAGAACAAGAAAGAAACCCTAAACCCAGCAAGAGAAGAGAAATCATAAAGATCAGAGCAGAAATCAATGAAATAGAAACCAAAAAAACAATAGAACAAATCAACGAAACTAGGAGCTGGTTCTTTGAAAGAATTAATAAGGTTGATAAACCCCTGGCCAGACTTATCAAAAGAAAATAGAAAGGACATAAATAAATAAAATCATGAATGAAAGAGGAGAGATCACAACGAACACCAAAGAAATACAGACAATAATAAGAACATATTATGAGCAACTCTATGCCAACAAATTTGACAATCTGGAAGAAATGGATGCATTACTAGAGACATATAAACCACCACAACTCAACCAGGAAGAAATAGAAAGCCTGAACAGACCCATAACCAGTAAGGAGATTGAAACAGTCATCAAAAATCTCCAAACAAACAAAAGCCCAGGGCCAGATGGCTTCCCGGGGGAATTCTACCAAACATTTAAAGAAGAACTAATTCCTATTCTCCTGAAACTGTTCCAAAGAATATAAATGGAAGGAAAACTTCCAAACTCATTTTATCAGGCCAGCATCCCCTTGATCCCAAAACAAGACAAGGATCCCATCAAAAAAGAGAACTACAGACCAATATCCTTGATGAACACAGATGCAAAAATTCTCACCAAAATACTAGCCAATAGGATTCAACAGTACATTAAAAGGATTATTCACCACGACCAAGTGGGATTTATTCCAGGGCTGCAAGTTTGGTTCAACATCCACAAATCAATCAATGTGATACAACACATTAACAAAAGAAAGAACAAGAACCATATGATACTCTCCATAGATGCTGAAATAGCATTTGACAAAGTACAGCATCCCTTCCTGATCAAAACTCTTCAAAGTGTAGGGATAGAGGGCACATACCTCAATATTATCAAAGCCATCTATGAAAAACCCATCGCAAATATCATTCTCAATGGAGAAAAACTGAAAGCTTTTCCGCTAAGGTCAGGAACACGGCAGGGATGTCCGTTATCACCACTGCTATTCAACATAGTACTAGAAGTCCTAGCCTCAGCAATCAGACAGCAAAAAGAAATTAAAGGCATCCAAATCGGCAAAGAAGAAGTCAAACTATCACTCTTCACAGATGATATGATACTATATGTGGAAAACCCAAAAGACTCCACTCCAGAACTGCTAGAACTTGTACATGAATTCAGTAAAGTGTCAGGATATAAAATCAATGCACAGAAATCAGTCGCATTTCTCTACACCAACAATAAGACAGAAGAAAGAGAAATTAAGGAGTCAATCCCATTTACAATTGCACCCAAAACTATAAGATACCTAGGAATAAACCTAACCAAAGAGACTAAGAATCTATACACAGAAAACTATAAAGTACTCATGAAAGAAATTGAGGAAGACACAAAGAAATGGAAAAATGTTCCATGCTCCTGGATTGGAAGAATAAATATTGTGAAAATGTCTATGCTACCTAAAGCAATCTACACATTTAATGCAATTCCTATCAAAGTACCATCCATTTTTTTCAAAGAAATGGAACAAATAATCCTAAAATTTATATGGAACCAGAAAAGACCGCGAATAGCCAAAGGAATATTGAAAAAGAAAGCCAAAGTTGGTGGCATCACAATTCCGGACTTCAAGCTCTATTACAAAGCTGTCATCATCAAGACAGCATGGTACTGGCACAAAAACAGACACATAGATCAATGAAACAGAATAGAGAGCCCAGAAATAGACCCTCAACTCTATGGTCAACTAATCTTCGACAAAGCAGGAAAGACTGTCCAATGGAAAAAAGACAGCCTCTTCAATAAATGGTGTTGGAAAAATTGGATAGCCACATGCAGAAAAATGAAATTGGACCATTTCCTTACACCACACATGAAAATAGACTCAAAATGGATGAAGGACCTCAATGTAAGAAAGGAATCCATCAAAATCCTTGAGGAGAACACAGGCAGCAACCTCTTCAACCTCAGCCGCAGCAACATCTTCCTAGGAACATTGTCAAAGGCAAGGGAAGCAAGGGCAAAAATGAACTATTGGGATTTTATCAAGATCAAAAGCTTTTGCACAGCAAAGGAAACAGTTAACAAAACCAAAAGACAACTGACAGAACGGGAGAAGATATTTGCAAACGACATATCAGATAAAGGGCTAGTGTCCTGAATCTATAAAGAACTTAGCAAACTCAACACCCAAAGAACAAATAATCCAATCAAGAAATGGGCAGAAGACATGAACAGACATTTCTGCAAAGAAGACATCCAGATGGCCAACAGACACATGAAAAAGTGCTCCATATCACTCGGCATCAGGGAAATACAAATCAAAACCACAATGAGATACCACCTCACACCAGTCAGAATGGCTAAAACTAACAAGTCCGGAAATGACAGATGCTGGCGAGGATGAGGAGAAAGGGGAACCCTCCTACACTGTTGGTGGGAATGCCAGCTGGTGCAACCACTCTGGAAAACAGCATGGAGGTTCCTCAAAATGTTGAAAATAGAACTACCCTATGACCCAGGAATTGCACTACTGGGTATTTACCCTAAAGATACAAACGTAGTGATCCGAAGGGGCACGTGCACCCGAATGTTTATAGCAGCAATGTCTACAATAGCCAAACTATGGAAAGAACCTAAATGTCCATCAACAGACGAATGGATAAAGAAGAAGTGGTACATATACACAATGGAATACTATGCAGCCATCAAAAGAAATGAAATCTTGCCATTTGCGACGACGTGGATGGAACTAGAGGGTATCATGCTTAGCGAAATAAGTCAATCGGAGAAAGACAACTATCATATGATCTCCCTGATATGAGGGAGAGGAGATGCAACATGGGGGGTTAAGGGGGTAGGAGAAGAGTAAATGAAGCAAGTTGGGATTGGGAGGGAGATAAACCATAAGTGACTCTTAATTTCACAAAACAAACTGAGGGTTGCTGGGGGGAGGGGGGTTGGGAGAGGGAGGGTGGGGTTATGGACATTGGGGAGGGTATGTGCTATGGTGAGTGCTGTGAAGTGTGTAAACCTGGCGATTCACAGACCTGTACCCCTGGGGAAAAAAATATATGTTTATAAAAAATAAAATTAATAAAAATATATATATATACATATATATTGATTTCAGTTCACCCTGCTAGAGTGAGTGTATAAGTGTATTATGAGGTGTACTATTTTTATTAAAATACATTTTCCCCCTGCACTGGGGAAAGGTGCTAAAGAACCAAGTGCAGAGTGCAATGTATTGAAACTAGACATCTTATTTATAAATGGGCTATAACACTAAACGAAGGCTCAAGCCAGAAAAATACTTCTTACTTCCTTTCACTCTTTCCAGCCTGCCTTTTTTCACCTCTATTTTATTATGAATTTTTGTGTATTCATTCCCTCTTTCTGAATTTAGAATTACTCTCAAATATTTTAATTTGGACCAAGTTTTAATCATCTTTTATGCATTGTACCTTATTCCCACCTGTCCAAAATTAAACCTCCCTACACAAACAGAGTTCCTTAGGATAGACAGGACTGACTACGAGGTTTTATCTTCTGAAGAATGTTAGCCATTTTATTACTCAGCCGAGCCAGACTTGGAATAAACTGCTGTTGATCCAGAGATTATCTGGAGCTCCACAGCTCTGCCCATAACGGTAAGTGCTATCCCTATTGATGGGGTAAGGTGCCATCATTTTCTGCATTTTTTTAAGCCTTTTTAACTTTTCTGTTAGATTTTTCCACCAGCTTTTAACTGGCCTCCTTGCCTCTGTTTCTTCTCTGGGCTAACTCTTCAAGTACATCCTTCAAAATTACATTAGTTTTCCCTGGCTATGTAACAAATGGACACAGGTCTAGTGCCCTAAAACCACACGCATTCATTATCTCACAGTTTCCGTAGGTCAGAATCCATGGGGGCTGGACTAGGTTCTCAGCTCTAGGCCTCGCGAGGCCACAGTCAAGGCTAGGGTCTGGCATGGAGGACTCCTGATGAAGAAGGTACTTCCAACTTCATTCAGGCTGTTGGAAGAATTCAGTTCCTTGTGTCTGTGGGACCAAGGTCCCCGTGTCAGCAGCGAGTTCCCTTAGATGCTCACATTCCCTCCAAGGTGCCTTCTCCCCATTGAAGCCCACAAGAGCTCTTGAATTCCTTTTTGCATTTCAATTATCTCTGCCCTCTTCTTCTACCAGGAGCTGGGGAAAGGTCTTTGCTCTGAAGGAAATATTTGATTAGATCAGGTGTGGAATCTTCAGGTCATTCCTAGAAATCTGCAGACCAGAAACCTCCAACTCAGATGTCCTCACCGATGGTGGACCGCAGGTGCCCACTCATCCATGTCTCCCTCCAATCCTCGTCTCCCTCCCTATTTGCCTAGATGCCCCTTCTCTCCTTCCAACACATCCCACTGTGGGAATCAAAGCATTCATCCCACTGTGGTGCACTGTTCACTTATCATTCATCATCAGTCTTTAAAAATGAGCAATCTGTACTCGTAGATGAAACTCTCAGCTCATCCTACTACTTATTTAATCAGAGTTTTCAAAATAATTTTCAAAATGTTTAGAAAATTTAGTAATTGTACATGGCTGCTGTGATAACTGCTTTTCTTGTCATCAGAATAATCCATTTCACAGATGAGGGAACTGAAATTTAACAGACTTACTAGGTATCCAGAGTCAAGCCATTACCAAGCAGTGAAGCACATTCTGGCTGTTGAGCCCCTATGTCCTTCCCCTCCTCCCTTCCTTTGGTATTTATTGAAAACATACATGCCAGGAACTGTGCTAACATTTTCATTAAATAGACTTGGGTCCAAAAATGCCATTAGAAAAAATATCCTTAGTTAATATATGTATTCATAGCATTTACCACAAGCACACAAAATCAAGCCATTACTTCCAAAAATAAAACAATAATATCATCCCTTGGTGTTTATATATCTAATAAGCATTTTAAATCACCCGATGCTAATCTTGCTTTTATGTGATGGCTGTATATTTGCAAAGACACGGGAACTATAATGAAAATATACTTCAAAACATGCTAGTCATTAGCAACTCTGTGTGGGAAAAACCGATGAGAAAATTTAAACAAGGAAATTCCATCTTGCCCAACTGTGATCTCATCATCGCTGAGGACATTGTATGAACCACAGATGGTGAGAATGAAGAGGCACACATGTTCCTCAGAGACTTCGACTTCACCAAAGCAAGGCTCTGGGCTTCGGAGCAGTGTTTTTGTTACAAAACAATGTCACACGCACATATATGATACCTCAATGCTTGGGGCTCCCAAAGGAAGACTCCAAACCAGCCATCATGGGTGCAGCAAACACCACACTGAGCTGATTAGGAACTCTGCACCTTCCTAAATCCACACACTCAACCATCTGCATCGTACCTTAGCTCACTGACAACCCAAAACGCATGAACACGAGTTAGCGCCATACCTAAAATGGCCCTCGGAAAGCACATGTGCTGAAGCCACAGTGAAATCTGTGATTTTAATCACTTATAAGACTGGAGGTTTTGAGGAAGGACAACTCTGAAAGAAATGAGGAATTTACCATCCTTGTAAAGAAACTCCAAAGCAATCCTCAGGAATTGTTTCACAAAGAGAAATCTAAACGTTAGAAGAATTGGACTTCCCATTTTTCTTGTGGTAATTTGGCCATTCATAATCACGTCTGAATCGAAACGATGGCAAAGGAACGTTGGTGAGGGCTGAAGAGAGAACTGGTTTATGTAAATAATGGATCAGGTTGACAATGGCCATGTGCGTGTGTGCGTGCGTGCGTGAAGGCAAGAATCAGGAGCACCCATATGTACCACGGGAAAATCATTCCTAAATCACGACTGTTTGTGGCGATAAGCATTTCACTCATGTAAATATACACAGGAACAATGTGTTGTGCTCTCAAAATAGACACTGCCTCCCGTCTGTGACATTCCGGGCATCTGTCTCCTCACACTGGTCTTTCCCGGTGACCCAGCCCGCCATGTGTCATCACCCACTCACACGTTTAATGTTAAAAGAGAAAGGCTGATCGATTTCACTTTCCTATTTGCTGGAATTTTCTTCCTCCACCAAACTTCAAATGAATGAGTATGCAATTTTAATTTTTAGGAACTTGGCTATTGCACAGATAAATATTCATTCACCTGGCTGCCCCATGGGATGCGAGCTTTCTGCTGCAATCACCTGTAGCTTTACTTCCTATCACTGGATCCCATCTCCGATACAACTCATAAGCCTGTAGGACATCCCAACAACATGGGGCCAGCCTGTACCACTGTGGGAGTCAACCCCAAAAGGAAGTCTCTGTTTCATTAGCTAATGAGTTTGTAATATATCCGATAAAGCCAGGGAACGTGTCCAGGTCTGACTGTGCGTAGCACATCTGTGATATTCAGTAGCAGATTGCGGAAGAGAAACTAACACAAATGTACACACACATCCACACACGATCCATACAGTCAAATTGAATATCCTCAGTGATTATTACAGTTTAACTGCTACTACCACCTAGTTCTACGTCACTACCTGCACAGGATAGAATTCTTTTTTTTCTTTTTCTTTAGTGAAAATCAAAGCTAATGTGGCCTCAATTTATCTATTTATTTTTGTCTTATGAGATATAGATGACAATGATTTAATTCTCATGTCCATAAATTGTGAGCCTACACGCATTTTGGGGAATAAGAGGAAGCATACATCACAGGAATCTGATATTCAGCAAAAAGACATTTTCCTACCAAATATATGGTCTTGGTTTTGTTTAAAGAGTTTATTTATGGGGCGCCTGGGTGGTTCAGTGGGTTAAAGCCTCTGCCTTCGGCTCAGGTCGTGATCCCAGAGTCCTAGGATCGAGCCCCGCATCAGGCTCTCTGCTCAGCAGGGAGCCTGGCTCCTCCCCCTCCGCCTGCCTCTCTACCTACTTGTGATCTCTCTGTCAAATAAATATATAAAATCTTTTAAAAAATTAAAATAAAGAGTTTATTTATTATTTGAAAGAGAGAGAGAAGGTGCGCATAAGTGGAGGGGGGGAGGGGCAGAGGGAGAGGGAGAAGCAGACTCCCCGCTGAGCAGGGAGCCTGATGTGGGATTCGATCCTAGGACCCCAGGAACACAACCTGAGCCAAAGG
Source organism: Lontra canadensis (assembly GCF_010015895.1). NCBI lineage: Eukaryota > Metazoa > Chordata > Mammalia > Carnivora > Mustelidae > Lontra > Lontra canadensis. The sequence continues at coordinate 2,096,732 of NW_022631079.1, forward strand.
TAGAGGCTTAACTGAGTCCCGAGGGCACCCTGTTTTTTAAAAACTCCTGAAAAACAATGCTGTATGCCCCCCCCCACCCAACACACACAAACATGTTCTTTTATCCTTCCAGAATCCCCACTTTTCCATTCAAGTCTTGTTTCAAATATCTTATCTGTGAAGCTCTGTGCAACCTTCTCAAGTGGTTGATTCCTGCAGAGCTTTGACGACGGTGATGGCTGACAGCGGTAGCGAGAAGAGCTGGCCGGGGCCGGGCGCTGCTCTAAGCCCTCACACCAACCTCCTGGAAGGGTGATAGCCATTTCATTTTGACAAAGCACAGAAAAATTAAGCAACTTGCTCAAAGTCACAGAGCTGGCAGGTACAAGAGCTACTACTCAAATCCAGGCAGCCTGGCTCCAGGGTCTAAATGGAAACAACAGTGCGTGTAGTATTGCATGTTGTTATTGACACCATGTCCTGTGACCTTCAGCCAAGCCTCTGCCCTCTACTGCACTGTGATTTCCCTGAGGATGGGATCTGTATTCGTTCGCTTAGTCACTCATTCATCCCACAAATACTTACTGCACAAGGACTGTGGCCCAGACGTGGTGCCAAGCCCTGTAAGCACTCACCTCTGAAAACCCAGCACTGGCCAGTAGACCGACACGGTTCTGCCTCAAGACTTTTGCACTTACTGTTCTCTCTGTCTGGGAAGGTCTTCATATAATGTCAAGGCTTGCTTCATCACTACACTCTCTCTTCAAATGCTATGCCTTTAGAGAAACCTTCCTAAAATGCTTTATGTAAAGTAGTGCTTTCCAAGACTGCATTTTGTTACCCTGCTTTTAAGTTTTGTGCATATGTTTATCACTGTCATACACACCAGACCATAAGTGCCATCTAGAGAAGGACTGCCAGTTCTATTTCCAGAATCTAGAAGGGCACACTAGTAAATATTTGTCATACTGGCTTAAGATGAAGCAAGGAAAGAGGGAAGAAGAAAGGAGGACAGTTTTGATCAATAAATGCTTTATAAACAACATGTTTTTTATCCTTTCTTGACCAAGCTACCTCTTACCATGAATAAGAGAATTTCACTACTCTTTCTCTTACTCAGCCTACCATCCCTGTTGCAAAAATCTGTGACAGCTTCTCAGAGACCCCCTCAGTTTCTTTCTTGTCCTCCCTACAAACCCATCTCTCACCATTCGCCGTCGAACACCTGTACTTGCTCTGCCTGAGAAAAATAATGCACATGACCTCCAGCTTTCCTTTGTGTTTTCAATAATGCTGAAGAGCTATAATTCACCAGCATCATAAGTGGTCGTTGTAATAATTCGTAGTTTATCATTCAACTACCACAGACAAACTCATGATTAAAGAAAAAGGTCTCCTTATTTTTCAATTATGGAGAATACGCATTTGCAGATTCCTTCTTCAAGCACAACACCATTAATTAGCAGGACATGAGCTCGAAATTTCTTTTCTTATAAGAGTAATGAATTTACACTCACCCTATTCCCTCCTGGTCCCACTCATCATCCATGGTAGCTCAGGTCGGCATTAGACTACTCACAGTTTTTCTGGTTTTCCTCTTTCTTGGAACATTACTAGGTTCCCTGACCTTTCTGTGGCCATGACTTGCTTTGGCCAATGAAATGAGTGAAGTGACCTTTGTCCCTTAAAGGGAGAATATTTTGAGTGGCAAGTGGTATTCTTTCACTTTCCCTGTAGTGGTGACTTGTAGATATGTATCAAGACAGAATCCCCCTCTTAATCACAGGAAACAAACTGAGGTTTGCCAGAGGGAAGGACATGGGGGGATGGGATAAGTGGGTGATGGACACTGCAGAGGGTATGTGATGTAATGAGCACTGAGTGTTATATAAGACTGATGAAGCACTGACCTCTACCTCTGAAACCAATAATATATTATATGTTAATTAAATGGATTTAAATAATAAAAAATATAATAAATCCCCAGCTATGGCGCTAGGATAACTGATTAAAAAAAAAAAAAAAGATACAATCCCCATCAGTATGAGTTTCATGAGGTCACACGGAGTAGAGGCTTCCTGCCACTCCATGGTGGGCACATAAAGTGATGAAGAAAAGCACCTTTACTCAGCTAATTCAAGGAAAGTAGGGTCTGTGCCCAGGCCAAGTGGCAGCTAATTCATACTGCGGATTCCTTCCATCACTACCACATACTAGATGTTTCGGTCATGATACTAGAATGTCAGGGGACAGATATCATGGAAGGAACACATTTGCACAGATTATGAAACCATAGCAGAACATTTTGTTTTTCATAAACTCCTTTGTCCATCTCGAGACTTTTTTTGGTGAGGCTATTAAGACATTTATGCCACATATTTTGTGTCTTTTCTTGTTTTGCTTTTTAGAGAGGGAGAGTGCAAGTGGGGAGGGGCAGAGGGAGAGAGTCTTAACCAGGATCCACCGCACTCAGCAGGGAGCCTGATGTGGGGGCTCGATCTCACGACCCTGAGCTCATGACCTGAGCCAATATCAAGAGTCAGATGTTTAACCCACTCAACCACCCACGTGCCCCCATATTTTGTATCTTTAAAAGAACTTCCAGGGGTGACAAGACCAACATCCCATTCTTTCAACATGAGAAATAATTCTAGGTGATTTCATTCCTCTAAAAGTTATTTAAGTTTAGTTATAAAATGTTAAACTACAATGTCACACTATGGAAAAAAATATAAATATCATGGGGTTTTTTTCCTCTTTGTTTACACAATAATAAAGAATCCCATCCTAAATGAGAACCACAGACCCTTCAAGCTACTCTTCTGTGACTACAGATTAGGGATATATCTTCAAAATACTGGGAATACTCTCCCAATAATGGATGAACACAACAACTCCCTATGCTGTGACTGATTCTTGCTTTTTTCTTTTTTTAGATTTTATTTATTTATTTGACAGATGGAGATCACAAGTAGGCAGAGAGGCAGGCAGAGAGAGAGAAAGGGAAGCAGGCTCCCCGCTGAGCAGAGAGCCTGATGTGGAGCTCGATCCCAGGACCCTGAGATCATGACCTGAGCCAAGGGCAGAGGCTTTAACTCACTGAGCCACCCAGATGCCCCTCTTGCTCTTTCTTAATATGTTGCCTCTCCTCCCCTTACCCCCTCTCCTCCCTGTCCTTCTGTCTCTCCTTCACACACACACACACACAAACACACACACACACACACTTCACAGAATGTAAAAATCAAAACCTACTACAGGTTCCACTCAAATGCTTTTAAAAATAACCTCTGTTACCTTCATGGAAATAATATTTTTAAAGAACCCTGCATTAGTTCCAACCTAATTACAACAATGACTTCAACAGGCATGGCTGTTTAATATACTGCAAATTCTTCTAACATCTGCTCAGCAGTGAGTGGTTCCCAAAGAGCGATTGCTTCATATGAGATATTTTGATTGTCCTCCGTAACATCTACCTACTAGAGAGACACATAGAACTGTACCTGTACTGTTGAAAGAAAAGTTTGCACAACATCTTAAAAAGGTCTGAGGAAGAAGTTGCCAACACTACAGCACAGCAAAAACAGGACTGGAAAAAGACAGGGTTCATTTTTAAGGCTCTCAAGCAATTAAGTTCAGGCAAAGTCTTGGGCATGACCAATCACTTCAATTGCCCTCAAGTTCAGTGAAAATCATACCACCTGTACATGTCCAGAGGGAGAGAATCCGAGGGAAGTGGGAACTGTTCTTAGGAAACACTCCATGTCCCCTGAAAATCACAGAGAAAGACTGGAGCACAACAAGTCCAAAATGGGGGTCACTTCTGTTGTGGTGGGGCCTTCCCTGATGCTTTATGCTTCATGAATGCTGACCTGCTCTGGTTGACATGAACTTGTCCTAAGAAAATGGCAGAATTCAGCAAGAAAAAGATCCCAAGAAAATAAGAAATAAAGACAAAAAGTAAACCAGGCTACTCTTCTCAACTACCAGGGAAAGTACTAATTAGTAACTAATTGTGTTAATAACTGCTACAACAAAACATAAATCGGGCAATGAATACTGTCTTTGTGGATAGCATGAAGAACTACTGGGTGCCTGGGTGGCTAAGCTGGTTAAGTGTTTCCTTTGGCTCTGGCTGTGATCCCAGGCTCCTGGGATCAAGCCCGTCAAGCTGGAGCCCAATGTCCAGCTCCCTGCTCAGCAAGGAGCCTGCCTCTCCCTCCCACCAGCACCCCGGGGTCATGACGTCTCTTGCACGCGCTCCCTCTTTCTCTCTCAAATAAACACATAAATAAATAAATAAAATCCTTCAAAAAAAAAAAAAAAGAAAGAAACTACTTTCAGGGGCAAACAGTTTGCACTCTTACACAGTCCTTTACTTTCACCAAGAGAAAACCATACTGCGATAGCTGAAGTAATGATGTTATATTCCAAACATTTCTCTCTTCCCTGCATTCAAGCCTGGAGGGTCCCATAAAGGCCTGAGGACCCAGATTACAATCCAGGCCAGATGAAGCTGGGAATGCGGCCCTGAGTACAAGGTCAACGCCAATCTGTGCACTTTGAAACCGGTCAAGGAATATGCTTCTGCACCAAAGAGGTTTTCTTTCCTCAGTTTGCCAACAACTAGACAAAACAACATCTTTCTGTTCACCTCTTCCAAATAAACATAGAAACCTGAAAGTGAATTTATCATGAATGTCTTAAGAAAAAACTCAATTCTTCCATTGCTGGAGGGGTTTCCAGTTGGTTTTCCAAACCCATTTTCTGAACCTGTCTGCCTCAGTGCACCCGTAGACCTAGCAAACTCAGCGGGGAGTATGAGTCACAGAATGTTCTCAGGAGAAATATAAACTGAGGCGGCCGTGAAGGGAAAGTGTGTAATTTAATGTCAAATATTAACACAAAGTCTTTTCCTAATTTTCTACGTGGTAGTCCCATTTCCTGGGAGGCAAGCGGTGCGAAGCATATAAAATTCTAGGAGTGCGTCTCAAAATGTCAAAAACACGAGCCTGTCCACAGCTGTGGTAGCAGAAATACGACGGTTTCAGCCCCAGGCTTCACCCTAATTTTCATGCCTTCCATCTTCTGTCCTCTGATCTACTCCCTTCCTGAACCTTTCCAAACTAAAACTTCACTAAGCCTTTGGCTTTCTGAAGTCTCCTTCTTACCATTCAAGGGAACAAGTGGCTTCTCTCTCTTTTCCAGACTCGTATAACCTTTCCTCCACTCTTAATACTGCTGAAAAGAGTCTGTGCCTCTTTCTAAGAAATCCATTCCTACAAGTCAACTGCTAACAATGGACCAGCATTTGCTTGAACCTCCATCCATGCTCACTTAAGAAAAGTTAGAAGTGTATGTTAGTTAGTTAATTAGTTAAGTGTAACTTAGAAATCAGCAACCGCAGAACCTTGTACCTCCTTCAGCAGTAATCACCTGGTTCCTCCCTCAACTTCCCTAAACCATAACAATTTGACCCTCCCTAAATTACTGTATAACTTGTAACCCATATCACAGTTCACACGAATAAAGCAATACCTACATATGCAAGACCCCCTTAGACACACACTCCATGGTCAGCTTCTCTCTCTACCGACGAAGTCTGGAGGTCAAACGTTGTATCTTGCACTCCTTCAGTAGAAGAAACAATGATAGACATTTAAATATTTGTTCACCTAGATCATTAAAACTTTGGGGAGTGGGAAAGGTAAAGAAATTTGAGTTTTGTTCTACATGGAACTCAAAATGGGTTCCTGAGTGTCCACCGCGGAGACGTCGTGTTGACAAGTCTACCATGAAGAAGAGACAGCTCCTTTAAAAGCTTGCATGTGATTATCGGGGGAAGATAAGCTGCCTCCATTGTAGTGATCATGGAGGGATGGATGCTAGATTGATGAGGAGAAAGAGATTCCTTCTGACTGGGGCTTGGGGAGACAGGAATACAGACAATACTGAGAATAACCAAGCAACAGAATTAGGGAGTACCCTCAATGTTCTAAAAGAATTCCACAAAGTAGGAAAATATGAAGTGGTCATGGGCATAACCTGCCCACAAACGAAGTTTAATGGAGCACTTGGCCCACACGAATGAGGAAAATGGGTGACATTTTTGGAGAAGACAGAGTTGTACCCCTTTCAGAGCAGAGCCCTGTGCCTTGGTGGAGCCATGTGCATTCCCACGATCTCTGGGATAGCTGTGGGGAAAACCAAACCCATGACCCTAAGAGGATAAGAAGAAGCAGATACCACATATGTTTATCTGCTGTGCCATGACCCAAGGGACACTCGGAGCCGGCGCAGGGAGCGGAGCTAGAGAAGAAAGTGGACATCCTTTCTTTCTATTCCATTCAGCCAGGTGAGTAATTAAAGGTTCAGTGAGTTAGGGCTGCCCTGAGCCCCCGCACATCCTGCTTTTAAGGGAAAAGGAAACAGAATGCCAGCATCAAGAAGGACACATGTAGCTGAGAGCTAATCAGGATAATTCCTTTCCTTTTGAGAACACTGGCAGCCTAGAGAATATCACAAATCCTAGAAATAGATATTAATGACCTGGAACATAATCCATTCTCCCCAGCCATTGTGCCCTGGCCAACTCCCACAGTCTGACTTGAAATCAGAAACAGTTTAACTTACCAAGAAGAAAATATATAACAGTAACTTCTCCATAAGGTTTACTTGGAAGTATTCCATGACAATTATTATCTAAAAATTTCAAACCATAATTTTTTAAATTCGGACTTCAAGTCAAGTTTTCTTTCTTTGTTTTTTTAAAGACGTATTTATTTATTTGAGAGAGAAACAGAGATAGAGCGAGCAGCAGGGGGCGGGGGGGGGGGGTACAGAAGGAGAGAAAAATTCAAGCTGACTTCCCAGCTAGAAGCAGAGCCTGATGGCAGGGCTTAATCTCAGGACCCTGAGATCATGACCTGGGCCAAAACCAAGAATCAGACGCTTAACCAACTAATCTACCCAGGCACCCACTGCATCCAGTTTTCTAATGAGCAAAGAAAAATCACATGCACATAGCCAGGAGAAAATGTGTATACATGGGCTGTACCCATCATAGGAACTGATATGCTATCACTTGATTTCTGATTCTACTTCCTTGGGAAAAGTTGATCACTTCCCTGTAGCAAAGAGTAAAAAGTTAAAAAAGCCAGACTTGCATTCGCGTTTCTGTTTCAGAAAAAGCCACTGTCAGTTTAAGATATTATTTTCTGAGTTGAAAAAAGCGCCACAAAAGTGATGTAGGCAAAAGACAGTCAATCCTTCTGATCAAGGAAAATCAATCCATCAGTCAGTTTTTCCTGTGTCCCAAGGAAAACTGGACACAAACTCTAGCTCTTTGCCAGCCTCTGGTTTCCAGTGTAGGGTAGCTGACAGTCCTGCGTAGCTCATGAGCTACCCCTTCAGAGTATATTTGTAGCATTAAGACTGGTCCTTGGTTCTCATCCTGACTTGAGCAAACTGAGAACCCTTTTGGGCTCCATCTTTGGTAATGGGTACATTCCTGACCAGCTAGTAACCACCAGAGATTTTTAATTTAATTTTAAAATTTTAAAAATTGTGAGCTACACTCACCAGAACAAATACAATAAAAGTCAGAAGGTACGATTCCAAAAAACTAAAATATGATTGTTTTCCTGGTGGCTTACTTAAGTTTAATATGGTTTAAGTAAAAACGATCAATATAATTCCATGTCAAGCAGACGATTTCAGCCATCTGTCAACAAATGTTTATTAAATCTTCTACTTGGGTTTTATAGATCCTGGGTGAGTCTTAGGCAGAGTACAGAAATGCTCTAGAATTATAATCTAATAGGTATGAGAAATATACAAGAAATGAACCATCATACAATACAGGATGTGACATGTCATATGAAATGGGCACGAAAACTGTTATGGAAATATGATGAGAATGATCATTCTGGTTGCTAGACCTGGGAAAGGCTGATCGGGGAAAGGACACCTGAGCTAGGTCCGAAGGAAGAAGGATCTCAGCGTAGAATGGGGACAGGCCATGCAGAACAGGTGATGACGTAAAGTAAAGCCATCTCAGCATGGGCAAGTAGGGACCATGCTCCAGGTGGCAAGTAGTCTCCTGGTGGAACTTCTAGAAAATTGAGTCAGACTATTCACTTGCTAATCATCTCAGCTCTGAGTGACAAAAGCCCAGCGCCAACCCCCTTTGGCCCAAGGAGATTTGGCTCAGTAGTTGTGTGGCTCATGAAACCCAACTGAATTAGACTCAGGCATGTTTCCATCTCAGCATGCCTCAAGGACAATGGAAGCTCTCCTGTGGATGCTGGAACGTACATATTGAAAGGTTCTCTGGGGTCTTATGAAAAGACCTGGAGGTGAAGCCAGAAAAATGACTTCCAATCTGAACTTACCTGGCAACTCAAGGAAGCCCACTGGTCCACACGTTTGCACCTGGGAGGTGGGCATGCTTATAATGTGTGGACCACCTGCGGCAGGATGGCCAGGAGGTTACAGACCCTCCCTGAGCACAACATGACTCTGCAGAAATGGCCTGACCGAAAGTATAAGACAACTAGGCTACTGAACTCAGAAATATATTATCAGGCATCCAAATTCTTTCCTGAGGAAGGGAAAGGGAAAGAACAAGCCCGTTCTTACACATACATGCGCGTGCACACACACACACACACACACACACACACACACAATCAAGAAATGTGCAAATAATCTGAACAAGCCATTCCACCAGAAAAAAGAAAAATGCCAAAGAGCAGGTCACTTTTCATCTTCCTATCATTTTCAGGACATGCTAAAAAAAGTAAAAATGAAAAATGCAACCACAGTTTTTCCATGGGCTAAAGTCAGCTGTTCCTCCCTTAACAGGACACTGTTGTTTAAATAACAGTAATACAATCCACAGGCCCATCAGAAATAATAAAATGCTTTATGAAGAGGGGAAACTAATTTCATCCATTCTAAATAAAATACATAAGTTTCCGGGCAAAGCTGCCAAAACAGATGAAGAAGAAAATAGTTTTTAGTAACAAAAAAGCTCTCCCAATATACCTTTTCTTTCCTGCTTGTTATTTCACAGAGCAAAGGAGAATGAGGAATACAGACTGTCACTTCTATCATTCAAGGCAAAGATTCATTCATCCATCCATATGACAAGCTTTAATGAACAGTTCCTACATGCCAAGAAAGATGCTGGGGAAAAGAAATATGAAACAAATAGTTTTTGCTGTTGGGGATGTAAGACCAGCAGGAATAAAATCCACCAACATTTTCTAAGTGTAAGAAAAAAATCATTCCTATTATTGCAACTGTCTCTCAGAACAACCCTTGGAAGAAACTATTGCCTTACAGATTTGGAAACTGAGGCACGTGGAGTCCAAGCAATGCATGCGAGGGCATAAAACTAGCTGTTGGTGGAGCCAGGATTCTGACCCGATGCCTGTGTCCCGCACTGGACGAGGACAGACAAGGCTTTCCTTCAACATCTCCACGCGACCTGCTGAGCCCACTTCATTTGCATGGAAAATCCCATTTGGGCGTCCAGTCACTCTTGGCTTGCAGTCAGAAAACAGCCTGAATGGGGACCCAATAGGGCATCAAACTAAGTATAGCAAGGACTGGTCCACATGCAAGAAGAGATGGAAACCCAATGAAAGAAGGAAGGCTCAGCTCACCTCTCCTAGCCGCGACAGGTACAGTCAACAAAACCCAGCCAAGACTGTCAGCCTTGCTCGTAATTTTCAGGATGAATACAAGAACATCATTCCCCCTCCACCGTTAAGTTGGCACAAGTGTTTACAAGGGGAAAAACCCAGTGTTTGCATTTTGAAGCAGAATTTTTACTGTGCATGTCCTTCGATGGAAGGATCCCACTTGTGGGAGGGCGCTAAGAGGTCGTCCATTAGACTCAAAATCCTTGAGTCACTGCTCTCTCTGCCAATTTCACTTTCAAAATGACTCTCATATCTACTTCTCACCACACTGGCACTGTGGAACATCTAAGTTTTTCCTCTTGTGACTACTAGCCTCCTCGCTGGTCTCTTCGATTCTGACTTCCCACTACTGAAATATATTCTCCATCTGCATCTCGATATACTTTCAGAAGCACATTTCCAACAGAATCACTGTGGTGGTTAAAAAAAAAAAAAAATTCAGTGGTTTTTCAGTGCCTTTCAATTCCTTTCCCTAGCTGTGAAGGCAGACCAAGATAGGACCCCACTGTCACCTGCACGTCCTTCCGAGACGAAATCGGGAAAATGCAATTCTCTAACAAACCTCAAGTTATCAAGGATCTTACATCCCCTCAATAATGTATGTGAAGAATTCCTTCTTTAAATCCCCATAACACTTTTCTTGCATTTCTTTGAAATCACATGATGTTCTAGATTGAATTATTGGCAAACTTGAGTTATCCCTATTGGATTGTGCACTGGAAACAGCCTGTGTCTTCCTTCTCTCTGAGTCTGTCTTCAGTGGGGTCTCCTTGAGGCAGAGCCTGAGACAGGGATTCTTGCAAGAAATTTATGAAAGCAGTGCTCTCAGAAGAAAGTAGTGAGGAACGCAAGACACACAGTGGAAGAAGCGAGCCAAAGATGCAGCTCCAAGGGAAGTCTAGCTTCAGCATGATCCTATGGAGCTCCAAAACACACGACCCTCAGAGGCTGTCCCAACCAAGGTACCAGGGCCGGGCTGATGTGTACCACATTCATGACTTTTGTCCATGGGCTACTTCCAAAGGAAGTATAACTTCCCAGGCATCTCTGTTTTAGGGGTTTCCCATGAGCCACAGACCACAGACTGAAGACGACCACAGATGTGAACCTTAAAAACCGACGTCCACAACAGCTGGGGAACAGGTGCACTCAGCCAGTAAAGGCAGTCTGGAGAATGAACTTATATTTCCTGCTGCAGAATTCCTAAGACACCTCCAACAGCGCAGAGCCGAGAGTGGATGCTGGATACAGGGCAAGGAGCCGCTGAAAAGAACTATCTGAAAAGAACACATTCTTATAAACAGCACATTTACATACGAAGATCAGGCTCCTGTATCAAAGTACCCCCGGACTGGGTGGCTGAAACACCAGATGCTTATTTCTCACAGTCCTGGAGGCTGAAAGTCTGAGATCAGGGGGCTAGTGTGGCTGATTTCTGGGGAGGACCTTCTGGTGGCAGATGGCCTATTTCTCATTCTATCCTCACATGGCAAGAGGAGGACAAGGTAGCCCTTGGCCTCTTCTTCTAAAGGCATTAATCCCACTAAAGAGGGTTCTACCCTCCCCATCTGATATACCACCCAAAGGCTCTGCTCCAAATACCATCCCACTGGGGATTCATTTCAACATATGAATGGGGACACAGTCAGTAACATTGGCCCTTACACAAGAAAACATGCAAATAGAAAGAAAAATGCATGGGACTATTATGTCACCTTTCCCTGATTTAAAATAAGTTTTGGGGGGGTGTACCTGGGAGGCTTAGTCGATTAAGCATCTGCCTTCAGCTTGAGTCATGATCCCAGGGTTCCGGGATGGAGGCCCGTGTTGGGCTCCCTGATGAGGATAGAGTCTGTCTCCCCCTCTCTCTCTGCTGCTCCCCCCTCCCCGCTCTCTCTCTCTCTCTCTCTCTCTCTCTCACACACACACACACACACACACACAAAAACTTAATAAAATGAGTTCTTGTACTCGCTATCAAGTCTGAGCTCACATGTTTAATTTTAAATTAATTCATACCCATGGAAAATGGAACATTTGCCACTCTTAGAGATTTAAGAGAAAGATTAATGAAAACATTGAGGGCAATTTCTGCTGAAAGTGATTATTTCATCCTTAAGGAAAGAATGCCACTCATGCCCCCATCGAGCTACTGATTATGGCAATAAATATTGACAGAAGGAGCCAAATCTTTCCCTGCAAACCCCAAGAGAGTCTCTTAGCTGTAGCCAATCACCTTCCAAGTTTAAGGTCTTCTTTGGCTCCATGAGTAATAAAGGAACAAATGATATTTCAGTAGGCAACATATTAAACCCATCCCTGGCAAGTATTTCTGCTTTCAGTTATATCATGTTTAAATCAATATCTGGGATAAATCAATATGTCATCATTTTAAAAGCACTAATAAAAAATGGCTAAAATAAAATGCAGATGCTAAGGAAATTCTAACCACATAGTTTTTGTTTGCAATATTTCACCAAATGTATTTTGAACCCCAGCAACGTGCAAATCGTTTCACTGCAAGATACTGTGAGTATGTAGGACTTGCTTCCTGCCTTCAGGATGGCTACAATCTAGTCAGGCAGATAATTAATGCATTAGTAATCTAAAATCAATGATTTAATTCACTTACAAAGGCTGGTTTTATTGCCCCAACACCTATGTTGAAAAGTACAAATTCCTTAGCATCCAAAACCTTTCATGATCTGAGCCCTGCTCACCTTTCTAGTTATCGACTTTATTTTCTCAAAACATTATTTACTGAACACCACCTTTGGGACAAGCTCCCCATCAGCTCGCCCTTGCTAGTCTCAGCTCTGTCACCCTTCCCTTGCAGGTCTGTTAAAATCCAACCATTTCGAGAATCAGCCACAGAACTAACTAACTCTCTCTCTCTGTGTGTGTGTGTCTTTCCAGAGAGAGAGTGCAAGCACAAGCAGGAATGGGGGGAGATACAGAGGGAGAAAGAGAATCAAGCAGACTCCCCACTGAGCACAGAGTCCCATACGGGGCTCGATGTCATGACCCTGAGATCATGACCTGAGCTGAAATCAAGAGTCAGCGCTTAACGGACTGTGCCACCAAGGCGCCCCTGACTTTTTAAACTTTGTAATTCAGGCCAAGTGCTTTTCCTCCTCCTACTTTCCACCACGGCTGGTGGTCCATGCAGGACACTGCGCTGGGGCAAACAATGTGGCTGGTCAAGGTAGAGAACAAGGCTGCAGGGGTGACAGGAAGGAATCTGTCACACTTCCCCACCTGTCTCCTTTTCCAGACTCGGAGCTCTTTAAAGTCTGAATCCACCATAACCCCGGTCCTTAGGGCAATGTCTGGGCCATAAATGCTTGTCAGGTACTTTCTTAATGGATGCTGGGTTCCAAGAGCAGTGCAAAGGGACACTAAATTCAGGAGAACCAGGAGTTACATACGACTGAGAGCAAAAAGCACGGGAACACAGGAGTTTTCTCTGCGGAAGATGTTAATGGTTGGGTTTATTACTCCAGCAACACTAGTCTGATCCCTCACGTCCCAACCCTTTCAGACTGATGACAGGCTCAGCCATTTGCTTGGTTGGTTCAGAAAGAAAACAGTTTCCCATATAATTCATCCATTTGCAACTTTCATCCCTGAAAAAGGAATGAAAAATAAAATATGCTTCGACAACCAGATTTCGATCATCAGTTTGCACCTCTCAATTTGTACCATTGTCTCTTATCAAAGATGATGCTTCTCCTTATCTCTTTCTCCAGAGCACAGAATTTGAATCACATTTCCAGAAGTGCTAATGGAATAATTCTTGACTTTTTTTTTTTCCTGTGTAGTAATTTACCGGAGGAAGATCATGGATTAATGAAATCCACAGATGACTCTAAATCCTACTTAAGGGCTTCAACAACCCCTTCTACCAAACCTTTAAATGGAACCATCACTCCTGACATAATTGACTGACTCAGGTCTCACTAACTTTCAACCTGAATATTCTTGTTAAGTAGAGGGTGTTGGAAATGGCCAAAAGGCTGGCAGCATAGAAAAAAGCCAAGGTCTGAATCAGCTCTCAACTGGGTAATCAGTCACTGAATTATTGACCTGGGTGTGTGACGCAGGCCTCACCCATCATTGCTTTAATGCAATTTTTATACGTGTTCTGCTGGTTGTAAAGAAGATCACTGATCTTGTAATAATACAGCCTTGTTTTAGAGATCGAGACTTCCCCGACTGGTATCCTGAACATTTCCAATTAACTCACACCCACTTACAGGAGAACAGCTCTCGGGCGTATACACCGAAGGCTGAATCTGACTGTGTATTTATTTGAATGGAAGATGTGGCCTCAAGTTTTACAGGCTTTCCATGATGGGGCCCCCAATTTCTCCCTCCAGCCACCAGCCCTGTGACGAGGCACATCTATGCACACACGAGCAGCCCACAGACTATAGGAGATCTACTGTCGCATGGAGAAGAAAGGAAGGAGGGATAAGATGATTCTGGCTGGGACTAAGAAAGCCATGAGGCTATCTGCCTTCGGCTCAGGTCATGATCCCAGGGTCCGGGGATCGAGCCCCACATCGGGCTCTCTGCTCAGCGGGGAGCCTGCTTCCTCCCTTCTCTCTCTCTGCCTGCCTCTCTGCCTACTTGTGATCTGTCAAATAAATAAATAAAACCTTAAAAAAGAAAGAAAGAAAGAAAGAAAGCCATGAGGTTAATCCCCACACGTCAAGCATAAAGACACCACCCACAGTGTCCAACCATCTGTCTCCAGCCACGGCTGCTGACTTCAAACTTTTCCTCTTTGACAGCCAGCAAGTCATGTGTTTCTAATTTTTTTTAAGATTTTATTTATATTTATTTGACAGGGAGGAGCAGCAGGCAGAGGGAGAAGCTGACTCCCTGCTGGGCAGGGAACCCAATGCGGGGCTTGATCCCAGGACCCTGAGACCATGACCTGACTTAAAGGCAGACGCTTAACCAACTGAGCCACCCAGGCACCCCAAATCGCATGTGTCATGAACAAACTCATCTAAATGTGAAATGAAGTCCAGGGCACTCAAAGCTTCAGGGGGCATCTTGTCCTTTAATCCAGGGTTTGTCCAAGGGGTGGCTCTACCCCTCTTTCCCCCAACCCCCTCGCTACTCATCATCCCTTGTCAAACAACCCCTGTTTTCATTTCAACTTGGCTACACTAGAGAAGGTACACCGGGAGCAAACAGCCTCTTCATAATGTGTCCTAAGTGTATACACAGAATATATTTCCACACATTTGCCCCTCGGTCCTATGGATAAGTTATGACCTCACAATAGATACAGCTTCCCAGAAGGTACCCCAGACACTCTCTCCTCTTTGACAGTTTCCATTCCTGCCTTCTTGAAATGTACTCATCTGTGCCTCCCACAGTTACCACTACTCATGTGACAGGTGTTTCTAAGGACTTATTTTTATTTATATTTCTTTAGAGAAAATGTGTGAACAGGGGATGGGGAGCAGAGGGAGGGCGAGAGTCCCAAGCACGCTGCACGCCCAGTGCAGAGCCCGATGTGGGGCTCGATCCCACGACCCTGAGATCACGACATGAACTGAAATCAAGAGTTGGACGCCTCACCTGCTGAGCCACCCAGGTGTTTCTAACAATGTCTATGAGTGAGTACCCTTGCGAGACACCGTACGACAGGAGAGAGACTGTGCTTACGGCCTTATGGAAGAAATGATACGCATTAATGGTCAGACGAGCAGGACATATGTGCCAAAGTCAGGATTTAGGTTGAGTGCATTGAGGGAGAAGGGAGATATTACTGTGCTTGTTACGAAATGCAAATTTATTCCAATGCTACTAATATGACATTAAGGAACAGTTTAAGCAAAAAGTAAACATCACAGTCATTTCTGTATAATTTCATTTGCAGAAAACTGCACCCAGTTGAATTGAGTCGTCTCTGAGCACAAAAAATACGTCCGTCACTTACCTCAAATATTTACCAGCTCCCCTGGTGTGTTGTGAGTCACACGCACCCACACTGAGAGTTACAAGTTTCAGTCTGATTCCGGATAATCTCCCTCCTAGCACTTCACGTAGCTCACAAGCCGCAGTCCTGCCAGCACTCACTGGCCCAGCAGACTTCAGGTCTTGCTCAGGGTAACGAACCACATTTACTGTAATATTTATGTGCTGCTTAACCAGTTAACATGTAAAAGTATGCAACCACTTTTGCTAGGGTCCCCATTGTCTTTTTATGTGCCGCAGACAAAGGTGTTTTTTGTTGTTGTTTTTTTTAAGATTTTTTATTTATTTATTTGAAAGACAGAGATCACAAGTAGGCAGAGAGGCAGACAGAGAGAGAGAGGAGGAAGCAGGCTCCCTGCTGAGCAGAGATCCCGATGCGGGGCTCGATCCCCGGACCCTGGGATCATGACCTGAGCTGAAGGCAGAGGCTTTAACCCACTGAGCCACACAGGCGCCCCGACAAAGGTGTTGAGTGCTGTGTCCCTAACTCCATTTTCCCCATAAGCTCTGGGGTGGTGTTTGTGAAATTTGCCTATAGGTATGAATTTTAGAAACGCATATGTCATATTAGCAGAATTAAATGCCCATGTGCATATCATCTGAAAAAGTATATACTGCATAAATATAATTTCCATAAGCCTTCACACACATGCATTTCTTCCTCTCTCCCTCTCCCCACACATCTCCCTTCGACTCCAGCATCACTGATACAACGAACTCCCCTTGTTCCAGCAAAGTATGCTAGAAGTTGGAACTCAGAATATGTTGTGAGTTGGAATTTTGCTGTAGCTCTAATAGAAAATGTGTTCCAACTAACCCAGACTTAAAACGTAAAGTATCACAAAAACTTGATTTCACTATAAAACTTGTATCTGCAGCTCTTAACCCAGGGCCTAATGCACCTTATATGCTTAATACATATTAGTTGAAAGTTAATTTGGTAGAATAACTACTTCTGAGTTTTCTGTTGCTGTCACCACATTTATCATCTCCTAGTTAAATGCTTTAAGACCTGGGACACTTTCCTAAAAGATACAAAAGAAATTAGGTATCCAAAGTACCATTAGTCTTTAGCAAGATAGAAAGCTAAGGTATTCTGTTTTCCTAACGTTAACACTGATGCCAACTTTAAAATGACCTTCTTTGAGGGGTGCCTGGGAGGCTCAGTCATTAAGCATCTGCCTTCGGCTCAGGTCACGATCCTGGGGTCCTGGGATTGAGCCCCGCATCTGGCTCCCTGCTCTGCTGGAAGCTTCTTTCTCCCTCTCCCACTCCCCCTGCTTGTGTTCCCTCTCCTACTGTGTCTCTCTCTGTCAAATAAACAAAATCTTTTAAAAAATAAAACAAAATAACCTTCTTTTAGCCATAATTTGTCCTTCAGAACACTCTGATTTTACCTCCTGTTTAGAAGTTATTGGCTAAATTAAAAAAATAAATAAAAGAGATGGCTCATCCTTGTTTTTGAAGGGTATAAACAAAGAAAGCCCAAAATAACCAAACTTGTTTCTGAAGTTGTTGGAATGTGACACTTGTTACTATAGGAACAGAGCCAGTAATTATTCATCTTTAATTTGTTTGATTAATTTAAACAGCAAAAGAATTGGAAAATTGAAAACTGACATTTGAACTGAATTAAGGAGGCAATTCAAATGCATGTAACACTAACCGGCCTCGGGGATGAATGGGTCTAATTCAACGATACTTAATTATAGCACAAAAAATACTAAAATAAGTGTCAATTGATGAATAAGATGTCCTTGTCAGTGGCTAATGAGCCCAAGAATCAAATCTGGATGCATCTGAATTGAGGGGTTTCCTTTTTTTTTTTTTTTTAATATAGTGCCTTGTTTCTTAAGCAAGTTTCTAGCAGTTTCAAACGCCAAGCTGAAGACTGCAGATTTCCCTAATGTGCAAACATACACGAAGCTACGTATGACTCACATATGTACCAAGAAACTACTAAAATATGACACTTAATATAAGCACAACTACATTTTTCCATCTGACGTAACCTAGAGAGAGGCACACAAGTCCCCTTTTAGAACTCCTCTCTGCCTAAAAAAGAAAAAAAAAAAGCCATGGATAAAATTAAAGACTGGAAACTTTATAATATTCAAGGGAGGGCCAAAATTCTCAGAAAATTTGGACACAAAAACCTGATTATATTTTTTTCTGAAAACGTTAAACCCTGATACTAAATATGAATCTTTGTGTGCCCAAAAGGCATTATCATTTTAGAGCATTAGATATGATTTCTCAAAAATAATCTCACATATTACCCAAGGATAGAAGAAGTACTACTTTTATGGTGGTGGTGGGGGGAGTCATAATAATATACTTAAGAAATTTAGAAAAATAATCTGAAAGTAATGGATTTGAATTGAGTGTAAAGGTCATATCTTAACACTAATAAGGATAAGTAGGAAGGACAGGTAGAAAGCCTTCAGCTCTCATTCCGAGCAATTCACAAAGATGGTTCCCGACCAGCCCCAGGAGGAGGTTCTTGGTGCATCTACAGGGAGATGATCCCCTTCAAAATACATGTGAGCTTATAACCTCCTTCCCTGGTGCATCTTGTGACTCAGTGCGCAAACATGCGGACTGGAGGACAGCCATTCGGGGGCCGAGCATAGGCTGTGGGTGGCTGGAGCCAAGAGCGGAAGGTTGGTGCCCATTTTTGAGACTTGTCACCTGTTTCTTCGGAGTCTGCGATCTCTGGTGTCCAGCCACAAGGAAGCGGGGGCTGGCAGGTAAGAGGAAAATAATGAGAGGTGTGACTTTGGGATACCCTAATGTAGAGTCTCCCTCATGTATAGGCACTGAATTTACAAACCGTCCTTTTACAGAGAAGACTTGTACCTCCCACTGCCACCGTATCGGAGCTGAACAGTATAGACGATCTGTGGTTTTCAAAGCATAGCAAGATCCAGTGCAAATAATGAAGTACTTGGCCAAAAATCAAGGCAAAATCCTTAGCATGTCCTTCCAAGCTTGTCAGGATCTGGTCCATTCCTGGCTCTTCTTCACCTTCAATCCCTTTATAAAATAAAATCTGTGTCACTGGTTCTTCACTCGATCCTCCAACAATCACCTGGATGCAATGCTATCGTGAAGGTCAAGATCCTTTGCCCCTACCCTTCCATTCTGGTTCAGTGAGGACAGCGCAAGACCACAAAATTCACATATTTGAGCAACACTTCAAGGCGACAAAAAGCACCCTATGCTGAAAATGCGTTCCCCAAATTGTCATGCTTTCTTATCCCTCATGACGTCCTTCTCTGCCATTTCTGTCATTCAAGTAATACTTACTGAGCACGAGCCGAGTCTAGCTCCTATTCATCTTTCAAGTCTAATTCAAGCATGAAGTTCCCCGGTAAGAATTTCATGATCCTTACCAGATAAATGACAGCTAAATTAGACGTCCTTTTGCTCACCAAGAACCCTGAGTTTAGCTTTATTCTAGCATTTAAACTGCTACATTACAATGACTGGGATACTTGCCTGGTTCCTCCACTCAACTATGGGCCTGGAACCGAGCAGATGTTTCTGACGAACACTTAATAAATCAGAGACTAAGTGAGGGAACGAATGAATGGACTTCAGAAGTGGACTTCCAGATACGAAGCAATGCTGTGAGGCTTCATGGCCACAGCCTTGTGCGCCCAAGCAATCCCTTTTGCACAGGATCCTGGAATTTTTCACTTTGCTTTGTAATACAGACAGATAATCCATTAAATCAGAAGTTGATTTGAGTTAATAAGCATTTTCTTTTCGCGAGGAAATACTTTACATAAGGTGAGATATTTACCAAGCTTTTTACCGCAACATGGAATGTTTGAACCAGACTGGGCCCCCTTGGGCTCATGCCCTAACTCCCCTACCATGTCTCTAATCTTTTTGGTTGTTATGTCTTGGGAGTGTTTTAGAATGAAGTTTTAAATAAAATTCTAGGCTACTTTTTTTTGGGGTGGGGGTTGAGATTTCTGATTCCAAAATAACCACATGTATGAATCACAACTTTTTTGTGTCAAGAGTCCTAGAATTTCAAAGTTGTAGAGAGCACCTCAACCCCCTCTATTTTACATAAAAGAAAACTAAAGTTGCAGAGAGACTGCAGGAAGTTTCCAAAAGATCATGCAGTCCTCCTTCCTTCATTATTTTTATTCTATTTCAAAAGTGTCAAATAAAACTGATGACTAAGAAACACATACTTTACTTTTAGAAGAAAGTAATTCTATCTTGTATTACCCGTATGGAAATTCTGGACACCTCTCCACCAAAGTGGTTTTTTAAATAAAGGACAATGGCTTTATAGTGTTTAAATCTAGAATTAGGAGGAAAGAGAAAGTGCTTCAGGCGATGTGCAAAGCTCTGGTCCTCAGGGCTGATCATCAGGCATTCCGGAAATTAACAGCCCATGCTACAGATTCAGCAGAATCTTAATAGCATCAAAACCCACTCACCATTCACTCTCTGGTAATAAAGTGGATCCAAGATCTCCATGAAAAAGTGAGACTCACTTGCTGTGTCTGCATTGCGGACCCTCCTGAACTTCTTCCTAAGATTGAGGGGAGGCACCAGACTCAGACTCCTCAGGTCCCAGGAGGGTCTTTGCTACTTGTGTGACTTTGGTCAAATTACATTCTCCCTCTAAGCCTTGGGTTTTATGGACTAGAGAATGGGGACGTGAATAGTACCGAGCACGCAGAGCTGCTCTGAGGACTAAAAGAGATGACGCATTTCAAAATCCTTACAAGGGGCGCCTGGGTGGCTCAGTGGGGTAAGCCTCTGCCTTCCAGCTCAGGTCATGATCTCAGGGTCCTGAGATCAAGCCCCGCATTGGGCTCTCTGCTCAGCAGGGAGCCTGCTTCCCTCTCTCTCTGCCTGCCTCTCTGCCTACTTGTGATCTCTGTCAAATAAATAAATAAAATCTTAAAAAAAAACATCCTTACAAGAAGAAATGGCCCCAGGGAGTCTCAATAAATCATCATCATCATCATCACTATTATCAATCCCGGACAGAAACAAGATAGAGGCAAATAAGGAATAAAATTGAATCTAACTTTGCCTAATTACATGGTGGATGCTTACTGAGCCAGACACTTCTCCAGTGATTCGCATGTATTCATTCTGCACAAAAAAACCTATGAAATGGTGCTTTGTTCTGAATGTTAGTGCCCCTGCCCGCCCCCGCCCAAAGTCACACGTTGAAATCCCAGCCCCTGAAGTCAGTGGTAATAGGAAGTGGGCACTGGCCCTGGAGCGGGAAGAGGGCACCCACCAGAGAACGTGGCCACGCCGGTGCCTTGGTCTTGGACTTCCCAGGCTCCGGAACTGTGACACGTACATTCCCATGGCTTATAAGCTCCCAGGCTGTGGTATTTTGTTACAGAAGCCCGAAGGACTGGGAAGAATGCATAGTACTTCACTCATCTTACAGATGGGGAAACTGAGGCTCCGAGAAGTTCTGTAACTCCCCCAGGGTCACCCAGGGTAGAGAGCAGACAAGATTCAAACAAGAGTCACTTTAGCATTCCTACGTTATATTATTTCTCAGAAAGCATTCCTCAAGCTGGTTCACCCAATTTGATTTCTCAGAGTTCCCGGTAGCCCGAGGACTACTAATATTCTCTTTTATTAATTTGGAGGTCAGAGACGCAATGCACTCAGACTGATAAACAAATGTTAGAAGTATATCAAAGCACAATAGTGTGGCCTGTTCTTCCCCAGCCCCTGCTCCACTGCCATCAGCCAAAACATGTTCGCAAGAGACAGCAAGACAGAAAGGGCAGGAAGTTGGCTGCCAACCTGAGCACAAGCCCCTCTCGTCATCTACCCACGATGGGCCCGGTATCACAGCAGACACACTGCGTCCTTTGTGCATTTCTCCCTCTCATCTTCACTTCCCAGCAACCCAGGAAGGTGTTCACCTCCATCTTACTCAGAAGGGGACGTCCACAACACTTGGATTTCACTGCCCATCCGCAGCCAAGCTCAAATCCAAACCCAGCTCCAGGACTCCACACACCATCTAAGGTCAAGCCTGGCCACTGCATTAAATGGAGGGATTCATGCCAAAACAAAAGGAGGACAAAGGGAGAGAACTCCCCGGCGGTCCCACATGGGTCCTGCATTTCAGGAACAACTTTGCGCATCCAGGTTTTTACACTCCGTTTTCAGGGTATGAGCTGTCATCCACTACTTACCTTCTCTCCTGGAGCCGGGAGTCAGCCATGCCCACTTATCCCGGACCTTATACATACTCTCACTCCCATTCCTGCCCACCTGCCTGGCTAATCCGTACCACTTGCTCACCAGGAATTTCTCACCGTCTAGATTTTTCGCCTGATGCTAGCCCACTCCTTTGCTCAGTTTTCCCACTTACAGATCTCACTGAAGTAATTTCCATGATCCATCATCTGCAAATAAGCTTCAGGTACCGGGCATTGCCTTTTATGTTTACTTCTTATTTACCTGATTCCTTAGTTATTACTTAACCTGGCTGATAAGTAAGTGTTCAATCAGTTGTATAGTCACTAATAAACGAAAATTCAAACATAAAACACAAATGGGAAAAATGGGTGAAGGGAAGTAGGAGATACAGGCTTCTACTTATGGAATAAAAAAGATAAATGATAGACAGATGATAGACATATGGATAGATGACAGACAGCGAGATGGAGAGATAAAAAAACAAAAAGATGAACTTGTTTTAGACGGTCAGTATAACCTGAATACAACTTTGGGTTTATGAGACTGTTTGGTGGCTTTTCCACACACATGCTCACACGCATCATCAACTACTTTGGCTCCACAATTCTACGATGAGTGTGTGGTAGGTCAGTGAACAAAAAAATCAAAAGGCCTGATTCTGCCTATTAATGATGTGGTCATAGTTAAGTCATTCCATAACTAGACTCTTGAATTTCCTTGTCGGAATAATGGGCAAGTAAGCCACCCTCAGAGATGCAGGGATGAAATGAGATAAAAAATACACAGCACACAGCCCCCACAAAGTCTCTTGATATATATACCCATGTATGATTCATATATTCATCTCCATCTCCTTTTAATTCCCACTCTACATGCATCGTATTTTAATTTAATTCCAGACACGTTGGTGACTATGCAGGAAAGTCAACTTGTTGAGGCTACGTCCTTAAATGGGGCCTTGTGTGTAATGGGCATTCAATAAATGTTGGTTGAATGAATAAACAAACAACTGTGACCCAAGGGTTTATTATGCAATGTCTGTATTTAGTTTATAAATATAGGTTTTAGAGCTTTGATATCAAGAACAAAATAGGGGTAGGCTTCATGGACAACACAGAACAAGTTCATAGAATTAAATTCCATTCACTGAGAGAAATTCACTAGCACTTTAAGGCAAGATGGCTAAAATATCCACATTTTTGCCCACCAGTCTTGTTGTTTCTATAATCCGGTTCTCTGTATCTTTCTGACCTGTATACCTTTGTTTGGTCCCTCATGAGGACATAGATTTTTCTTTGATTTCATGGAAGTCAGAACACTCGGAATCTTCAAAAGCAATATGCTATTTTGACTACAGAAATACTGGGGGCGAAAAACTAGTTTCCTCACAAGAAAAAACCTCAAACTATGAATGCTGGTAAGGGATATAAACTAGACTTGCTGCAATTATTTTGCAATACATACACAGACCAAATCACAATGTTGCCTTCCTGAAACTAACAGGCTCTAGGACAATTCTGTATCAATTAAAAAAAAAAAAAACAAAACAGAACAACAACAAACAAAAACCTCACCAACAACTCTAATGTGTAGCCAAGAACATGAATTAAAAATGTGTCATAGTAAAATCTGTCCACAATTCAGGTCTGTCAGTGATACTATTTCTATTACTATGGTATTAGTTCAAAGTATCCAGCAGCATTTTACATAATGGCCCTGGTAATGTGGGTAATTATATTTTTATCCTGTCCTCTTACCTACTTACTACTCCTAAACCCATCCCAAGCACATATTCCGAGGACCTTTATATATACCTCTGAAGGCTATAAATGTGCGAGTAATCTTTCCTTTTTTTTTTTTTTAAACACAGAGCACATTATATGGATACCATATTTCAATGGGCATTTTCTTTGAGAACATCTAGAAGTTGATCAGAGCTGCAACTAATAGAAATGTGCTTGTCTTAATATCAACCAGAAGGAAAAACACAACACGATATAACAAAACAAAGCAAAACACAACAGTAATGAAAGAATCTCTCTTTTGCAACAAACATGGTGCCGGGCTCTGTGGAGGTACACAGAAGAAACACAGGGCATAGTCCCTACCCTGAAATGACTGGGTCTGGGAAGAGAAAAATGGAATAAACGGACATTCTAAATAAAAGAGCTAGTAAATAAGAATGCGCTGAATGGTATCCATGAAAATTCAAAAGAGGAGAGAAAGCGGGATTAATATGGACAAGAATGATGACCACTGATGGTTACTGAGCATTATTATTGGCTGGAACTATTCTAAGGACTTCGTGAATATGAACTTATTTGAGGTTCTTCACCCTAGAAGATGCCGATCTCTCCATTTTACCAATGAAGATGCTGAGACAGTGAGTACCACAGAACTGGGTCAAGGTCACAGAGCAAGGGGCCAGCCTAACCTCATTCCAATCAGTGCCCTTGATGCGTGGACAGAAATGGGTCCACTGAGGAGATGAACCTGAGGGAGAAGCTGAGATTTCCTACGTTTGTTTTTATTTCCATGAAGCAGCAGTGTATCATCAAGAGACTGTCCCTGCAGCTCTGCCACACACTGCTGGGTGACCTTGGGCAGAGTGACCTCCCAAGTTTCAGTTCTGACCTCTGTAAATGCTGGCCTGGCATCACTAAGACCCCCCTTCAGTCCCATAGTTATTAGAGTACAATTTACATGAACAGAAGGATGATGGGAGGGTGGAGTACGGGGAGGGAGACACAAGGTAGGAGGTAAAACGAGAACAAGGAGGATGAGAACCAACAGAATCAGCCTCCGGTTCTGCAGAGCATAGCTTACAATGTCCACCTCACTGACGTTCATGACTTTTGTGTCATAAAAAAAGCAAACGAACAACAACAGACCTAGAAGTTAAGTTTACTCAGTATAACATTGAGAACAGATGACTCTGCCAGGTAGAGAGTTTTCCTGGATCTCCGCAAACCAGGGTCACAGCAAACTCCTCCAGGAGCCTGAGATCCTGAATGCCCCTTTTCTGAAGTGTCTGTTCATTTTCCCAGATGGCACTTCCCCAGTTTTTGAAGACCAACTTCACCTCTGTTTTTTCTGGGTCATGCCAAGACCCTTAAGAAACTCTCTCTCTCTTTTTTTAAAGATTTTATTTATTTGACAGAGAGAGAGATCACAAGTAGGCAGAGAGGCAAGCAGAGAGAAAGAGAGAGAGAGGGAGGAGGAAGCAGGGTCCCTGCCTAGCAGAGAGCCCGATGTGGGACTCGATCCCACGACCCTGAGAGCATGACCTGAGCTGAAGGTAGAGGCTTAACCCACTGAGCCACCCAGGCAGCCCCAAGAAACTCTGACTCTTTACAGGAAGTGTCCAGAGAGTAA
Source organism: Lontra canadensis (assembly GCF_010015895.1). Classification (NCBI taxonomy): domain Eukaryota; kingdom Metazoa; phylum Chordata; class Mammalia; order Carnivora; family Mustelidae; genus Lontra; species Lontra canadensis. The sequence continues at coordinate 2,122,009 of NW_022631079.1, forward strand.
CGCTTTCCAGGGGTGTCTTTACATGGCCCAACCTGATCACACGAAAGGTGACTAAGATCAATAAAGCTAAAATGGCAGACACTTCTGCTTCATCCGTAAATGATTGAAAACGCTATTCAATTCTCTCCTTGCTCTTTCCCATCTCCATGCTGCTGGACATTCTGAGCCTTGACTTCACTGGATTCTGGCGTGCGTTTTGCCCCTGGGACGGGATGCCTCCATATCCTTGCTTTGGGTTTTGCATGGTAGGTATCTGACACTGACTTGTCCGACAATGTCATTTTATTTTGTTTACTCGGGTTAGGATGCCGACCACAGTTCCCCCTCTAGGACACCAACCTGTCCTGATCAGGAGCACCACTCCCCTGCCTCCCCAAGTTCCAGGCATTCCATAACTTGTCATTTCATAACAAATGAAAGACAAATACCATACGTTCTCACTTAGATGTGGAATCTGGAAACAAACAAACTGAACTGACACAAACAGAGAGTGGACTTGTAGTTGCCAGGGGGTGGAGGTAATGGGGACTCGTTGGTCAAAGGGTACAAATTTCTGGTGATCAGGTAAGGAAGTTCTGGCAGTCTAATAGACAGCATGGTAGCTATAATCAGCAATACCGTATTGTATATTCAAAATTGCTAAGAGAGTAGATCTTGAGTGTTCTCACCATGACAACAATGAAAAATGTAATTATGTGACATGAAGGGTGTGTTAACAAATCTCACTGTGGTAAACACTTTAGTGTATACTTGTATCAAATCACCATGTTGTACACCTTAAACCACAATGTTATATGTCAATTATAGCTCAATAAAACTGTGGGGGGATTAAAGAAAAAAGGGGGCTGTTTCAATATTTTCTGAAGGATCATGTTGTCATAATTTTATTCATCTATTTGTTCTAATTGTGTCTTAAAATAAAGAGTAGATGTGCAGGAAAATACATTTAAACAGAGTTTTGAACTAGGCCATCACATAAGAATAGATACTGAAAGGAGTATTTTGACTGGCTTTATTAATGCAAAGGAAACTAGGAAACAAAACCTTCCATAATCGGGGTGAAGAGTGGTTTGTCAAGATGCAAAACTATACGAAAAGTTTTATGATCTTCTAGAGTTACTCATGGCTGTTTTTCTTCTTAGAATCTGTGTCATCGAAAAATAGCCCATGGCTAGATGAGGTTAGTTATAATTAAAGTCTCTGCGACGAGACTGAGGGCAGCCAATAGTGACTAAACACAGCTGGCTCGGTGAGCCCTGCATTTCCTCCTCAGTGCTCATCAGATCGTGGAAGAAAATGGCATCAAGTGTTTAGACTCAATCACAGACTCCATCAACTAGGAAAACTCTATATTCTTAATTTTCCATTCACACTGTCCTAAACTTGAGAGCAAGGGAAGACAGAAACATGAAGCTCATTGTATCAAGAAGGACGACGAAACAAACAAAAGCTCCCTCACTTGTTCCCTCTTCTATCAGCAGAATGATTTCTGTTTTGTAGGTCAAGAATATTCAAGAAACCAAAACAAGCTCTAATAAATACTGGGTAGCTTACACCATCCTAGGGGCCTCAAATACCTAAAAAGAAATGATATTTTCCAAGAAGGGAGGAAGTCCTTGCCGCTCATTCTCACTGTTACATAGAATTCTGATATATAGACACTGTAGACTTATTATATGAGAAGCATTAGAAGCATATATAACTGTAATAAGAATTTCACAAAATGGGTAACTTTCTTGGAGAAAGTTGGGCCAATTTTGGCGGGGGAGGAAGAGGGGAGCGGGGCAGCAAGAGAGGGAAAGAGAATCTTTAAGAAGGCTCCAAGCTCAGTGTGGGGCTGGAGGCAGGACTGGATCTCACAACCCTGAGATCATGACCTGAGCCATTTCAAGAGTCAGATGCTTAACTGACTGAGCCATCCAGGTGCCCCAGCTGGGCCAAATTTTTGACCCTTCTTTGAGATATGAAAATAAATTATTCTAATTTTTATCTAAATAATATAATTGTATTTGCCCAAGCAATTCACTTAGCAGCCAAACACACAGAAACATAACCCCAGTCTTTGGGTGGTATGACAAATGTCAGACAACACCAAATACCCAGACCAAATACTTTGTCAAATTTTAGTGTCTGAGGGAAACCAATTCAGGGAGAAAACATCAACTCTTAAATAATTCTGGTCTGTTTTTACAAATTCTTAAAATGTTAACACTGTCATTTGATACTAAAATTATATTTTCTTCCAGTTGCCCATTCTCAAGGAAATGACAGCCAAGATTTTAAAATTAAATGGAACTTGCTCCATTGCCTTCATTTAGATGTGGATCCTATTACAAAAGTTCCTATTACAAAAGTACAGATGTACATGTTCTGAGTAAAGGTATATGTGTGTTGGGATTCTTTACTAGAACTTTTGCAATTGACTTTCTTTCTTCACCTACCTGAGAAATAGCATGCAAGTGGGGGGAGGGGCAGAGGGAAAGAGCATCTCGAGCAGACTCCCAGCACAGATCCCAATGCTGCTCCATCTCATGACCCTGGGATCACTACCTGAGAGCTGAAACCAAGAGATCATGACCTAAGCCGAAACCAAGAGTCTGACACTCAACTGAATGAGCCACCCAGGTGCTCCTGGAATTCCCTTTAAATATATTGATTTTTCATATGAGCTTATGAAACCAACTTCATATGACCAAGATATATAACAGTATTTTTCAAGGCAATGTTGACTAATACTTAGGAAAATATCAACTTGATTTCTAGCATAGACATGTCTATAGAACCTGGAATCCTCCATTTTTCCTCCTGGGCAGCCTCTGAAAGTAATAAATTCAATGAAAAAAAGACCCTGCAAGATTCATTTTCTTGGCAAAAGTAGGAGACAGGTATAATCGGTACACCTTAAAATGTGTATAAGGACTGAGGTCAAGAAACGGCAGCATGGGAGGGAGTGAAAAGGAGCAGACTTCAGTGACAAGAGAGTCTCAGGAAGCGATAGTATTTTCTGGAAGTGAAGAGCACACCCTGAGATGCAGAAATAAAGCTGACTGATGGAAATAATTAACGGAAATAATTACTCATACAAGTAGAAGGAGAGGAGACACACACACACAGAGTCACACTGAGGAGGACCCTGGGTAGATAATGGTCTCCATAGCAGCAGAATATTAAAAGAACCTCTATGCTATAAAATTAGGGAAATATCCTGGTTTCCTCCCCCCACTCTACCCTTCCACTCTTTCCCCCGACTAACACCTGCCCCATCCTGAGACTTCCTTTGCCCAAAGCAGAGCGGCAAGAAGATTCCAGAAATGAAGCGGTAAGACAAAAGGAGGGAATGAAATGTGGTATGGCAGAATTCATGAAAGAACTGTAAGAATAAAACAAAGCCAGGATGCCTGGGTGGCTTAGTTGGTTAAGGGTCTGCCTTCAGCTCAGATCGTGGTGCTAGGGTCCTAGGATTGAGTCCTGCATCAGGCTCCTCCCTCCGAGCAGAGCCTGTTTCTCCCTACCCCTGCTTGTGTGCTCTCTCACTCTCTCTAGAAAAACAAAAAACAAACAAAAAATAAAGCCATCAAAAAAAAAAAAAAAGCCATCAAGAAGAAGAAGAAGAGAAGGAGGTCAAGGAGGAGGAAATTGGAAGGCGCCAAAGGAAAAACAGAAATTGCAGAAAATGCACTCAGGGAAACAGAAGATAAAATGATGGATAAACAATGAAGAAAATGAAACAAACAAACAACTGGGAAGCATAAGATGGAAAGAGATCTAAAAGAAAGGCGGAGAAGAGCGTAGATATGTGTAACTTCTCTTTTTCATGGAAGAAATCCAGAAAAACACAAGTAAGAATAGAATTCAAGGGGGAAAATGTAGAAACAAGAAGTCTTGTATTAGATACATAGCCCTCCCTGAGACAGAATCTTACAGTGTTATTCCAATTTGAAGATAAAAAAGAATTCTTCAGGCACTCAAGCAAACTACACAGATATATTTCAGCAAAAGTGACTAGAAAGACGGAGAATATGAACACTGATATATTCCATCAGAAAGGTAAAGAAAATTACCCAGGAGTTAGCACCAGAGAAAGTACCAGGCCAAAATGTTTTCACAGGTTTCTGAGAGCTCCTCAAAGAATAAGTAATTTGAAGGCTATCCATTGTTTCAGAGGAAGGAGGACAGCTTCAAATTATTTTTTGAACTGTGCATACATTGTCTCTAAGACTGAGTAAATGTCCATTACCCATATGTATAGACCGACATGCACATATACACACCCAGAACTAAGGGACAAATCTCACTTAAGACGAAAGTCCTAAACAGATACATTAGGAAACAGAATTCAGCAGCATGAATGTATGAAATATCACAGATGATTCAATATTAGGTTCCTAATCATATGATTAATCATAGCAGGAAAACAACATGATATTCTTAAAGCTCCTGCAAGACATCTGGTAACATTCAACAGTCTTCCTTAATACAAACATAGAAACAAACAAAAACCACTCAGTAAGATAGTAATAGATGGATATTTCCTACTTTATTATTAATGAGAAAATGCTCAATAAAGCCAAGCATAATACCTGTGTAAGAACACATTTATACAAAATGACACAATCAGTGTTGTGAAGTTTAGAAAGGAGAAAACTGAAACTATTCATATCTGTAAAGGTACTGTTTGGTGCCAGGAAAAACCAAGAGCATCATCCAAAACATGACAGTAAACAATGACAGAATTCACTAGCTTAGACATGCACAAAATTAACATAAAAATCAACAGATTCCATTTCTGCTTTCAAAATGTAGAGAGCTGGGATATATAAGAGAAAAACACTTACAGAAAAGATGTATAAAATTTCAAGGAACTTAATAAGCAATGTTCAAGACCTGTATTTAAAGAAAACATTGTAACTGAATGATGGCAAAGCAGGCTTAGCCCAATAGAGAGCCAGTCCATTGCCAAGTTCTTGGAAGAGGAGGACCCTACATGACAAAGTTGTCAATGCTCCTCAAGGTAATTAAAAAAATGCAATGCGATTCAAGTAAAAAATTCTAACAAGGTTTTTCTTTTTAAACTAATGTTGGAACTAGATAAGCTACATGTAAAGACTATATGAACAAAACCTAAAGAGACTATCCAAGAAAATTCTAAAACAGGGAAAGAAATGAACAGGGACTCACACTCTAGATATTAAAATTTATTAAATCTTTAATAATAAAAGCAATGTGGCCCTGGCACATAGGAAAAATGGAACAGAAAAAGAATTCCAGAAATAGAGCCAAACAAATTAGAATGGATGATGGTAGCAACCCAGAACAGGAGAGAAGATGGTGTCAGTGCAGCTAAGAAATTTAGAAAAAATAAATAAGTAAATTTGGATGTACCCCTCACATCAGGTTAATATCCAAATAGATGAAAGATGTCAATGCCAGAGGAAGAAGGAAGAGGACAGGGAGGAGCCATTGTTTTCGTAAGAATCCTGGAGGACAGAGGGGGGGGTGGGAAATTTATTGATGATCTCAAAGTGGGGAAGACCTTTGTGCCAATACAAAAAAAAAAAAAAAGTAAAGAAAAGAAAGAAAGAAAATCCAAAAAAAGTAAATAAAAGAAATTAAAATTCAACTAAAAAATATCTAATGTGTCTTCCTCAACTTTAAGACCAAAATAAAACCAATACCTTACACAAAGTAAAGAGACAAATGTTAATGGCTCCCACTAAAAGAAATGCAAATTACATCTACTATGAGATACCATCTCCCACATAAAACTTGGAACATTTGATAACACCCTCCCTTGTTGGCAAGGCTTTTAGAAAGATGGGACGTCCATTCATTGATGGCAACACTTTAAGCTAGTGAAATTCCTCTTGCAGACAATTTGCAATAGTTAGCAAAATTATAAATTTATATATTCTTTGATCAGCAATTGCACTTTTAGGAACTTATTCAAAAGATACACTAGAAAATGCAAATAATGGATGTAAGTTACAGTACTCTTTGTCACAGTAAAAGATGAAATCAACCATCCTTCGGACCACTGGAATTATAGCATGCACGAATGAGAATGAGATCCATTTTTGAGAGAAGAAAGAAAGCAGGACATGTATCTTACATCCTCTGTGAAAGGGGCAGGGATACTGTATAGGTTTGTATTTGTTTGAATATACTGTAACAAATTCTCTGTAAGGTAAGAAAAGAATTATTGAAGAGAAAGCAGGTAGAGAATGAGGTTGATGGGTTGGAAATGAGTACATGGATGCCATGATGACAGGAAAACTTTTACCAGTTTTTTATACCTTTTATAGTTTTAAAATTTGATATTCTGTGAATGCACTACATTTTTTTAAAGTTCTGTTTTGTTTTGTTTTGTTTTTGAGAGAGAGAGAGAGAGCACGAGTGTGGACGAGTAGTGGTAGGGGCAGAGAGGGAGAGGGACAAGCAGACTCCATCTGGATTGGAGAGCCCCATGCCAGGTTCTATTTCACAATCTTGAGATCATGACCTGGGCCAAACCCAAGAGCCCCACACTCAACCAACTGAGCCACCCAGGAGCCCCAGTGCATTACATTAAAAAAAAAAACAAACAAAAAAAACCAACACTCTTAAGATGTTAAAACAAACATAGCCTTTGATCAAATAATTCTGAATTAAGGAATTGACCCTAAGGAAATGATTTCAAATGTGCACCACAATAGGAGTATAAGAAGTGCTCATTGCAGAGTAGTTTGTAATAGCATGAAAGAGAAAGATAAGAAGAGAAAGAATTCAAATGCCAAATACTCAAAAATAATATTTATACTGTAAAATACTACGCAATCATTAATAATGAAATTGTAAAATAATATTTAAAGACTCAGAAAGATGTTCACCGTATATTTATGGTTTCGTTAAGATAATTAAACAAGGCGACAATTGGACTGGGCTGATTCTAATGTCTCGGTAGCCTACATAAGCCAACCACAAACTAAGCCAGAGTCAATGCACTCAAAATGGGGAAAACAAAACGTAAGAACAACCAATCACAAACAGCCCCTCACGTTTCCCAAATAAGGCAATTGCTTCAGCTGTAGCCAGTGAAATAATTTCCTTGCTTTGCCACCGTATCTTCTCTGGAAAAGCTTTTCTCCTGGCTCCTGCTGATGCAAAGTTCATAACCACTTTTGGTTTGGTGCTTCCCCATTTGAATGGACATTGGCTCGAATCAAAATCTCCAAATTTTAAAGTGCTTCAGTTTACCTTTTAACACTTCCAGAACTCATTATGGAGTTGAATTTTTAAAGTATAAATATATAGACTTAAGCATACACAGGATGAGACTCAAAGGTTATAGAACAAAATACTTACTGATGGCTTTCTTCAGGTCAAGGAAGATTTCAATTGCTACCCTTTTGCTAACATATTTTCTAAAATAAACCTACATTCCTCTTATAACTGGAAAAAGTTTCAGAATCAAACATCCAAATCACATAAACCTCTGTCCATGTCTATTTCAATATAGCAACGTAGAATCTATTCCATCTTGGTGTTATAAATAGACTGGCATAATGTAAGAAAAGTCAGGCCACACAGAATGAAAATATTGGTCTGAAATTGAGGGTAATTATAACTTACTGCAGACGCAATATTTGCCAGGCATTCTTACAAGTGCTCCCTTTATATTATCGTATTCAATTCCTACAATGTCCAACTGAAGTTGATACTGCTGCTGTCCCATTTTATAGCAAATGGAGTCTTAAGAGGTTAAATACGTTTTTCAAGATCACCTTGTTTGCAAAATGGCAGAGACAAGACGGCCCCCCCCACCATGAAGCGTGGGCAGATTTAACTAATTTGTGACACTGTCCATAACAATAAAGCCAGCTGAGGGTGTGTAAAATCCCCACCTGAGGATGGGAGGTGTTGTCACTCCAGAATCACTATCAAGAGGTTAAAAGATGTCCTATATACTCAATAACCTGAATGCTACAAGAAAGGAGTGACAGTCTCTGGACACTTGGGAATCAGCTGGCATCTTTCCTGCCCCTTCCAGAAGTCAACTCTCCCTGCAGGAGGCAACTGCTAGAGCTACATTTCTGCATCTGTGAAGGGGCAAACTGAGCAAAATCCCCCTCTTGAGCTGGCTGACGGAAGCAGCAAACAACACCCTTAACTGTGAATGTTCAAAGAAGACAGGACAAAGAGTTGCCCAGATTAAAATTAAGAACTCTACAGCATTAGCAAAGCAATACCACCTAATTGCATTGGCTTTCAAAAGATAAGACAGAAATATGAAGATACAACCTGTTGATGACATCATTTTCTTGATCTAGTGAATCATCTTAAAACAAAACTCAGAAATTCCTTCTTCACATCACCAAGGCCTTTACTAGGGGGCGTGTTAAGGAACCACACATTGTACAGGTCAGGTTCTCACCCACTCACTTCTCCTAAACTACCATGGCTTCAGTGATGGAAGCCTTAGCAGTGTGGAAAGAGAAATTATGGTGATTTTGATTGGGGTGTAAATTTACTAAATATTTAAAGAAAATGAAGCAAAAAGCTACACGAGTTAGATAAATTTCTCAAGTCTGGTCAAATCTTACCATTCAAAAAAAATAGTAGTTAAGATGGAATGGGGTCTATGAACAACAGTTTATCAAAAAAGGTCTTGGAGAAAGGTTACAGGTGGCTCATGTTTGTCTTATGAAATGCTCAGTAAAAATGGAATTTAGATGGAAAGGATCCAAAACACCACGAAATGTGTTTCTTCCCAAATCCCACTGACCTTTGGAAGTAAGGGTGTCCCGAAAGATGACTATCTGAGGGGACTCAGGGGAGTGCTATGTCTCCTCTGCTGGACAGCATCATTGAGACAAAGTAAATGGTGGGACAGGAGCCAAGAACAGCCCCTCGGCTGCACCTGCCTTGGAGTCAAGAGCTGAAGAGATAAGGAGGCTGAATCTGGCTCCACGAGGGTTGCTGTGATTGACTGGTTATGTCTGTCAAAGCCAGGGGACAAACACCAGGTGACATCCACACTACCAACTTGCCATCCGAAGACTAGGAAATGAGGCTGATGAGGAAAACACAGGCAGGATTAGGGTCTTTAAAGATACACTAGAACACATTTCCAGATTAAGAATTGTGTGTGCATTTACATATACAAAAAAGGCAAGTCCTTAGAGGGATATACATATATGGACAAATGGGAGGGGGCAGCCTTTGAAATGTTAGTGCTTCTGGCTTATCTTGATATGTCCAAGCATCATGATCTTGGGGGATCATAACTACCTCTCTTGATTCACGTTTACTCCCTTAGAAAGTAGAGACAATGATATGAGGGATCTCCCCCGGTTCTCCCAGGGTCAGATGGGACACATGCCACAAACAGGGGCTGTTGTACGGTGCACAATGGCCCTAGATGTCCAGAACCCCTGCCCAAGAGCAAGAACGCTGAAGGTGGTCTCTGTGGGGCCCCCAGGGCTGGGACCCCGAGTTGTAGCTAATTAGAGAGCCTCAGAACTATAGTGTCTAATATAGAACAGCATATGCCAGGGAAACGTGAAGTGATTCATTGCACTCCGTCCTGGATTCCTCTATACACAGTTTCTCTCTGCTTTCTCATAGTCCCAAATCAACTGCACGCTACTCGAGGGTGTGCAGGTCTGTGTGGCATCGCTGTCACATGTGGGATACAGTGATTGCCACCACTGCTGAGCCATTATGCCATCATTGGATAAGAGCTGTAATTTTTCTACTGAAGATTTACTCTCCATTCAGCAACAATTTACGGGAGAAAGAAAGACCGGAGAAAGCATTATTCATCTTTTCTTCTTACCAGAGGATGACTTGCAAAATAGTTTATAAATGTCACTCTTTTGGATCAATACAAAATACATCTTTGAATTGATACAAGTCCACGGCTTTAGGAGGCTGCAGAAATGTGTACCACATCCAGCCGCCTCGTCCCCAGCGGGCTGACCATTCCCAGCAGGAAGGATAAGATAAAGCCCAGAGTAAAGGGTTTCTGTCTAAGAATGAGTTTGCTCCCTAAGGGCTGCTGGGATACAAGTCAGGGCTGCATCAGCTGACATCAACCTCAGTTTCTAGATCTGACGGTGTGGGTGGATGGTGCAGAGAAATCTGTTTTCTGGATGCTTCTGTTGAAATCCTGGTCAAGGCTCATGGCTCACTTGGTTCCACATTACCTGATAGAACCCAATGAGTAACTGAATACATGTACTTATAATGAGCAGGGTCCCATTTCCCACTTTATCACGTACCACATGGGATTAGTAATGAATACTGGCAATGGTAAGCCTCAGGTCATAGGGAGACGGTTTTGCAACCATCCTGTTGGCCAAAACCAGATGTGGCCCAGATGTATCACAAAGACCCATTACCAAAGGAGTATGGATGAAGTAGAGGGAACATCACTGCAGCTATTTTGAGACAAGGAAACTTGTTGGCATTTCCAAGTATGGATATCAAATCTTTATAACCAACTAAATTTATTATATTTTTTTTAATTTTTTTTTAAAGATTTTATTTATTTATTTGACAGACAGAGATCACAAGTAGGCAGAGAGGCAGGCAGAGACAGAGAGAGGGAAGCAGGCTTCCCGCTGAGCAGAGAGCCCGATGCGGGACTCGATCCCAGGACCCTGAGATCATGACCTGAGCCGAAGGCAGTGGCTTAACCCACTGAGCCACCCAGGCGCCCTTCTTTGTTTTTTTAAGAGATTTTATTTCTTTATTTGAGAAAGAGAGAGAGAGAGAGAGAGAGAGAGAGAGAAAGAGCAGTGGGGAGGGGCAGAGGGAGGGAAAGAGGGAAAGAGAGGGGAGAGAGAGAGAAGCAGACTCCCTGCCAAGCAAGGAGCCTGACATGGGGCTCGATCCCAGGACCCAGAAATCATGACGTGAGCTGAAGGCAGACAATTAACCACCTGAACCACCCAGGCGCCCCTCAACTAAATTTATTCTCAGCCATATTTCACATGTCTCAATACAGCTACAGTAAGGATAAAATATCAACAAGGAACTCTGATTTCCAGAAGAAACAATTCCAAAGCAGACTGGTCATTCTTTACCCCTGAGTCTTCCGCACCAAAAAAGCATGACCCAAAACACCATCAGTCTGAAAGGGAAGTGCTATTTCTGTAGCCAGCTCAAAGGATTTGTGTTCTACACAAGAGATAGGAGATTCTGTTGGTATATACCTAATAAAAAGTACTTTTAAAAAAAGACAGCTACACATACAGTCGGGAATTCAGAGCCTCACACAAAACTGGACTCTGATTACAAAACACGTCATAAAAACTATTGTTCCAAGGGAGTATTCTATCACATGAAAACAGGTTTTCAGTGAAAAATTGAATTTGATAATTTAGTAGATGGCCAAGATTGTTACAACCCTATACACACACACACACACACACACACACACACACATACATATACATATTTAAGTTTTCTGTAAGCAATAGATTGGAAGTTTTAGAAATGTGATTTCAGATGATAGAAATGCCATTATTTCAGTCGGTTGTAGACAGAAGGGATCAGAGGGCAGCTGAAACCCCGGAATCAGTGTGCATCATGATGGAAAGAACCACTCCTTGCAGCGCTGGGCTTGCAGGGTCAAGTTCTCTCCTGGCATGGGTCTGTGCAGGCGGAGAGGACGCCAAAGGCAAGGAAATCCAGCCTCTGCGAGAGGGTCTCTGTCTCTGCCATCCGTGTGGACTGGGATTATGGAAGAGTCTGGGGTAAATGATCCAGCCCAGAAAAGCATCACAAGGGCAAGATCAGGGTGGTTGTTGTCATTGGCGGGGACGAGGCCAGGGCTCAGAACTCCCCACTCTGTCACATCCCGTGGGTTCCAACTATTTGGGGCAGGTGCTTCTCAGAAGACAGTGTCCTGAGAAAGGTGAGGCCCATCACTGCAGGAAGGACCACCAGTCCACGTGTGGTCAACTGGGAGCTGGGTCCTCATCCCTTCCATGTGGCATATATACCACAGAGGGATTTAGGACACAGCTCCGTGGGTCATATACACCCTTTATGGAATTGCTCCTTCTGCCCTTTTAATAAATATGCAGTGGCAGGCAGGTCAACCGAAGCCTTGATTTCCTTACTTGTAAATTGGGTAAAAAAGAGTCTACCTCTCTTAAGGCCATGGTAAGTGTTAAAAATGAGATAATGCATGTACTGGGCTGAAAACAGAATGTCTGGGGCAAGGTTCAGCACTGATTACTTTTATGTCCTAAGAATAGCTCTTTGTCCCTCACCTAAAATCAAAACATGCCCTGCAAACAATTACTATAAAATGTTCTTTAAAAGTATGCTGCACAATCATCACAGCTTTATTTGTTAAGTGTTCTTTTAGGAAGCGGACCAAGGAGAGGGGCACCCGAGTGGTTCGGTAGCTTAAGCGTCCGACTCTTGATTTTGGCTCAGGTCACACACAGGATCGTGGGATCGAGTCCCACGCTGGGCACAGAGCCTGCTAAGATTCTCCATGAAATAATCTGCCTTAAATTAAAAATCCATAAAACAACCTGCCTTAAATCCTAACACACAGGCAGATTGAAACATCTCCCCGCCCCCCTCCCCAAGTCTCTGTTTAAATATGGAAAAGAGCTATTCACAGCGAGACTAGAAGTAAAGTTTGTCTAAGAGCCTCGCTGCTACCAGAGAAAGAACCTTAATGAGAAATGCCATATTCTGCAGTGGCAGCTGTGTCTATGTGCAGACCTACTTATTCTGAAATCATGCAAACTCATCTTAATCGAGGTCTAGCGTCGTGAGGGGATGGGGGGAAATTCACACATTTTACTCGGTACGCTGTTTGCTAGAGCAGCACACCCCGTTCTTCGGTCTAACTCGAGTGGAATTACACGACAGAAAATCTTACATGAAGTTTCCTCTACGTTAAGCAGATTTCTCTGACTACTAAACACGATTTATTTCTTATCTATCTGCTGTCTTTCATTCAAAGATGAGGCTTCTTTGGGATACCGGTGTATGGGAAAAGTATGTTAAAAGGGAAGGAGGCAGAGGGCAAAGACCAGCCAAGTCTACTTAACTATTTTGCCTTAAGCCCAGCCCTAAGGTTAGAAGTAGAAAGGACTAGAACAATAGGAACAGGTGACAGCCTCAACCAAGCTGCCCTTACAGGCATAGGGAACGAGCCTCCACAGGACAATCTGAAGACTTCTGAGAGATTTCACCCCTCACATCAATGTCCCCTCAGAGTGTCCGTGAATAGCGTTGAAAATTCCCGCAGTATTTCTTTCAGTGTGTGAAGCCCTTGAAGGTCCCACTCGAATGCCAAGGGGCACAGGGGAGATTAGAACACATTGAGACCTTGTCAACTGGTGGGATCTCCATTTGAATTAGAGCAAAAGGGTAAGTATGTGGCCATCTCACAGAGTTTTGAGGGGTGAGACAAAATTAAAAAACAACATTTATGGAATATTGTCCAGGTGCCATGCTATGGGCTTAAAAACTTTACATGACAGTATTTCATAGCAGGGACTATTACCATGAAGTAGAAACTATTATTGTCCTCATTGCACAGACAAAGAACTAGATGCTCAGGAAAGTTAAGGAATGTACTCAAGACCATAGAGCTAGGAAGGAGAAAGGCAAAAATTTGGACTTGGGGCTGTCTGGCTCAAGAGAACCTTTTCTGCTCCTTTCCTCACATTTGGATAAACACGTTCACATTTAAGGAGGGGGCCTGAGAAAATTCCAGTGTGGAAAAATCCTGTCCAAAGAGTAGCGACCAACAGGTAAATCCAGACCACTACTGAGCTTTGAGTGTTTCAGAGATCACAGCCCTAAAGGCAGGAAAGCCAGTGGACTATAACTTGTGACTCCTAATTAAGAGGGCAGATTCAGGAAGAAAGACCCATCTGTTATCCTACAATTAGTGTTTTCAATAAAATCAAAGTAAGACTTTCAACCGTCCACCAGTTCTACGTGTCTTCAGGCTATTAATGCTTCCCATCATGACAGTTATATTCTACCATATCTGAAAGTGCAAGAGGATATTTTGAATGGATAAAGCTGATAATGAGCTATCATATATTAACCATATCCTCATATAACCTTATCTAAAACATAACTTTTATCTGTGTTTAACTTTTATGCACGACTATCACCTATTCTCCTTTCAAAAAAACGTTCTTTAAGAAAGCGAAACTGTGAGTGAATGTAAACACTGAGTTGAGCTACCCCTCAAAACCCAGGCTCTTTCTGCCTATGGGTCCTGTCCCCACGCTTTAATAAACCACCATTTTGAACCAAAAAAAAAAAAAAAAAAAAAAGAAAGAAAGCCGAACTGTTGCATGCAGGAGATGCCTTCTTGACTCGTCATGACATAGATGCTGAATAAAGCTAATATGTATTCTGTAAAGTCCAAAGAATTTCCTTTTTGGGCATGTTTCCTGGCAATGGTAGCCTCTCAGAACTTAAGACTAAGTTCTGAGCACGAATTTACATATTCATAACCCCTGATTGACTGAAGTTTGACACCATCAAGTATAAGTCATCAGTTGCTGGTGAAGCTATAGTGAAAGCTTTGCTCAGTGCTTATGGAAATGCCAAATATATTTGCTCATACATAATACAAATACATTTCAACAATACCATCTCAAAATGTACAACATCAGCAGTTTTCATCTGACTGCATTAAGTTCTCAGAGTCAATCTGGTGCACTAACCCCATGTATCAAAACGTCCTATTGCTTGGTAGAAGGACAATGTATTTGAAAGATGGCTATAAAGTACTTTTTTCTACAATCAGATCATAAATAATCACATTAAAAGCTGTCTACCTATTAGGAGAAACTCCTATCTATTTAATCCTCTTATTTTTTTCTCCAACTAATTCTCTTACTCTAGTAAATTTGTATTTTACATAGAATACTGATACCCAGATGTGCATGAAGACGAGAGTTCCTCCATGTAATAATCACATTGGAAGCATAAGGAGTAGGGATTTGGGATACTTATATTTAATACCAAATGCGTATTCTTCTTAATAAATGTATTACATGAGGCATATTATGGAGTTATACTCTGTCAACTGCATTTTGCCTCTTTTAATTACAAATACTTATTTGGGATTACTCCTAAGATTTATATTGCATAGTACTGTAATTTCCAATTATAGGTTAATGATTAAGATGCAATTTTTAATATGTAAGCCTATTTTTTTAAAAAAAGCCACCCCAAATTATATCTACACAGAAACATTTCTCCCTTCTGTCAAACTATGAACAGGCGGTAGACAATGACATTTGTCATTATTCCTGACATTGCTTCTTCACAGTAACTGTCTTTCTTGTCCATTTCATTTTATGTGAATCCAAACTGTACTACATCTCAGTGATGCTACAACAGAAATGACTTTTGTGTTTTAAAGCAATGTAGTAATATTACCTTCAGATTCTTTTCCCTTCTTTTTACACACTACACTTTTGATCATTACAGGCAATATAGCTAGGGGACGCATAACATATATGTTAGGAATTAGTACCAGCCTTTAAAATCTCCACAGGAAAGGGGAGCCTGGGTGGCTTAGGTGGTTAAGCCTCTGACTCTTGATCTCAGCTCACGTCATGATCTCACTGTCGTGAGATCTAGCCCCAGGTTGGGCTCTGTGCTGAGCTTGGAGTCTGCTTAAGATTCTCTTTCTGCCCAGACCCTGCATCCCCAGCTCATGCACTCTATTTCTCTCTCTCAAAATTAATTAATTAATTAATTAATTAATTTAAAAATCTCTACAGTAAAAGCTAAATATTTTCTATATATTTGATTTCCACCCAAAATTATTTGGTCAGTTACATTAACCTCTACTTCATTCAATCATCCACTGGACAAACATCACTGGTACTTATTGTTGTTGGGCTTGCATTGGTTCTAGGAAATAGGAAAGAGGCTGGATGTGGTTATTGAGAGACTGAGTGTCTCTCTAGTACAGCAACTAGCCACCTCCATTGACTAGTCTTACAGTCAAATAAGGAACGAGAGAAGTTTGTTAGTGGGAAAAGCCAATTAAATTGAAAAATTCACATTTTTATTTAGTAAGGTCTCCTGAAGAGCTACCTAGAAATAGCATACAATTTTTTTTTAAGATTTTTTATTTATTTGACAGACAGAGATCACAAGTAGGCAGAGAGGCAGGCAGAAAGGGGGAAGCAGGCTCCCTGCCCTGCAGAGAGCCCGATATGGGGCTAGATCCCAGGATCCCAGGATCATGACCTGAGCCGAAGGCAGAGGCTTTAACCCACTGAGCCACCCAGGCACCCTAGTATAGGATTTTTACCACAATATAACTGCCTTTTAAGTTCATCTGTTTTACTTAGTGATTCAAACAAACAACCCCATTACCATACTCTCTGCATGGCGGACTATACATGAAATGATAAATACGGCTGGGAAAAAAAGTCTAATCAGAGATTTTCTGGAACAAACACTGGTGTAATCCAAGTAGGGATGGAAGAGCACGCTGAGTGGATCATGAAGGACGGTGCCCCCAACCCATCAGGTACCCTTAGTGATTCATGGAGGGGGCTACAGAAAAAACCAAGAGGGTATTGTGCAATTTCAAATCTGTTCAAAGTACTCATCCAAATTCTCAATTCTTCAGAGTTTTGTTTTTCTTTAGTTTCCAGTCTTGAAGACGGTGTAGTTATTTCATGCCATACTTACTACAAACTCTCGCTCCTCATTGGACCTTCATACTTTGCTTCATTGTCCCATCAAGGACATTTTCAGGCTTGCGTAGGGAATGCCGATGCTGAGAATTGCAAGAAACACGATAGGAAATATAGTGCAAGGGGCTGTTCTGCTGCTGTCCTTGCACAACCATCATAGTCCGAGTATTGTTTCCAGGGTGACACACAAAAACTCCCACAGGCAGAGACCTCCCTCCGCTCCACGTGTGGGCAAGCTCCTCACACCTTAGGGCTCTATGTGTGTGGGTCCCATGTCTTGGAACTCTTGCCCTATTTGCCACCTCACCGAATCACACCTGGATCTGCAACAATGTCACTACTTTCCAGAAACTTCCCCTGACACTCCCATCTAAAGCAGGTGACAATTATAATCTCTATTATAATTTCTCATTGTAAGCCTCCACTCAACTTTGCACTTTTTAGAACTCAGAAGTCTGTCCTAAGTATTACTTTGATGTCTGTTATCGTTAGTCATCCCAACAGCCTAAGAAGTACTAGGCTTGCTGATTATCCACACTTACAGAGGAGGACGTGAGCCGCTCATTGCTTGCTGCTAAGTTCCTGTTATGGTGCCTTGCTCGGAGCCCTGTAGACAGAGAGTAGTCACCAAATAGGGTGATGGAACCAACCATCTCCTGGAGTTGAAATCTGAGTCTCTGAACATGATGGGAAAAGGGAGTCAGAGAGAACGGAGTTTGAAACTGCCTTATTAAAAGATCCTTGTATCTAGGATCTATGCTCCCTAAGCTTCACTTTTTTCATCTCCTTCACAGAACTGCTGTCAGGATGAGATGAATTAACGTAACTAAAACAATCTAACCTTATTGAGCACTGATAATTTCTCTTCATTTGCACTCATTCCAGCCCCTGGGTGTTGTTTTGTTTTTTTTTTTTTCCAAAGATTCCATTCATTTATTTGACAGACAGAGACCACAAGTAGGCAGAGAGGCAGGCAGAGAGGGAGGAGAAAGCAGGCTCCCCGCAGAGCAGAGAGGCCGATGCGGGGCTCGATCCCGGGACCCTGGGACCATGACCCAAGCCAAAGGCAGAGGCCCAACCCACTGAGCCACCCAGGCGCCCCCCAGCCCCTGGGTGTTTAAAGGACACGCCTCATTTCTCCTTCAGAGGACAGCCCTTCAAGTGAACTATCTGGCCCTTTACTCTTCTAATTAATTAGCTTGCATTTCTTAAGTTTGTCCTTATACTCACTGACTAATGAGCTCACCCAACAAGTATCTACTGAGCACCTCCCGCTTGTGCAGTGTAGTTACTCATAAATCCTGGTCATGACAGAGTATACAACTAAAGAGGAAGTTTACATTGTTCAAAATCAGAGTCACTCAAAGTATTTGCTAAGGAACAGACTTCTGGGCGTGACTGTCCCTAGACTTTTTGATTCAGTGCGTCTAGGGTGGGCTGACAATTTTCATTTCTAACAAGTCCCCGGGTGCTGCTCGTTCAGGGAACACACTCTGAGAACCAATGAACCACACTGTAGTGTGGTATTTGCCCGAGAGAGAGACAGGAAATGTGGGGAGGGAGAAATTACTTCCCAATGGAAAAAAACCTGCCAGGCATTGATGAAGAAGGTGGCATCAGCTCTGGCCTTCAACTGCGAGATATGAATGAAGTTTCGTGTTTGTTTACCTTTGGGGTGGAAATTATATTTGGGGCACCTGGGTGGCTCACTCATTGAGTGTCTGCCTTCGGCTTAGGTCATGATCTCAGGGTTCTGGGGTCGAGCCCGGCATTGGGTTCCCTGCCCAGCGGGGAGCCTGCTTCTCCCTCTCCCACTCGCCCTGCTTGTGTTCCCTCTCTCGCTGTCTCTGTCAAATAAATAAAATCTTAAAAAAAAAAAAAAAGAAATGATCATATTTGAACAAATACAATAGACATTTTGATAATCCACTATCTGAAAATAAATTTTAAAAAAGTATAAATCTGTTTGATGGAAAGAAATGGCAACTAGTACGTGAAGAGAACTCGTGTTGTAGGTTGATCGGTAGAAACGAACAGACATCAGTGTGAAGAAACTCAAAGGCATTCTGACTCTATAACTAATACATGTGTGAGTTAAAACGGTTAAATAAGCCCACCTAGATTACGGTGCCATACTGACTCTGTCCTAAAACACACATGCAGAGTCGAGTCAAGTGTCTTAGTCATCCCATTGCTGGTGTTTCTTGATTCCAGAAATCACCTGCTCTACAAAACATCTTTTACCTGCCACGTCATTGGTAAGTTGATAAAGATTACTGGTTAAAATTCAATGTGAATTTATAAGCACCTTTCCATTGTCTCTTCCCTTAAAGAAAAGAAATTACTCATGATGTATAAATAAGAACACTGCCCTCGTGTAACCCAGCTTGCTAACTGGAAGGGCCAGGGAAGCAGAAAGCACCCAATGTGCTATTCACAAGCAGGGCAAACAGGTTCTGAACCAGCCGCCACTTCAAAGGTAGAATTTAAGAAGAAATTTGAAATTTCAGGGCTGAAAGGAATTGTGGTGGAAAGGAAATCTAACCAATGAACTGCACTAATGGAAAATGCAGTCTGAGTAATGAACAAAGGTACAAAGTGGCAAATTAAAGTACCAATCCTACAATTACAGATATGATTGCTTGAACAGTTCTCTCTACAAAGGGGCTTACCCAGTGATGGGCCAGAGCTGACTCCCATTAGCAACTCTGCATTCAAGCTTGATGTTGGTAGTCTGAAATTGGCCACGGGGTGAGTAGTCATGTCCCCCAAAGTGGCAAAGACTACAAACAAGGTTTGTTTTTATTTTCCTGTTTTTCTTCCAGAACCAATTGCTAAACATTGACTACTTCCAATTTCAAGTTCCCAATTCTTGAGACTAAGGTAATAGAATGTTTGATTATATGCACATTTTTTTTAAGATTTATTTATTTATTTGACAGAGAGAGAGAGATCACAAGCAGGCAGAGAGGCAGGCAGAGGGAGAGGGAGAAGCAGGCTTCCCACTGAGCAGAGAGCCCAATGCGGGGCTCGATCCCAGGACCCTGGGATCATGACCTGAACCGAAGGGAGAGGCTTAACCCACTGAGCCACCCAGGCACCCCACATCTGTTTGGTTTTTTTTTTAAGGATATATTTACTTATTTTAGAGGGGGAGAGAGAGAGATTGGGAGAGGGACAGAGGGAGTCCAGCAGACTCCCCTCTGGGCATGAGCTCATGATGATGAGATCAGGACCTGAGCCAAAATCAGGAGTCTGACACTCAATTGACTGCGCCACCCAGGTGCCCCTGACTATATGTACATCTTAAGCAGATAGAAGAAAATTAAATATTTGAATATCCTATGCTAATTTCTTATGCTAAGAATCATTAGTGTACATTTTAAAAAAATGTTTACAATGTCCTTAAATGACATTAATGTATTAATTAATTAACTTAAATGTATTAAGTGTTTCACATTTATGGTTCTATCTGGCCCTCCATACAAGAACCTTTTGAGGAAGATCATATTAATTCATATTTCACAGGGAATGAAATACAGGTTCATTAACATTAAATAATTTGTTCAAGACTTTTCTTAACCAGTATACACCGCTTTATCCCTAAGTCAAAAACATGGGATTCTTTACTCCCCAATCTTGGAAACAAGGACAACTGAATTGAAGTTGATAAACATCTCTCCACTGGAAATAATAAAAAATAATTCAATTGAAAAAGAGTTTTAGGTTGCATTTGTTTAGGCATGAGCAAAAACATTCTCAATAGTAACAGATTATATGAAATTCAATTTTAGGATGTACAGCTTCTTGACCTTACATAGTTGATCTAATCAAGCCTCAAGAAAGATTTGATCTTTATTTCCTAAAAGATTTTATTTGAGAGAGAGAGAGAGACAAAGAGAGAGAGCACAAGTTGGGGGGAGGGGCAGAGGGAGTAGCAGACTCCCTGCTGAGCAGGGAGCCCCACACAGGGCTGCATCCCATGACCCTGAGATCATGACCTGAGTTGAAGGCAGACTTGTAATCGACTGAGTCCCCCAGTTGCCCCAAGATTTGATCATTTTTCGAGATTCCTTCATATCTAGAAATTCTTTGATACAGCTGGGTGTTTTCATTATTTTTTAAAGCCTTATTTATTTCAGTAATTGCTACACCCAACATGGGGCTCGAACCCACAACTCTGAGATCAAGAGTCGCACACTCTTCCTGTCTGAGCCAGTCAGGCACCCCAGCTCAGTGTTTTTAGAAAATAATATATTTGGTATGATAAATTGAAGAAATACATTTGTCATGCATGGTAAAAGTTTATTACACTCAGTTTCATTTTAGTTACAGGCAAAGCATTATAAGATACGAAAGGCTAAATATTTTTACTCAATTTTTTTCTAATTTTCTTTGCTTTCCTCAGGGCAAAGTTTAACTCAACCAGTTCTCTCTTGAGCATAATGAGATATGCTTCCACACTGATGAAAGATTTATACATGGTTTTGTGAATCTATTACTACTATCAAAATATATTACTGGACTCTTAACTATGCCAAGTGACCCATAGCACGATCACAGCATGCTATACTATCCTTTAAAATTTCATCTTCGGAAAGTTGAGAATTTATTTATGTGTACACACACACACACACACACACACACACACACACAAACACATACACCCCACACCTGAGGATCTTAATCTGAAGCCTGCACGGTCCAAATGATATTCTGTCAGATCAAACAATTTTCAAAAGTTGCGGTTTATTAAATTTCCACAGAGGATTCAGAAAGCTTAAAAGACCAAATGTGAGAGATTTTAAAAATAAAAGCCTTGTCTAGAAGAAAACAAAGAAATAATTTTCAGGATTAACTAAATGTTTCATATCTACTTAAAAATTTTCAGAAGCTACAATAATAATGTACTATCGATTTTCATCATCCATAAGATAATTCTACAGTTAAAAGGAATTTAAAATAGCTTTGTGTGTGTGTGTGTGTGTGTGTGTGTGTGTGTGTCAGAGAGAGAGAGAGAGAGAGAGAGATGGTTTTGCATGTGTGTGGGTGTGTGTATAGGTTCCCTAAAATAAACTGTGAGGTTTTGGTGTTGGGGAGTATATTTAGCATTCAAACAAGATTCAACTCATAATTATTTGTTAAATAAATGAAACACTACTCTGTCCTGGTCCCAGGCTAGGTACTGGGGAATGCCCAGAAGGTTTCTGCCAAAATGGAACTCAGAGCCTTCTAGACCCAAGAGGTTCTTCAATATCCATGCCTTCATATCATCTTTAGAACTAAAGTTCTACTAATAAATTAAGAAAATGTATTTTATACATAGACCTAGGCTTGAAGATGTGCAAAAAAATACACAAGAATTTGATCACTCCCATTGGAGGTGTTTAGAGAATGGCACGTGGCCTCCGGTAAGTTGAGTGACCTGGCGGGATAAACATACACACGGACAGATCTTGGGCAAAAGATAGGGCCAATTTAATAAAGAAATGTAATATAATACAATACAAATACAATGTTACAAAGAAATAGGAATTCCTTTTCTTTCATGTTGATAACCCAGCCTGAAGCTTCCCAAATGAGATGCAATACGTCCTTAAAAATGTAGTTCATTTTCTTATTAGATTTTATTTTAGGATTAGATTCCTTATTCTAAAATGTATTTCTTAATGTTATATGGTATATGACTCATAAGAAAATCTTTAGACCCAAACACATCCTTGCTAACTTTTAAGCTAAATAGTGCTGGGGTGAAGAGGCCACATTTGCCGGCAGTGGAATGTTAGGTGAGGTTTGGAGAATTAGCAGTTTGGAAGAGGTGATGCAATTTCATTACACGGGACTGACTCATTCTTTCACCACAGAGTGTGATTTCTGGAATTGCTATTTGGAAGCAAGCGTGTGAGGTAAATACTCTTTAAAAAAAAAATAAAAACATAAATACTCATTTGTCATGTTTTGTTCACCCTGGGTAATGAATAAATATAAGACACAGACTTGAAGATAATTGTAATGCTACAGTTTTTCTCCATCAGCAATGAACACATGTTAAAAATGGAGTCTGGGGACACCTGGCTGGCTCCGTCTGTGGACCATGCGACTCTTGATCTCAGGGTTGAGTTTGAGCCCCATGTAGGTAGAATTACCTTATGGATCATGAAAATTGATAGGCTATTACTACTGTATCTTCTGAAAATTTTTAAGCAGATATGAAACATTTAGTTAATTCTGAAAAATATCTTTAAAAATGTAGTCTAAAATACGAAAAATGAGTTATGAAAGTAATTCAAAGGTTTATAGAAGGAAACACAGTATCAAGCATAAGTTAATTTCCACCTTGCATAATTAATTAGTATTAATGAAGCCAACATGTAGTGATGATTATAAGAGAGAGACAATACAGCATAGTGTCCCCCAACTCCCCAGGTGTCATTCTCTCTATTTTAGTAAGAGAACCCCTCATCAATTTTTTAGGACCTTTGTAGAGATCACTTTTTCTAGCTTTTCTTGTATCTGAGTGCTGGGTGAGAAGATGAGAACGGGATGAAGCTCCTTGCTTTCTCAAGCCTCCTTCCCCTCCTACAGAATGGAGCTCCAACATGGTAGTGACCCAGCTTTAGGTCTGAGTGTGGTGATCACACCTGGGGTGGGGGTTAGGGGACTTGGAGCAACAGGTTAGATGAAATCTGGGTGCCTCATTAACCACACAGCATACAACAGCTCCTCTCACCTCAATGATAGCAGGGCAAAGAAAAATAAATGTATATCTTGTCTGAACCACCATGTTTTGAGGGCTTTTTGTTACCAAAACTTAGAGAAGACCTAATGCAATAAATCAGCAAATGATGATTGTCTGCTGGACGTTCCCCAACAGCCTTGCTCCTCAGTTAATCTATTTCATTTCTGGGAAAACCAACTCCATTATTCCCGTTGCTCAGGCCAAAAGATTGGAACCCTCCAGTCCTGCCTTCATCTCACACACCACTTCCAGTCCAACGCATTATTCAACAGTGCTGACTAAATTTTCTACCAAGTTCGACCATTTCTTACCATCTCCACTTTACCATCTTAGTCCAAGTCAGCATTTCCCCTCCTTGACTGCTTCAATAGTTTCCTCACTGATACCCTGTTTCCAATTTCCATGGCTCCAAGGAAGTCATACATTAGAGCATGTTGCACTTCAGCTTAAATTCTCTTGGGTAGTCCCATCTTGATTAAAAAATAATAATAACAAAAGTTCTTAACATGGCCTACAAGGCTTCTCAGAGCTCTGTGATATCATCGATTTCCTTACTTAACTCCTCACTCCACCCCCAAATAATCACTCACTATATTCCAGCTGTGCTGGCTTCCATATTGTCCCTTGAATGTGCCAATCACACCCCATCTCAGGTCTTTGGACATCTGTATTCCCTTTGGCTGAAATGGTCTTCTGCTGGATATGAGCATGGCCACTGTCACCTTACTCATTTCTCTGCTTCTGCTCCATGTTCAACTCACAAAGGCCATCTTCAACTACCATATATAACATAGCAATTCTTTCCCTATCCTGTGTGTCACTCTCTATCCCCTTACCAAGCTTTGGTTTTCATAGCACTCATCAGCGACCAATTTTATACACACACACACACACACACACACACACACACACACTCACACATATATACATTACAAATGTATGTTTCCTATCTTCCCAGTTAGGGCACAAGCATAATGTTAACAGGCATTTTCTACTCTTTGGTCTCTACTATCACCCAAACACTTAGAACAATAGAACAAGGCCTGACACAGAGTATATGCAAAATAAGTATTTCTTGAATGAATAGGTTGCATGAATGAATGAAACACAGTGTGACCCATGTGCTTATAGAGAGGGATACAAACTTATACTGACTTCAGAGAACAGAACCCAGCCCAGTAAGGAAGAGTCAGAGAAGGCTTCTTAGTGGAGCCAACCCCCCAAGGTGCCCCTAGAGACCAGTAATGTCTTCGTGTGTGTATTCCAAGCAGAGGAAAACATCTATAGAGTCACAGAGACAAGAGAACATCCAAGGAAGTTGAGCCAAAGCCACAAACTGGTGAGTGCAGAATCTAACGGGGAAGCAGGAGAAGTTAGAGAATTTCCCCAAGCTTCCTTAACTAGTTACATGTTAAGTAATCAAGATTCAGGTTCGTGTCTGCCAAACTCCAAAAGCCAGCTTTCTCTTTATTTCACTGCAGTTTTCTATCCTCAGGAGTTTGGAATTCGCTATGGGAAAGCCCTGGAAAACAGTAAGCAAGGAGATGACACGAACACCTCTGTCTTCTAGAAAAATCTTGTTAGTGATAACATGGAGGAGGTATGGAAGTTTAAGAAGCTTGGGGACAGGAAGACCTATAGGAATCATTGGAAGAATTCAGGCCAGAAGTTCTGCAGATCTGAAATAAAGCAGCAGCAGAGAGGGACCCGTGACACTGCCGGGCTGATAAACGGAATAGCATTTGAGGATAAGCAGACGCAGGGTCTGGGATCACTCCTGGGTTTCCGGTGTGGGCCAGGTTGGAGAAGAAAGGAGGCGTGGTTCATGAAGCTGGGAATGCTGTAAGGTTCAAAGAGGAAAATTCCAAGCATTTCAAACTGGTTACACAGCCACTTAATGGATGGATCTGGATTAAACTCCCAGGATTAACGGCTCTTAGACCAGTGGCCATTCCTCATAAGACAATGACACTACAGGGCTAAGGCTCACAACATAAAACACACAGAGACAAAAGACAGAAGCCTAGTTCAGCAGTCTAGCTATGTCAGGAAAGTCTACACTTTATGAGAACATGAAACAGAATGTATGATTGCAGAAAATAATGAACTATTACTTGCATAAGAAACACATTCTAAAATTAAGTTCTCATCACAACAAAATGTCATATGTGTTCACAGTTGGAGGAAGCCTTTTATCTTCTAATGTTACTTATCTCCTAAGAGTTGCCTTAGGGAGAAGAAAACAGAAACTTGACTTTCCAAGAAAAATAAATGAAAGCAGTAAGTTTTGTTTTGTTTTGTTTAACTTATCCCAAGAAAATGCTCAAAAGCATGGTGGTAAGATACCAAAAATAAGCAAATGCACTAGCAAATGAAAAAGCTCTTTGGAAAACACATCACCAGAAAATTACATAGAGATGTCACACATTGACTTAGCAATAAGAATGTAAAATGAGACAGCCAGTCAGTAGCTGACAATTTCAGTTTACACCTGCATTGAGTAGACTACAATGGGAAAACATGGAAAATAACGAATTCTCTTATTTCATTTGAAAGCATTTATGGCATTAGATGAATATTGCAATGAACCTTCCAAATACAAAATGTTACGTCTTCTAGAATTTTTTTAAGTTAAGAAATAAGCACAGTAAAAAACCATTTTCTTCTCCAAAAATCCTGATGGGATTTAAAGGATATTTGATTCCTCAACTCATTTAGAGCTATAATTAAAGTCTAATTACAAAAAAAAAAATTCAGTATCCTACTACACTAATTCAGGATAATCACTGGGGTACCCAATTACATTCCCAAATCTTGAACATTAGAAAGTGTGCAAACAGAACCCACAAAATGCATCAAGGATACCTTTCAAACTGTGAAATGGAATGTAATTAACAGACGAATAAACACTTCAATGAAACTGACTTGTCCATTGTTGATCAGTATTGTCTATATGCTCTAAATTTAAATCCCAGTCTTCGCAGAAATTTTTGTTTCTAACTTACCAAGACTGTATTTGAAAGCTGTTTGTTACAACCTTCCAGTTATAAAATAATTAAGTTCTGCAGATGAAATGTACAGCATGGTAACTACGGTTAATAACACTGGAATGCACAACTGAAAGCTGCTGAGACAGCAAATCTTAAAAGATCTCATCATAAGAAAAATTTGTAACTACGTATGGCAATGGATATTAATTAGACTTACGGTGGTGATTTCACAGTACATACAGATATCAAATCCTTGTGTTGTACACCTAAAACTAATATATGTTATATGTCAATTATACTACAATAAGCAAAAAATAAATAAAAATAAAAGACATGGGCTTTGTAACATGATCCTATATATGTGCTATTCGGGGTTTCGGAGTCAATATCTGATTTTTTTTTTCTCAAAGATTTTATTTATTTATTTGACAGAGAGAGAGAGAGAGAGAGAACGTGCGTGTGCTTGAGAGAGAGCGTGGCGGGGGTTGGGTAAAGAGACAGAGGGAGAAGCAAACTCCCCCCTGAGCACTGAGCCAATGTGGATCTTGATCCCAGGACCTTGAGATCATGACCTGAGCAGAAGGCAGATGCTTAATGACTGAGCCACCCAGGCACCACTCAATATCTGATATTTTATTTTATCTTATTTTTATTTCTTTTAATATCTGATATTATAAACTTTAACCCAGCGTGTTTTCTGGAGCAAACATCCAGTTGGTCATATTTGTCTTCAGGTCACATTTCAGAACCACTTAACACTAACAATAATTACTGAAAACTTAAAAAAGATTTTGCTCCTTTGGGTTAGATCTATTGATGTTTACTCCGTTAGACCTTAAAGCAGGACAATTTTTAACACATGTATTCACTTGGAAAAAATAAACTTACTACATGCAAAAAAGATTTTTATAAAATTATATTTTTAAAATAAAAATTTTAGGGGCACCTGGGTGGCTCAGCTGGTTAAAGCCTCTGCCTTCGGCTCAGGTCATGATCCCGGGTTCCTGGGATCGAGCCCCACAGTGGGTTCTCTGCTCAGCAGGGAGCCTGCGTCCCTTCCTCTCTCTCTGCCTGCCTCTCTGCCTACTTGTTATCTCTGTCTGTCAAATAAATAAATAAAATCTTTAAAATAAATAAATAAATAAATAAATAAATAAAATAAAAATTTTAATAATAAGGATGCCATTGCTTTATACTTTTTGGAAATCATGTTGATATCTGGCTCAAAAGACGACAGCTTCATCCTCTGCTTCTGTACCCTCCCTGCAGCTACGTCACAGATCATGTCGCTTCTAGAAAATTCTACCACAAACCCGTGGGAGAAAGAGACAAAGGACAAAGGATATGTTCGTGTTATTATAAAGATAGGTTTGAACTCAAAGAGCCCCTACAAGTTTCTCCAGACCAGACTTTAAGGATTACTCCTTCAAAAATATTAGTGTTCCAATTACATTGGAAGCAATTTTCAGTTTACTACAAAGATTTCTCATTAAAGAAGTTTAAAATATTTATGAATATCTCTGTGTATGAAACCTGTTCAAATACGAAAATTCACCCGTTTGATCTGTTGCAATGTACAGCAACTACTCTAACTGTAAGAGAATTCCTTCCATCAATCTCCCCTCTCTGCCTTGTTGCATTAATGGGACCCTTTCCAGCTCCACACTCAGACCTCTTCACAGGGCTGTCAGACAGGTGTCACCCATGTGGCATCTCCAATGGCATCTGAACCTGACATCGTCAGGACAGAATTCCTGATTTCGCTTCTTCACCATGAACTCCACATAATTTTCCCCATCTCAGCAAATGGCACCATGGTTCACCCAACTGTTTAACTCAAATACCAACAAATCCTTCCCAATTTATCTTTCTTTCACCTCCATATCACATCTATAAGCTGCCAAAATGCACCAGCCATCCCTCACTCCCCACGCTGTCAACCCAGCCCCAGCCAGCATTACGTTTTGCTTGATCACTGCTGTATACAACTTCCCTACCAGAATCCCTGTGTACCCCACCACTCCATGGAACATATTTTCCACCCCCTGACTAGTAGCAGAATCTATTTTTCTACTCCTGAAACCTAAATCACATCATGCCCCATCTCAACCTAAACTCCAATGCTCTCTAAATCTCTTGGAATAAAAT
Source organism: Lontra canadensis (assembly GCF_010015895.1). Classification (NCBI taxonomy): domain Eukaryota; kingdom Metazoa; phylum Chordata; class Mammalia; order Carnivora; family Mustelidae; genus Lontra; species Lontra canadensis. The sequence goes on from NW_022631079.1 coordinate 2,150,583, forward strand.
TAAACCACCTCCAGCATACCACAAGTGACCTTGTCAATGTCAACTCACGCCATTGCCTACCTTCTCTCATGCCAAACTTTCCTCACCTTAGCAACTTTCTACTTGCAGCTGTCCTCATCGGGAGCCTCCACCCACACTTCCATGTGTCTGGCTCCTTCTTGTCATTTGGGTCTCAGCTCAAATGATACCCTTGTAGGAGAGCCCTCCTTGACCTACCTGATTATTGCTAAACCTACCTCATGATTCTCTCTTACATCACCCTGTTTTATCAATTTACCCCATAACTATCCAGAAGTATTGGGCTTATTTTCATGAATTTTCTTTGTGCTCTTCCCCTATGACCATCACCAGGCTGTAAGGTCTGGAAACGATCCTGTGTATGTCTTGTTCACTATTACACCCTCAGTGCCCCCTGAGACACAGTCAGACCTGAGAAAGAATTTGTAGGAAATGAACAGCAGAGATGAATAAATAATCAAATGACTTGATTAGCGAATCATAATAAAGAAACTGTACTGCCAAAAGAACTTCATAAAATACTTTCTTTGCTGTTCTCAATTGTCAAGGGACTTACAAAGAATTTCATGTATTCATAGATGACACTCAGTCAAATCCACACTCTGCTTTATCTCTAACACCTTTTCTGCTTTTGTAGAAACATGCCATATGGAAGGGGAGGAAAGCATGGTGGTTTAGCAAGGCCTGCTATGTATATATGAAACCTAATTCTCAACACAAAAATCTGAAACATTTTTCCTGTTTCATGTGGCTTTGACCTCTAGAACTGATGCAAGAAATAAATACTGAAATTCATAGGATTAAATGAAATTTCAAGACTTTCCATAGAATTGTCTTAATTCTCTTTTAAGAAAATTGTGTGAAATTTGTTCTAAAAAACACAAAAGCTAAGTACTTTTCCTTTGCAAACTAATTTTTCATCTATGTGAGAGCCTTATCATCAATACTTATGATTACTGTTAATCTTTTTTTTTCTTATAAATTTGAATTTAACCGTTGATTGCATCCTCTATATTACGTTAACTACCTCATCATCTCCTAAGATACAATGTGAACTCTGGGAAGAAATAATTTCATGTAAACTCATATATACACACACATGGGCACAAAGCATAAATATCTGTGCATGAATATTTCCAACAGGCTAAGTCAATAAAAATGTCTGCACTGGAAATATTAGAGCAAATTATTACAAATCTTTAAAAAATGACTTTAATTTAAGGGCATATGCTATCATTGAGTGGAACATTGGGGACAGCATAAATCTCTATTAAGAATATTGCTGAAGGTATTAAATATTCTAAAACAATATGAAATACAATATAACAAAAGAGTAATGTAAAATGATTCTCTGTAAACACAAGCCAGATATAAAATGTAACACTGAATTATATCCTTCTAACCATATAAACAAAAAAAAAAAAAAGTTTGATGAGTATGTGAATGGTTTTCAGTAAAAGTTATCATGATAGGCTATTAATTAAACTCTAATGGAAATGAATGCTCATTCCTTCTTTTTGCCAGTGGGAAATCAGTGATAATTTAAAGAAGCTTGATAAATTTTTGAAGGAAAATGGTAAACACGCTGGCGTTATAATTGTGTGAAAAGTTTTAGTTTTACTCTATAAATATACCATTGCATATTAGTGAAATGGAAAACCATCTCTCCTAATACTTAGGTCACTTTCACAAGATGATTTCTCTAGTATAACTCTACTATTGAGCAAAGAACAGAGTAACTTAATTGGCTTTGATAAGGAAAATTATCAAAGTAACTTCAGTGTTCCTGCGAAGTCACAAAAGACAGCACACGTGTTGTTTTAAAAGCACATGCTTCCGTATATTCTTAACGATCAAGTAGATAGTTGCCATATACGACCACGCCCCCCCAAAAAAAACTCAGCTTTAGTAAATCTGGGCAAACATTGCAAAAAAAAGTGGTATTAAGAAAATCATTAATATAAATATAGTCAATAATAATTTCTTGATGTTTTAAATATACATAAAATGTGAATTCTCGGGAATTAATTTCAATACCACCTTACATCATCTATCATAACTTTATATCTCCGTACTCTGCTAAGCAGGTTTAGCACAAAAATATTTCCGTTTTCATCAGAAAGTAGTTTACAGAAGGACCTAAATATAAAGATCAGACTCGGACTTCAACCTTCCAAGGCCACAGGGGTGAAATTCAGATAAAGGATGTGTTATTAGGTTGCATTTCTCAAATGCAGGGGTCATGGGAGAATTCCAGTAAGGAATTTGGAGACCAATTGCAGCGTCCTTTGTCCCGGGGGGGGGGGGTTGGGGGGGGGGGGGGGGGCGTTGCCATGACAGCCACACCACGCAGCATCTCCCGCTGGGAGGAAGCTCCTAGCTGCCCAGTCTTTGGAAAGCCTGCCCCAACTGCTAACCATTCAGGGATTTTTCCTTAGAGGAATAGATATTAAAAGCATTAGTCTATCCACACCTTCCTCCCAAATCATTTGAAATCATGTTAAACGTCTCTGAAGAACTACATCTATGTGATTTTAAATTGAACCCACAACAATTTCAGAAGACTGTCGAAGGTTTAGCATGCAAACTGGTTACCGGTTCCATGTACTGAGGCCCAAAGTTTTACCTCCTTAGCAGAAAATCAGTGTGTTTTCACACTGTCGCCAGAATGGTACCAGTCCATATTTTCTTTTCATTTTTCTTTTCAGTTATGCTGTATACCTTTTTAATGTTCATTGAAAGTGCATTTTTAAACTTTCAAATTTGTCATTCTCTCAAAATTGCTGAATGGAGAAATGGATATTTTAGTAAAATGAAGCAGCATATAAATAAAACCCGTAACTGTTATGAAGTAATATTAAGAAAAAAAAAAAAAAACTTGTACCTTTTTGACATAACCTATGATCTCCTTTACCAATGTCGGATTGATTTTTTTGGAAAAAAAAATTGATGGCTCTCCAACTTTTTCCTGTCTCAAAAAGAAAAAAAAACAAAGAGAGTAATTTTCAAGGAGTTTAGCTTCTGGGAGTCTTCAAAAGTAAGAAGAGAAGCCACACTATCGCCCTCTTTAATGTAAAAAATTCAATTATACCATTAATGATTTGGAAAGAAAAATGGAGAGAGCTACAATAGTAGAAACACAAGATGATTAAGCTATTTTTACAAAATCAGACAGAGATAAAAGCAGCCTAATGAGTGGTAAGAATATTATCCTTCAAAATATGTCAATTTTTCAAAAAATGGTATCCTTAAAACATCGTGTTAATTTTTCTTGACTTGTACAACAAATGCTATTACTTCACGATAGTATGTACACACACAACTTTATCTATATTAGCAATAAAAGAAAAGGGTATCACTCAGCTTAATCATCTATCCCTAGTCATCAAATCGATCACTAAATGACTTGCAATTATTTCCAAATATAAAACACCCCCTCAAAAAAAAAAAAAAGACACTATTATCAACAAGCATATTCAAAAGTATGTGTACTGCCCTGTAAGGACAATTTATAAAGAATTCTTAAAATACATGGGGGGAAAAGAACATAGAAACAAAAATGCATTGTCTTTCCGGTTCCCTGAATCTCATTTAGATCACAAATGCGGACAACTCCTCGACAGGTAATTCCTCATACACCTACTTCACAAGCCTTCATAGGCATACACATACACACATAAACATGGGCACAGAAATACTGCCCTCCAGAATTTCTTACATGATACAAAAAGCACAAACAAAGAAGACTGGTGTATTTGACTAGTCTAAAATTAGTTAACTTCTGTTCATCAGAAGATACCACAAATGAGTAAAAACTAAAGCTACAGATTGAGAAAGATATTTGCGAGGCATGTAAATGACAGGGATTAAAATGTGAAATAGGTGAAATCAATAGTCAATGGGAAAAAATGGCCAGAAGATGACTTCAGACCCTTCACAAAAGAAACACACAGGGCCCATGAACGTGGGAAAAACCTGCTCAGCCTCGTTCGTATTCTAGAGCAAAAGAACTGGAAACAGTCTAAACACGATCATCGCAGAAAGGATAAATAAATCAGGTTATACAGCGCCACATAAAATGGAACCAAAAAATGAAATAACAGAAAAATACGTGCAGAATTATTAGATTTCTATAATAGAGTACGAAAACATTGCCCATTGCATGCACAGGTGAGTTTTCCAGAGGCAGCCTCCCGAAGGCTGGTTCTCGGAAACTAGCTTGCAGGAGACTCGTTTGCAGACGCACCGACTGAGGATGTTGGCCTTTAGGGAAGGGCCAGAAGAGGCGTTATGAGGTTCTGAGTCAGCCGCAGGGGATCCCTCTTCCCCCCACAACAAACTCCCTCTGAGCACAGGCTCTGTGCTCACTGCTAGGATGCCTCCCCAGATGGGGTTCTTGCCACCACCTCACGCTGTTGACTTCACTCCTGGAGCACATCATTCAGCAGCATGTTGACACCCGGAAGTCCTCCCTATAACTCCCATTTCTCCTTCTGTCATGTAGATTCATGGAGGATAATTCCCTTTGCAAGTGACATTTCCAGTATCTAAAAGAGTATCCTTTCTTCCGAAAACGTCCATCTACGCGTGAAACAATGTCATTTAAATAAATAAATATACATATATTTAAATATATAAATATGTAAAAAGTGTGTATATAAATGTATATTATTAAATAAATAAATATATATTATATATCATTATATTATATCATATATTCTACACATGTTATTAAATATATATTATTTATAAATAAATATACATGATATAAATATATAATATATATTATTTATATTTATTTATGCACACATATATATATTTATTTATTTATTTATTTATTTATTCATTTCCTGGACGTGGTCAAGTCTATCAAAGGCTTTTTTGAAACTTGGCACCCCAAAATAAACATGATATCCCCATGTCATCTAAACATCCCATACCTTTGCCTTCACCATTGACTCCATAACTGAAATGTAGTTGAAAAGTGCATTTCGTACTTCCAGATCCACTTGGTTTATGATGACTTCTTATAAACAGAAGTCTGTTTTGGCTTTATCTAAGCAGTACCTAGGTTTCCTCTTTCACGTTAATATATGCTTGGTCCAATGAAAGAACTGCAAAGTAACTTTAAGCTCTCTGGTATTTCAACAGTTCTAAAGATAGCTTTCAGATTAACATGAAAAACTTCCAAGGCCAAGAGGCAACACCTGATTTTGGAGAATGAAATGGTCTGTTTGTCATGTTAAAATTGCTGGGAGAGCTCATTCATATGAAAATGCATTCAATTCCCTCATACTCTCCGGGAGTGTTTTGAATGCCAAATGACATGGGGAAAATCATCATTAACATTCAATTTTATATTAAACCCCTCTTTGAAAGTCTGCTTTCATACATCATTTAATTATATAAAGGCAGTAAAAATGTTTCAGGGGGAGAAGGGAACAGAGCTGGAAGGATCACGTTGCGTAAGCCTACTTGCGAATGGTGGCTGGCATGGTGATTCATGTCCACAATGAAGAATAAAGAAGTGTTGGGCATCAGCCTAATGGGCAGACTTTGTATCACCCCACTGAGTGGGGACAACCCAATGACTTTGTGTCATCGCAGCAGAGTAACACCAGAAACATGAGGCTTGTCCCTGAGTGTTGTTGGGAATAGTCAACTATCACTTAGCAGCTGTGTAGGGAGGCCATATTTAAAAAGTGGGTGTGATGAGCTTCTTAAAAAAAAGGGAGGGGGCTGTGAGAAGAGCAAAGTCAATGCCATTCATTATAGCCAGAAAAAATAGGTCCTTACAGATACACAGCAGAGTTGAGTCCTAACAATCGGGACAGAGAGGCCGGCCAAGGTGAAGCCAAATCACAGCTGCCCTTTGAATACAGAAGAAATTATAGGTAAGAGAGGAGTGAATGGTCAAAGATAGAGGGAGCGGTCAAGTTCAGTGCGCCAAGGAGGCAGAGAGACCGAAGAGGTATTTATGGAAACATCTACATTATTCTCTCTTTGCACTACTGCCACGCACATTCTATAGTTTCCTCAAAAATAATCAAGCAATTTTTTTTAATCCAATGGCTTCATGCTGTGCATCTTTAATGGGCTCCTATATGATAAATATATATCACCAGGGCTTCTAATCTGCACTTTGAAAGTTGACAATGCCCCATCATCATATATATGTATAAATATGTGTGTATATATATTTATATATATAATATATATAAATATATATAATAAATATATATGTAAATATAATATATATACATACAATATATATACACTATATATATTATATATGGTAGGATGATCCTGGCCAGGTTGTTCACCTTGTCTTTGCATCAGGTTCTGCAGCTACTAACATGCGGGTAATAGAATACCTACTCCTTAAGGTTGCTACGGAGATTAAAAGCTAACACCTATAAAAGGATTAAACAGTCCCTGGCATTTACAAGGACTTCATAAAAGCTATTATCATTTTCAAGCACCTCATAAAAAAATTGATGATTTCATTAAAAAGTTTAACTTAAAATAGCCAATGCTCATAGAACACTAAATAGACGACTTGCCATTTTTTTTTAATGTAAATTTAAATAAAATGTAATCCATGGGCTTCCACAATGAAACATCACAAGAAATGTGCAAATCAACCACTTGGATGGATACAAATTCAACATTTTCCAAAAATGAAAATATTTGATTAGGTTCACATACAAGATGTTTATTTACATCACCAATGAAAGGCACAAAATCAGAATATGTTTTATTTGGGAACACAATAGACTAAAATGTATCTCTATGATAACAAAAGGGAGGGCAAGAGTAGAAGAAGAATCACAGATTTTACATCATAATCAAGGCCAATGTCTGTTTAAGAAAATAACCTGTGTTCAAGTAATTTTTAAGAATCATTGGTGTATTTGAAAACATAATAAAAATGCAAACAGAGCCTTAGCAACTTAGCTTACCTAGGGTACTGACTTAAAATACTAATACCAAAAGATTCTGACTCAAACTTAACATTGAAACTTCTCCCAGCCAGCAATTTTAAGTATCTGAAAGTCCCACAACTCATTTTGTTTGAAAATATATTGGATATATAATATGCAAAATATATTTATACGACCCCCAGATGATTTTTCCCCAGTCATCCTAATTAGTGACATCCTGACCCTGTGACTATTCTCTTTTGCTAGAACGATGAGAAATTCTGGCATGTAGGTGTGCAATCCTACTTGGGACACCGCCCAGCTAAGGCACACGTTAAACAGCATTATATGAAGAAACTTCATTTAAGTTAGAGAGACAGAGAAAATCAGACTGAGTTTCCACGTAAACTCCCTGGGTGTTTTTCTGAATGTCTGGGTAATAAGCAAGTTTGTGAATGATCTGGTCGTCCCTAGCTTACTCATCCATTGTTGCTATGGAATGCTCTTTATAAATATTAATGTTCACAGATGAAAAAGAATCCATCTCTATCAAGAACGCTGCTATCTAAATTTTGAGAAGAATAAATATGTTGATAAAAAGCTAATTAAACAATGAAACATTTCTTCAATTAAAACTTATAAAAATTTAAATGATTTTTTTTTTTTACCTTGAAATCATTCTGACACAAGGATATTAACAGAAGATCAGCCAAAGTTACCCTGAACTGGTTAGGATTATAGCTTGGGGACAGAGCGGCATCAGTTTATAAGATTATAGTCATTTTATGAGTTTAACTGAAGGCAATCAACAGCATCACTGCAAAATCTGTGACTCTGAATACTGATACACTATTTAAAACCCTGTTTTTAAAAAGATAATTAAGAGGACTTGCTGTTTAGTCAGTCCAGCAGGAAAAGGAAGATAAATAAAATTTTCAAAATTAGCTTGAAGCAATGGAGAAAAAATTAGTGTATTTACCTTTACCTCGGGAAGCTTGTCATGGGTATGCCTTCTTTATTTTGCTATATATATATATGTTTGTATGTATGTATGTGCACCAAATTCTTGGTTCTCTTCTCTCATATCCTCTTATCATGTAACATAAGATATATTGACTTTACATCACAGTATTTAAGTATTAGCTTTACAACATAGAGTTTAAATTATGGGGTATTAAGGAGAAGAGTAAGTATTACCCAAGGACTTTGTACCCTTTTGTGAGAAAAGTGTTAGTGGATTTTCAATTGTACCCAGAATTGTCACATTTTATCAGGTGGAGCTACAACCTTGCTGCTGTCTTAATTTGGAGATGAAGCATGGTTTGAGGAGATGCACACAGGTGCCGAGGACTTGGGATGGTTAATTTTATGGGTCAACTTGCTAGGCTGTGATATCCAGATATTACTGGTCAAACATTATCTTAGATACTTCTGTGAAGGAATGCTTTAGATGAAATTAACATGCAGATCAGTAGACTGTGAGCCGCAGATTACCCTCATAATGTTGGTGGGCCTCATCCAATCAGGTGAAGGCCCAAACAGAAAAATGACAGAACTCCCCAGAAGAAAGAATTCTGCCAGCAGTCATGCTTCAAATCTGGACTATAGCATCAACTCTTCCCTAGATGTCTAGCCTACTTCTTTTACCATGCAGATTTTGGATTTGCCAGTGTTCACAATCACATGAGCTAATTCCTTAAAATAAATAATCTATCCATCAATATCGATCTATCAGCTCTGTTTCTCCAGAGAATCCTAACACATGGCCCCTGAGTTAAAAGCTGGAGCCCTGAATCCAGATGACTTAGGTTCAGTCCTAATTCTACTATAAACTATTTGGAAGACACAGGCAAATTACTAAACCTCACTGGGCCTCTGTTTCCTCATCCATAAAGAATAATAAATATTACCACTTACCTCATAGGATTGTTTTGAACATTAAATGAATTATATACACAGGAAGTGTTTATACAAAGAATGCTCAATATGTTGGACCATTTTCTAAGCACTCTGTAAATACACATTATGATTTCTAAGCTTCTGTTAACATAGCTAGTGAACTAGCAGTTAGTCTTAGAAACCAGAACAGTATGGATGCAGATAATTTTTTTTTAGAAAAAAATTTGCAAGGTTGTGTGGAAATCTATATTTGTAAGAGATATTCAAGATAAAGGAAAACAACATACAGGTTCTAAAAATAAGCACGTCTTGAATGGATTATCAATAATTAGCATCTGCAAATAGCGGAAGTAAGGTATACCTCCTTTATGCAACAGGGTAGTTCTTCCAAATGTGCCTGACAATAAATTATCTGAAAAATCAACTACAAAACCACTGATAAACTATAATCTAAGAAATGCCTTAACCTCGGTTTTTTAATTGTTAGCACTTCTTAACATCTCTCTCTATATTTATAGTCTATACTTCCCCTCTGTACACTTCTTGCTTTTTTCTCATCTTTTCTGCTTACTGCCCACATACACTCTTGCCCTATAATTTCATCTCCTTCCCCTGCAATTGTCTGCCAACTGAATACTGTTCGTGTTTTTGTTTATTGTGTCTTGCTTTTATTCGGAAGAAAGACTAGCTGAACATTTATTTTCTTTTGGCCTGGGGGAAAACTTCATAACATTGACCCAAAAGCTGAAAATTTACATAGGGAAAAAAAAAATGATTGAAATTATGACTTCAAAGTTGAATGCCTAATATATGTCAAAAAAGATTATGAAGAAAAATTAAAAGGTGAAGACATAGGCAGGCAGCACATTTCTGACATACTGTCAAGTATTGGTTGGAAATAGTAATATATACTATTATTTTATAATGGTTTATACTATACAATAAACATTAATTATTTCGTATTAATCAGAACAATCTTGTAAAGACAGTAGAAAGCAGGATTTTTCAACATCAGCACTAAGGACAGGTGGGGCCAGCTAATTCTCTGTTGTGGGCAACAGCGCAGCAGAGCAGCATTCCTGGTTTTTAACCATGAGATGCCAGTAGCTCCCCCATCTATCCGCACTCCCACTATGATAATCAAAAACATTTCCTGGTATTGTCAAATGTCCTATGGCTGGACCAATCATCACCAGTTGAGAACCACTGCCAGAAAGGAGTGGCAGTCAGTAGGACCCTTTGTTTACAAATTAGGTAAAATTCAAAGAAGTTAAGTCACTTGCCCAAATAACACCCCCTCTCTTAATGACCTATCAACTTGACAATTCTAGGACACCGCCATGAATCCTTGGGTTAAGACACTAATCACCACCTAGAAACTGATCATGTTGTTTGCATGGCAACTCTCTGATCTTCTAGGCACTTCTGAACTTTCTTTCTCCTCAACTGATCTAGTCATTAATTCAGGCTTTTGTTTTCTCCTAGAAGGAAAAGGCAGCATTATAAATCCAAGTTAGAAATACACAATATGAAAATTTACCTGGGCATAAAATATTTTTGTATGGTGCCTGCCTCAGTTTTTTTTTTTTTTCCAAAATAGTTTTTATCTTAATTGGCACAAGATTGATGAAACAATCCATCACTCTTACTAATTAGGTAGCTCACAGGCCATCCAACCAGTCTGATTTCCTTATTCACACATGTACAAAGCACTGAAAACATTCTTTTTATAGAAGCATGACAGCAAGAAACCTAACCATACACTGAAAATTAGAGGTAGAGTTGACACTTTGCTTATCTGGCCAAAAATACTTTCCAATAGTCTCGAACTCCTCTGGAAGCTCCATAGCTTGCTCAATGACCCAGTGGCGTGCAGACTTACACAGTGTAATAAACAGCATTTCTTCCTCTCACCCTATCATCCTTTCTCCATGTCTAAAAGAATACTAGATTTTCAGCTTAATACTCTAAACACAAACCCTTCATACAACTAGTCAAACACTGTATCTAAGTCGTGTTCCACCTCTCTTCAAACTGTTTCTCGACAACAAAAGAGGGAAGAATGGAACTGTCCCATGTAATACACTACCATCTGTGTGCAGGCTGATAAGATGAAAAGGGAATATTTGAATGTCAGAGGATTAGAGTTACAAACCATACCTTCCATGACATACACCAGTGACCCCACATCTCCTTCTTTGATGATGCAACTGTCTTTGCCGTACTCCACTGGGTACATGCAATCCACAATCTCTTGGATCTGCGAGAGCTCCAGGTTCTTCATAAAGTCATTGTCAAGGATAGCTTCCTTTATGAGATCCTTGGACCTAGGTAAAGAGGGAGATTTATTGGCACATCAGACAAGCATTTTCATAGTTTGTGAAGTTCAGCAGAGCCATACGGCATCCTGGCACACTACGATGCATTTTCTTGTTAGGCATCCAATTATTTTCTGAAAGACCTGAGAACAAAGTAATTCCATGGCCATCAGAAAGGCACTGAGAAATTCTGCTTTAAACAAAGTATCACTGAATGCATGTGTGACCAACCAAAAAGAAGCAAAAGCAAATCATCCCATTTTGTTTTAGAATGTGTTTAAATCACAATGATTACGAGAAAACCAATGGACAAGCACTTTAAATTGATGTTTGCAACTTAGTTTAAGAATAAATGTGAAAAAGAGACAAGAGAATTTTATGGAATAGACACTACTATCCCGGTATTTCCATATTATAAAAGAACATCAGAATGTGTCATACTATACACCAGCACAATAAAAAACAATTTGTTTACTTGTTTCTTCTGTGCCTCTTCCACTAGACCTTATGCTCCAGGAGGGTGGGATCATTAGTTTTTTTTCTCTCCTCTATGCTAAATGTTTACAATAACACTAGTTACAGTATGGGTTTCAAGGATAATATTTTGGCTGAAAAACGATAAAAATTGGATTCCTAATTAATGGTTTGAAAGAACTGGCAGAAATGTGATACTTCTTTATCCATACCTCACACATTTTCAGAGAACATCTATTTCTCCAAGCAGCTCATAGTGAGGTAACTGGGCAGAGAAAACCATTGAATGGGATGTTTTTCAACATCAGGATTTAGACATGGATGAAACAGGCAGTTAGCGAGAAAGAGATTTACAAATTCTATAACTGGAATTCAGGAAAGTTTTGCAGAACTTAAAGATGGTGATAATTTGATTCTCAGGGGTAAGAAGTTCCAAATGACTTCCTAAGGGTACAAAAATTAAAGGGAAACCAAGAAATGTCTTATCAGGAGGAGCACAATCAGAGGGCTGTTGGGGATAAGATGAAAGCAAGATCTTAACAACACAGAGAGAAAGCAGAACATCTGGAATTATATATCAAGAGTGTTAATTTGACAAGTATCTGACTACAAACTGGTCCTAACCCACATTTGCATCATAAGTGGTTGTCAAAGAAATGACCTGAGTAGTGAATACTGAGTAAAGGATTAGCCCTCCCCATTTCCAGGTGCCTTTTCTTCTGGACCTCAGTCCAACTGGACTATTGCCATCACACATTATGTTTTGTAATGGTTTGGGGATTTAATAATAAAAAGGTATATAAAAAACAATTAAAAATTTACCATTATGAAAACTATACTTAGAATGGACTGTTAGGATGCAATTAAAAATTGTTTATGAAGAGTGTTAACAGTGTGGGGGAAATTCTTTCACTATTTTTAAGTGAGAAGGTAGAATACAGAATTGTTTTTAGAGTAAGAGAATGTTTTATGTGAGAATGTAGAGATGAAAGAGAAATCTAGAAAACTTAGAATAAAAAAAAAAAACAGGAGATCTTACTTCACATCTATTAGGATGACCATCATCAAAAAGACAAGCGGTAGCAAGTGTCGGAGAGGGTGTGGACAAGAGGGAACCCTCATGCACTGTTGGTGGGAATGGAAATTGGTGCAGCCACCGTGGAAAGCAGTAGGCAGGTTTCTCAAAATTTTAAAAATAGATCTACCATATGATCCAGAAACTCCACTTCTGGGAATATTACCAAAAGAAACAAAAACATTAACTTGAAAAGATATCTGCACCCCCACATTCACAGCCGCATTATTCACAACAGCTGAGACAGGGAAAACAACCTAAGTGTCCACTCGTGGATGGACGTGTGGTATATACACGTGTGTGTGCGCACACACACACACACACAGGAATAGAATTCTGCCATAAAAGAGGAAATCCTATCATTGGTGACAAACTGGATGAATTTGAAGGAATTACACTGAGTGAAATAAATCCAAGAGTGAAAAACAAATAGTGTATGATCACACTTAAATGCGGAATCTTATTTTTTTAAAGATTTTCCTTATTTATTTGAGCTAGAGAGAAAGAGAGCATGAGAAGAGGGAGGGTCAGAGGGAGAAGCAGGCTTCCCGCTGAGCAGGGAGCTCGATGCAGGACTGGATTCTGGGACTCCAGGATCATGACCTGAGCTGAAGGCAGTAGCTCAACCAACTGAGCCACTCAGGCACCCATGTGGAATCTAATTTTAAAGAGATACACACACTAAACTCACAGAGCAGAGATGAGATTTGTAGTTACCAGAGGTGGTGGGTTGGAGAAGAAGGAATTGGAGGAAGGCTATCAAAATGCACAGACTGGCAGTTAGAAGCTAAGTAAGTACAGGAACATGTAGGACAGCAAGATGATTGCTGTTAACACCGTTCTATGATACAGAGAGAGAGTTATTGGGGAAAATGTTTCGCTTTTTAGTATATCTATAGGAGATGATGGTTGTTTAGTAAAACTGTTTTTTAAAAGATTTATTTATTTATTTGACAGACAGAGATCACAAGTAGGCAGAGAGGCAGGGAGAGAGAAGAGGAAGCAGGCTCCCCACGGAGCAGAGAGCCCGACTCGGGGCTCGATCCCAGGACCCTGGGATCAAGACCTGAGCTGAAGGCAGAGGCTTTAATCCACTGAGCTACCCAGGCGCCCCAAAACTTACTGTTTTTTAAATAGAAACTTTTATTTCAATATTATTATTGGAATAATAATAATTTATTATTTCACAATAAATGTAAATCAGACCACCATGCTGCATGCCTTAAACTCATGCAGTGATACATGTTAATGATGTCTCAGTAAAACTGGAAAAAAATTACCAGCTCGACAGAATTATACGTGAAGACCTGTGCAAACAGAATGTGACTCTCAGTAAATGGCAGCTGAAGAAGGTAGTAATAATATTAACAGCAGTCATAAAACGGGTAGTAAGAGAGTATGTAATCATGACCTGTAAAAATTTTAGAAGGAATTATACAAAATGTTGGCATGAGTTGCCTTGGGTGATGGAATTATAGGGGCTCCTGCGTGTCTCAGTCAGTTAAGTGTCTGACTCTTGGTTTCAGCTCAGGTCGTGATCTCATGGCTCGTGAGATCAAGCCCCATTTCAGACTCTCTGCTCAGTGTGGAGTCTGCTTGAGAGTCTCTCTCTCCCTCTCCCTTTTCCCCTTGCACCCATGCATGTGCTCACTCTCTCTCTCAAAATAAATAAATAAACAGAACTATATATATTTTTTTCTTTCTACTTTATCAGTGCATAAAATTTTCTAGAATGGGCCTGCTCTTTTACATGGAAAAATCTTTCATTTTAAAGGTAGTTTATAAAAAGCAACTGCTATGAAGAGAAACAGAAAATAACCTCATTTAATTCTCATTTTAATAATGACATATTTAATATTGGTTAGCTATTATTGGCATATTCAGCACTATTTTTTCCAACAGATTCTTGCTCATATGGTCTGTGTTTAAATACTAATGGTAGGAATTTCACTTAATAATGAGGCAGCCCAATCATTAGGGACCTCAGAATAGACTGTTTTAAAAGTGAGACTTTTACTTTAGTCTGACAGGGTTCTTAGCTGTTTGGTTAATTTCAGCTTGCCAGAACTCCATTTCTCCTGAGGTACAGAGATGTTTCTTTTGAGTCTTCAACACAAGATCCAGAACTCTGTCCCCATCTATGATTTTCATGAAATTTCCTTTCTTAATTCTCTTCACCATCTCTGAACTCTAGAATGGCAGTAGATCTCTTGTTCTAGGATCATGTTTCTGAACATCAGGACATACAGCCTTGACTTTTGGGAACTTAATTTTAATCACAATAGTATAAATATCCTCGACTAAAAATTCCTTTGTTTTCTTTGCATTGAAGAACGAGGTCATCAATAGGTTCAAATTTTCCTTTCCCTTTTCTTTAAGAAGATTTTATTTGTCAGAGGGAGAGACAGAGAGCACAAGCATGAGGAGTGGAAGAGGGAGGGGGAGAAGCAGGCTCCTCACTGAGCAGGGAGCACAATGTGGGATCATGACCTGAGCTGAAGGCAAACGCTTAACCAACTGAGCTACCCAGGCATCCCAGGTTCATATTTGCTAATATACTAAAGCCTGGATGCTATCAGTGCCAGAATCCCAACTTGTTTAGCTACAGATGGTATCTTATCCTTTGGGAAATACTAATAGTGCTCCATTAAAAATCTAAGCCCTAGAAATGCCACCAGCTTAGAAGTAAAGCCTTATTCCAAAAAAATAAATAAATAAAGATTCACTCAGTCCAAGGATGACTGAAGAAAACTGCTTTCTCTTTTCTCATAAGTGGCACTATTATCTTGTTTCATAGAGACATGAGAAAAGGTGAAAAGCAAGGCGGTCTACCACCATCTCTCAGAATCATTCAGATTTTCCAAATGCTTGCCATGAAGTCAGTGGGGAAGGGGAACTTCAAGAGGCTCTTGCTTCTCACATATCTTTTTAAATGCAAGACACTCAGTCTCAAGTCTCTGAAGAAACACACAGCAAGTGTTCATCTATGAGTTTGTGTCACGTTAAAACACACCGAGACATAGACAACCCACGTCTTATCATTTATCCCTTCGCACGAGTATTGTCCAATAACACGTTTGCCTCTAAAATATCACAAATGATCCGTCTCGTGCCCCTGTGAAGCGTAACTTGAAGATATTCTTGTTGAGGAATCTTTAATACCCTGCCTCTTCGTGCAATTTTCCTTTCAGTGCTTTCTAGCCGAGAGTGTGACACATTAGGTCAGCTCTCACTAGTCTCCACCTGCTCCAACCTATGGACCATAATCCATCAGAGCCTCTACCTCACAATCCTATGAATCTTTTCCTACCCCTGAAGAAAGAGTTGATGACGCTCACTGTCACTAAAACATGATGGTGCACGTGAGACCTGTGAGCTCTGTTATCAGCGTGGGAGCTGGGGAAAGCTGCTATCACAAGTTCCAGAAGGTGGCTATGTCCTCTCAGAGTACATATTTTAGCAACACACTGCCTGAATACAGCAGCCCGACCTGGGGCTGTCAAAAGGAAATACAAAGCTCTTGATTTCTGATCATTCCTGTCTGCTTCTGTGTATAAACAATCTCTTGAATTTTTTTTCTTCCATGCTCCAAATGTGTGGCTTTCAAAGTACAAACACCGTAAAAGGAACAAAGTTATTTTGAACTAGCCCTTTTGATTTGTCATCATCAACTTGTCAGCCTCTAAAATACTGGCGATATATAATGGTGGGCTGGTAAACTGGCTTTCCAGAAGAGGGAATAAAAAAAAACAACAACAACACAAAAACCCTGGTTGGTAGCATTTGCCAATTTCTATGGTATAAACACTCCCACCATAGCTGATTTCAAGCTACTAATGTAAAGTCAACCTGCTTGCAAAATTCCTGAAAATTTAACAAGCAGTTCCTCTATGAGCCAGTAAGAGTTGGCTCCAACACATGGCTGGAGATAGATTATTTTTCTCACACCCTGAGAATTTAATGTGCCTTAATTTATAAGTGTAGAAACCAACATGACAATCCTTTCCTTCTTTTGAAATTTCATCAGATAGTATAATATCCCCCAGATCATGTAATGCCACAATTTCCAGCCATAGGTCTTCTAAACTTTCAAGTTTCAGAAGATAAACTGGGAAGTCCATGTCCCCATTTACTTATTGCAGATTCCTGAATAGACACAAAGAGCATTCGATAGAAACCGTCTTTCTACAAAATCTTAGGTAACAATGGGTAATTTTAAGGAAGTATACGGAAATGTACACCCACCTCTCTAACAAGGAAGCCAGCAGTATTCACTATCAATACACACAGCCTCTGTTTTCTCAACATTAACCAAAGGATATTGTACATTGTGGTTACCTAGAGTAGGTCAGCAAGAGCTAGCCTTATCTCCAAGAGCAGGGAAGGTTGTTTCAGGCGAGGCAGGGGGCTGGAGGGTAGGAAAGGGTCATGAAGGCTTCTCTGAACTCAGGACTACATGGCAGTAAGATCTAACCATGTAAAGATTAAGGAGAAGAGCATTCGAAGTCAAAGAAAATGAGCTTGATCTGTCCAGAGACTCAAAAGAAGACCTCTGTGGCTGAAGGACAGACTGGACAAGAAGCAAAGGGACAGGGGATGAGATTTTAAGTGGGCAGAAGGTGAGTGTCATAGTTTCTTGAAGGCTGGGAGAGACCCTCGGTGTTTTCCAAAGCCTCAGGAACTCAGTGAAGGAGGAGAAGGGGTGTGGTTGACAGGTGAGAGATCAGACATAAAAAAATATAAATAACATAAATGTAGTTTAAAATATTACTGAATTCATGGAGGTTTTCTGCCATGTATTTCACTGATTAATGGATGCTAAAGCTATAACTTACTACTATGTTAATAAGGAGAACCCCTGTCTCATAAATCCCACATTTTCTTGGACTTTGAGTCACTGACTCTCAGGCAACTTTTGCATATTAGGAAAGAATGAGTTCTCTTCTCTGATGTCAGCATATCTTCCAAGGCCAAGAATTTTCAGTCCATTGACAGCCTCTATCCCCTTTGGAAGGCACACCAGGCAATAGCAAATATGACCGAGCCCAAACAGGTGAAAATTAATATCTGGTCTCTCCCTTTGAGAAAGACTTCCAGGAACTTAAAAAAAAATCATCAATAGTGAAAATCACCCAAAGCACTTGAAAAATGTCATATAAAACTTCTGCAGGCAAGATGGCAGAGGAGTAGTGGACTGAAATGACATCAGGTCCCAGGAGTTCAGCTAGAGAGTTATCAAACCATTCTGAAAACCCACAAACTCAATAGGAGATTGAAGAGAAGAGCAGCAATTCTAGGAACAGAAAATCAACCACTTTCTGAAACGTAGGACGTTCGGAAAAGTGAATCCAAGCAACGGGAAGATGGGGTGGGGCTAGCTCCTGGCAAGCGGCAGAGCAGTGGAGCACAAAATCAGAAATTTTAGAAGCTGCTCCACTGAGGGACACCACTCCAGAGGCTATGAGGGGGTATAGCCCTCACGGGGACATCGTGGTCTCAGGTCCCACGGGGTCGCAGAAGGATCGGGGCTGTCTGAGAGTAGCAGAGCTCACAGGTATCAGAGTGGGGAAGCCGGGTGCAGAGATGGAGCCGAGGAGTGAGCCCTCAGCTTGGGGTCACTGTAAAGTGTGATCTGCGGCACAGTCGGGCCACTGCTCTTGAACAGGGACCACACAAGTGGCACATCGCGGAGACTCACCTTCCTCCTCTGGAGGCAGGAATCTGCTGGGTTTGGAGACTCCAAATGGGGTTATGTGCCAGAGATAGAAACACTCAGTCACAGGCCAGGTGCAAACAGAGTGTGGCCGGAGACCAGGAAGACGGGAGGGACTGACTGCTTCTCTCTGAGGGCGCACTGAGGAGTGAGGCCCCGAGATCTCGGCTCCTCCAGGCTGGATGTTGGGAGGCCGCCATTTTCATTCCCGTCCTCCGGAATTCTACGGAAAGCATTCAGGGAACAAAAGCTCCCGAGAGCAAACCCGAGCAGATTCTTTAGCCTGGCCCCTGGCAAGGGTGGGGCAATTCCACTTCTGGCAAAGACATTTGAGAATCACTGCAACAGGACCCTTCCTCAGAAGATCAGCAAGAACATCCAGTCAAGACCAAGCTCACAGATCAAGGAGAAGGGCGGAACTCCAGCGATAGGGTAAAGCAATACATGGAATTCATGGCTTTCTCCCCATGATCCTTTAATCTTGCAAAGTTGAATTAAATTTTTTAAATTTTTTTTCTTATTCTATTTTTTTAACTTTTCCTCTTTCCTCTTTTAACCTTTTTTAACTAGTTTATCATAACAATACCTTTCTAAAAAAATAATCTTTTTAAACCTTCATTAATGATATTTTATCATTATCAAATAATTGATAAAATATCAATTATTTGATTAAAAATATCATTATCAAAATAATCATATTTTATCATTCATTGTACTTAACTCTATTTTTTGTATACATATAGGGTTTTGTTTCTAAAACATTTTGGGACACAATTTCTTCTAATAGAACACACTATATCCTAAATCTAGCACAAGGCCTTTTTCTAGTCTCCAGCCTTAGCACATTCTCTCCCTCCAACCCGTTTTTTTCTTCTTTCTTTTTTCAACCAACTTATCTTAACAATTCCTTTTTTAGAATTTTTTAATTTTCATCTTTACAGTCATATTCCATCCCTTCATTGTATTTACCCTTATTTTTCATATATATATATTTTTTTCTTTCTTTAAAATTTTTGGAGGAAGTTTCTTCTAAGAGAGCAGAATGCACCTAAAATCAAGTGGGTGGCTCTGTTCTATTCACCAGTCATATATATATATATATATATATTTTTTTTTAATTTCTTTTTACCCCCTTACCTCTTCCCCTGGTTTGGGGTCTCCTCTGATTAGGTTACTGTACATTTTTCTGGGGTCTTTGCCACCCTTTTAGTATTTTATTCTCTCATTCATATATTCTTACCTGGATAAATGCAAGGCAGAAAAACTCACCACAAAAAAAAAAAAAAAAAAAAAAAAAAAAAAAAAAAAAAAAAGAACAAGAGGCAGTACCAACAGCTAGGGACCTAAGCAATATAGACATTGGTAATAGGTCAGATTTAGGTTCAGAATGATGATTCTAAAGGTGCTAGCTGGGCTCAAAAAAGGCATGGAGAATATTAGAGAAACCCTGTCTGGGGAAATAAAGTCCCTTTCTGGAGAAATGAAATAACTAAAATCTAACCAAGCTGAAATTAATAAAGGAATTAATGAGGTACAATCAAAAATGGAGCCTCTTACTGCTAGGAAAAATGAGGCAGAAGTTAGAATTCATGATATAGAAGACCAAATGACAGAGAAGAAAGAAGCTGAGCAAAAGAGAGACAAAGAACTACTGGACCAACAGGGGAGAATTCGGGAGATAGGTGATACCATAAGACAAAACAACATTAGAATAATTGGAATCCCAGAAGAAGAAGAAAGGGGGGGGGGCAGAAGATATATTGGAGCAAATTATAATAGAGAATTTCCCTAATATGGCAAAGGGGAAAAGCATCAAAATCCAGGAGGCACAGAGAACCCCCCTCAAAATCAATAAAAAATAGGTCCACATGCCATCATCTAATACTAAAACTTACTAGTCTTAGTGACAAAGAGAAAATCCTGAAAGCAGCTCAGGACAAGAAGTCTGTAATATACAATGGTAGACATATTAGATTGGCAGAAGAATTATCCACAGAGACCTGGCAGGCCAGAAAGAACTGGCATGATATATTTAGAGTACTAAATGAGAAAAATACACAGTCAAGAATACTATATCCCTCTAGGTTAACATTGAAAATAGAAGGAGATAAAAAGCTTCCACGACAAACAAAAATTAAAAGAATTTGCAAACATGAAACCAACCCGACAGGAAATATTGAAAGCGGTCCTCTAAGCAAAGAGAGAGCCTAAAAGTAGTAGAACAGAAAGGAACAGAGACAATATACAGTAACAGTCACCTTACAGACAATGCAATGGCACTAAATTTGTATCTTTCAATAGTTACCCTGAATGTAAATGGGCTAAATGCCCCACTCAAAAGACACAGGGTATCAGAATGGATAAAAAAACAAAAACCCATTGATATGCTGTCTGCAAGACACTCATTTTAGACCCAAAGACACCTCCAGATTGAAAGTGACAGGGTAGAAAACCATATATCATGGTAATGGACATAAAAAGAAACCAGGGGTGGCAATCTTTTTATCAGACAAATCAGACTTTAAGCCAAACACTGTAATAAAACATGAGGAAGGACACTATATCATACTTAAAGGGTCTGTCCAACAAGAAGACCTAACAATTTTAAATATCTATACCCCTAACATGGGAGCAGCCAACTATATAAATCAATTAGTAACAAAATCAAAGAAACACATCAACAATAATACAATAATAGCAGGGGACTTTAACACCCCTCTCCCTGAAATGGACAGATCATCCAAGCAAAAGATCAACAAGGAAAGAAAGGCCTTAAATGACACACTGGACCAGATGGACATGACAGATATATTCAGAACATTCCATCCAAAAGCAAGAGAATACATATTCTTCTCTAGTGCACACAGAACATTCTCGAGAATAGATCACATCCTGGGTCACAAATCAGGTCTCAACCAATACCGTAAGACTGTGATCATTCCCTACATATTTTCAGACCACAATGCTCTGAAGCCAGAACTCAATCACAAGAGGAAAGCTGGAAAGAACTTAAATACATGGAGACTAAAGAGCATCCTACCAAAGAATGAATGGGTCACCAAGGAAATTAAAGAAGAAATGAACAAAATTCATGGAAACAAATGATAATGAACACATGACTGTTCAAAATCTGTGGTTAACAGCAAACGTGGTACTGAGAGGAAAGTTTATAGTGATACAAGCCTTTTTCAAGAAACAAGAAAGGTCTCAAGTACACAATCTAACCCTACACCTAAAGGAGCTGGAGAAAGAACAACAAAGAAAGCCTAAACCCAGCAGGAGAAGAGAAATAATAAAGATCAGAGCAGAAATCAATGAAACAGAAACCAAAAGAACAGCAGAACAAATCAATGAAACTAGGAGCTGGTTCTTTGAAGGAATTAATAAGACTGATAAACCCCTGGCTAGACTTATCAAAATAAAAAAGGAAAGGACCCAAATAAATAAAACGATGAATGATAGAGGAGAGATCACAACCAATACCAAGGAAATACAATTAGAAGGATGTATTATGAGCAACTATACGCCAGCAAATTTGACAATCTGGAAGAAACGGATGCATTCCTAGAGACATATAAACTACCAAAACTGAACCAGGAAGAAAAGAAAACCTGAAGAGACTCGTAACCAGTAAGGAAACTGAAGCAGTCATCAAAGATCTCCCAGCAAACAAGAACTCAGGGCCAGACTGTTTCCCAGGGGAATTCTACCAAACATTTAAAGAAGAATTAATACCTATTCTCCTGAAATTGTTCCAAAAAACAGAAATGGAAGGAAAACTTCCAAACTCATTTTATGAGGCCAGCATTACCTTGATCCCAAAACCAGACAAAGACCCCATCAAAAAAGGGAATTACAGACCAATATCCCTGATGAACATGATGCAAAAATTCTCACCAAAATACTAGCCAATAGGACCTAACAGTACATTAAAAGGATTATTTACCACGACCAGGTGGGATTTATTCCAGGGCTGCAAGGTTGGTTCAACATCCACAAATCAATCAATATGATATAATACATTAATAAAAGAAAGAACAAGAACCATATGATACTCTCAATAGATGCTTAAAAAGCATTTCACAAAGTACAGCATCCTTTCTTGACCAAAACTCTTCAAGGTATAGGGATAGATAGCATATCCCTCAATATCATCAAAGCCATCTATGAAAAATCCACATTTTTCATTGAGAATGAAAAATATTCTCAATGGGGAAGAACTGAGAGCTTTCCCCCTAAGGTCAGGAACATAGCAGGGATGTCCACTATCACCACTGCTATTCAACATACTACTAGAAGTCCTAGCCTCGGCAATCAGACAATGAGAAGAAATAAAGGGCATCTGAATCGGCAAAGAAGAAGTCAAACTCTCACTCTTTGCAGAGGATATGGTACTTTATGTGGAAAACCCAAAAGACTCCACTCCAGAACTCCTCATATAAGAATTCAGTAAAGTGTCAGGATATAAAATCAATGCATAGAAATCAGTTGCATTTCTATATGCCAACAGCAAGACAGAAGAAAGAGAAATAAAAGAGTCTATCCCATTTATAATTGCTCCCCAAACCATAAGATACCTAGGAATAAACCTAACCAAAGAGGCAAAGAGTCTGTACTCAGAAAACTATAAAGTACTCAGGAAAGAAATTGAGGAAGACACAAAGAAACGAAAAAATGCCCCATGCTCATGGATTAGAACAATATTGTAAAAATGTTTATGGTACTTAAAGCAATCTACACATTTAATGCAATCCCTATCAAAATACCATCAAATTTTTTTCAAAGAAATGGAACAAATAATCCTAAAATGTATATGGAACCAGAAAAGATCTCGAATAGCCAGAGGAATGTTGAGAAAGAAAGCCAAAGTTGGTGGCATCACAATTCCAGACTTCAAGCTCTATTACAAAGCTGTAATCATCAAAGACAGTAGGGTACTGGCACAAAAACAGACACATAGATCAATGGAACAGAATAGAGAGCCCAGAAATGGTCAACTAATCTTTGACAAAGCAGGAAAGAATCCAATGGACAAAGGACAGTCTCTTCTATAAATGGTGTTGGGAAAATTGGACAGCCACATGCAGAAAAATGAAACTGACCATTTCCTTACATGACACACAAAAATAGACTCAAAATGGATGAAAGACCTCAATGCGAGACAGGAAGCCATCAAAATCCTTGAGAAGAACACAGGCAGCAACCTCTTTGACCTCAGCCACAGCAACTTCTTCCTAGAAACATCGCCAAAGGCAAGGAAAGCAAGGGCAAAAATGAACTATTGGGTCTTCATCAAGATCAAAAGCTTTTGCACAGCAAAGGAAACAGTCAACAAAACCAAAGACAACTGACAGAATGGGAGAAGATATTTGCAAATGACGTATCAGATAAAGGGCTAGTATCCAAAAGCTATAAAGAACTTATCAAACTCAACACCCAAAGAACAAATAATCCAATCAAGAAATGGGCAGAAGACATGAACAGACATTTCTGCAAAGAAGACATCCAAATGGCCAAGGGACATATGAAAAAGTGTTCCACATTGGGATGCCTTGGTGGTTCAGTCAGTTAAGTGTCTGCCTTTGGTTCAGGTCATGATCCCAGGGTTCTGGGATCGAGTCCCACATAGGGCTCCTTGTTCAGTGGAGAGTCTGCTTCTCCCTCTACCTGCTCTGCTTACCACTCCCCTGCATGCACTCTCTGACAAATAAATAAAAATAAAATCTTTAAAAAAAAAGAAAGTGCTCCACATTACTCGGCATCAGGGAAATACAAATCAAAACCACAGTGAGATACGACCTCACACCAGTTAGAATGGCCAAAATTAACTAGCCAGGATCAACAGATGTTGGCAAGGATGCAAAGGAAGGGGAACCCTTCTACATTGCTGGTGGGAATGCAGGCTGGTGCAACCACTCTGGAAAACAGCATGGAGGTTCCTCAAAGAGTTGAAAATAGAGCTACCCCACGACCCAGCAATCGCACTACTGGGTATTTACCCTAAAGATACAAATGTAGTGCTCCAAAGGGGCACGTGCCCCCCAATGTTTATAGCAGCAATGTCCACAATAGCCAAACTATGGAAAGAACCTAGATGTCCATCCACAGATGAATGGATAAAGATGTGGTGTGTATACATACAATGGAATACTATATAGCCATCAAAGAAATGAAATCTTGCCATTTGCAACAACATGGATGGAAATAGAGGGTATTATGCTGAGTGAAATAAGTCAATCAGAGAAAGACAATTATCATATGATCTCTCTGATATGAGGAATTTGAGAGGCAGAGTGGGGGTTTGGGAGGTAAGGGAGGAAAAAATGAAACAAGATGGGATCAGGAGGGAGACAAACCATAAGAGACTCTTAATCTCACAAAACAAACTAAGGGTTGCTGGGGGGAGGAGGGGGATGGGGAGGGTGGTTGGGTTATGGACAATGGCAAGGGTATGTGAAATGGTGAGTGCTATGAAGTGTGTAAGCCTGAGGATTCACAGACCTGTACCCCTGGGGCAAATGATACATTATATGTTAATAAAAATAATTAATAATTAAAAAAAAAACTCTTGCAATCAGCTCCTTGGCTACAAAAGCAAAAACAAGACTCACAATATCATTAGCTCTCAGCAGTCAGTTCTAGGCTCATGCGTCAGGAGAAGCGTTTTAAATTTTATTTAAAATTTTAAATATATTTTCAACTTTAAATTTATTTTAGCAGTTTAAATATTTTAAATGCAGTTTCAAAACCCCCCCCCACCTCTAGTATTGTCTCTGCAGGTGGCCCTTCAGAAGTCCAAACCCCCCTGTAGATGGTTTACTCAGATAAAGTCATTGCAAGGCCCCTTAAGAGTTGCTAATGTTAGGATCACCACAACAGGGTAACTCCCCCTAGCTGCTGTGAAATATTCGGGGAGTCCCCTGTAAGCAAGACAAACTCTGGAAGTGGCCCTCTCTCTGCCCCAATGGTTACAATTCTGTCCAAACAGTGGGTACTATTTCTTGTGTGACAGCTTTCCTGAACGAGCTCTGTAGATAGAAACTGGCCGAGAGCAAAGAAATATCAATCAGCCCCCATTTCTTATTTTTTTTTTAATCAGCCCCCATTTCTGAAAGATAACATTTAATCCTGCCAAGCTCCTGACCAACTGAGAGATTTCCTCAAAACTGAAAATCAGCTTTCAACAAGTTTCAGGTTGTGTTTTCACATCAACCAATTCTGCTGTGGCTCTTCCCATCTATGCAGCAAAAACGGTCACGAAGAAATCAAAACGGTTTGCAGCATTCAGAATGAAAATCAGCATCTGATACAAAACACGGGAATCACTGGGCCAAAATATGTGACAGCAACATAGTTCCGATGAATGTTTTATCTATTAATTATCTAGTAATCTTTTGTTTATTACATGCATTGCAAATAATTTCCGGTTGCTTTTCCCTTCTAATATTTACCCTATGGTTCTAAAATAGATGAATATCTAAATGCAATTGAGATATTTTAACTGTAAAGAAAAAACAACGGTTGGGACAAGGAGAAGATCATTAACCCATAATATCTGTGTAGCCAACTATCCCATAAGCCCTCTCCTTGTTTAACTAATATTCTGTGCTCATTCCAAATAACTAGCAACAGTATGAAGTAGCTATTGAAATCACTGCTGCGATGTTAACAGATGGAGCAGACTTGGACTAATTAAAGGAAAAGGAAATTATTGTTCTTTGTACGTGTTCACCAGCTTCCGAAAAGTCAACGTGAAAGCCTTCCATTCAACTGTTCAAGTCATTCAACCCTCTAGACATGCATTTTACAGCCACTTCACACCAGCGAGCCTCACTTAAAATAGAACAGTGTCCAAAAGAGCCCAGATCCAACTCCTATCCTCTGAACTTCTCTTTCATATTGTGGAAGTAGAAAAGTGGGGTTTCACAGAAGTACCGTCAAGTGCTTTCCATGTGATTAAGTCAGACCATCCCTGTTACATTACAGAGTGTAAGAACCATGTGGCCTGGTCTACTGTGAATTCACTCTATTTTTAAAGTTTCAGTCTCTAAATGGCAAAACAGAGCAATGATTGGGAAGAAAACATCTGACATACATTAACATGTCCGATTGCCATTCAACATTTTGAAGCAACTGTTCATCTCTCAAGACACTCAGAAAATTGAGATCACTTAGAATGCAGTCGTTTCCAACAAGGTCAAGCTGACCACGCCATGAACACCCATACAGTTCCCCATCACCCAGGGTGACCCTGCCTCTGGGGCATAGATGGGGCACCATGATGTTATGTCCAGCTCTTGAAAACCCAGTCATCGCTGTGTGTTTACACACTGCCATTTCAAGGACTTCAATGGCTTGATTTTAATGATCAAAGAAATCATTTTAGAAAAATTTCCTGTCGTTCAGGTACCTCTCTGATTTAAGCTCTAGATAAATTGCCCTACATTTTAAATTACCTTCCATTTGTTTGAATTCAGCAGCAGGAAAATAACATGTTTCTCTATCAACTCCCCACCCCCCCCAAATATATATATTTTCCCTTGGCTGAAAATTACAACTTGGATCATTATTTCCTCTAGGGATGCTTCCAGGAAATTTGAGCCAAATTTAGCCTCGTTACAGTGACCCCCAGGTCTTCAGGAGCAAATGCTCTATTTGATGAACATTGTTCCATTTCATCCCCAAACACCTTAGTTTGCATTAGGGCTTTAATACATTAGATGCTTTGAGTCGGCCTGAAGGGAGATGGTATGTATACTGAGAAACTCTTTAAGGATGCAAATGTAAAAACCAGATAATCATCCTCCTGGTTGTAAAAACTTTGTGGTTTCCAAGCTTCTTAACCAAAGTGTAGAGAATGAATCAATAAGGACAACAGGAGATCAGAGCAGTAGTTATATTAACCGTTACCACCATTCATCACGTGGTTAATCCCTGTTCCTCAGCGAGGAGCCCTAGCTCCCAGAAATCTCACAAGGACTTGCTGAGTTCGCCATGGGGAAACTGAGGTTCAGAGTAGCCATATACCAGTCCAATGTCCCACAAGTGGTCCAGGACAGAGGAGAGTCACAATCTAAAGATAAACCCATCTCTCTGCTCAGACTTGTTCTCCTAAACTGCCTGACTTAACAAGCCCACAACATAAAATTGTATTGGTAATTTGAATAAATTATCCCAATTATAAAATCCAAAAGCAAACATTTTTTCTCACTTATCTCCACTTCTGCAAAAGTAAGAATGCTATGCTTGGATAATATGACCTTTTATCTGCAGAAAGCACTGCATGCTTTCAAAACAATTCCTCATCTAACATTTCATTCTATTATTGCCACAAACCTGTGCAGTAGGTAGAACAGATGTTACTATTATCCCGACATGACAGATAAGAACACAAAGGCATGACGGGGTTAGATGCCTGCCAAGTCCATAGAAGAGATTAAAGTAGAACCCGGGTCTACTGACTTCCGCTTGAAATAAACATGCTTCCAACCTCCGTTCATTGCACAGACATTCATATTCTCGTGGTCTCTCTATGTCTTTGTTTCTCTTTGTGTCTGTCTCTGTCTTTCTCAGACCTTCAGTCACTGGGCAAAGACTCCATAAATCCATTGTACCAGTAACAGTAGGGAACTGGGGTCATTTGACAATAATACTATAGTATAAGAAAATTCTGTGATGGTTCATTTGGGGAGATTCCCTCTCTGACCTAATTCATCCTCCACATGAGAGAAGTTTGAACCTGTCTTGCGGCTCTCATGGGCAGATAACCATCTCTTGAATTCAGCAATGGAATTCAACTCATTTTGACTGTGTTCACACTTGTCCTCTCGTTGGCCTCGAGGACATCCCCTTTCCCTCTTTCTCCTCCCCTTCCCAAAAGGGACTTCATATACAAATATGGAGAGGAAATGATTTGTACAAAAGTTTACTGTCAGTTTGGGTGAATTCAAAATAAAAAGAGACCTCTCATTATGCCTATAAAATAGAACTATAATATTCCAAAATGAATGCAAAATATCGCCATTTTGCAATTGGTGTAATTAATGACCAAAATACAGATATATTTCAGAGAAGTCTGAATATAACATAGTAAACATTAAATGCTTTCCATATAAGTATTTTTACAGCAGAAATTCAAAATGTACAATTTATAAGCCCAACAAAACCTATTAATATCATGGTTTTTGCACTCTAATAAATTAGCTATCTTAAATTTTTGCCAAAAAAGCCAGTGGAGGGAGGGAGAGAAGGAAGAAGGGAAAGAGGAAGAAAAATGTGATTTTGTCACTTGAATCCACTATCTGTTTATCCCCTTGTACCATACTGTCCTTTTGAAGTTTGTCCCTTTCAGTGGCAAATACTGAATGTTTATTATATTTCCAATGCAACAATTCTAGGCTCAAATTCTGCCACAGCAGATAAATACAGACAATAGTGATTGATGGGCTTAAAACTCAACCATAATTATCCACAAAATGATCGAAAAAGTGACCTAGAGTAGCTGCTGACACGAGCACAGTATTTATGGAACAAAGTCATACCTACAAATCTGAAAACCATTCCCAAAAATGTGTCCCTCGTGAAATAAGGTCACAATCATCACTGAGCGAAGGACAAGAAGAAACAGGGAAGCCATAAAGAAATTTAGGCCGGCCATGAAGCCAAGGAGGCTGAGTGTAACAAATAAATATACAAGACAGAGGGTTCATAACGCAAAGTGCACTGGAATTGCAAACAATATGTTAGTGGTTATCCGATCTAAAACCATCTGAATGACGCCAGCCCGTCAAAGGAGGGGGGACTCAGGTTTTGCCAGGCCAAGGTTCTAGAAGTCTGAAACAGGCTATAGAAGGGAGGAGAGCTGGCTGCTAAGCTTATGGAGTAGTGAGTAAAAGTGGCATTTAGAGACACCTAGACACCTAGCGAAAGGAATGAATCCAAAGGATAGAACAGAGCCTGAGACTCTGATGCTTGAGCCTGAGGCTCAAGTTAGATCGAACACGAGGATTCAGGGGTCAGACATGAGGCGCAACCACTCCTGGGGCAGTGGTTGCCATGATTTCAAGGGACTCCTTTATGGACCAGTTGGGTCATGATACCCACAGGTGGGACTAGGTTACTAAAGATGCAGGGGCTGCTAGACAAACATTCTGCACACAGCCCCTCCCCGTTTCTACTTCTTTGTCAGTCTCTGGAATGATGAGAAGATGAACTGGCCAAAGGGACTCGAAGAGGGGGAGAATCCATGAGGACACTAACTTTCCTCACGAGCAGAGTCCCGGTACAAGGAAAGTGGCCAAGAAGAAATTCCTGGGAGCATTCTTATTTGAGGTGCTTTGGGACATGTTGTCTCATCTTATCATCCCAATAAAAACTTCCAGAAACAAATCAATCATGCAACTTAGCAAGATGGCTGATGTCACGTTTCATTTCCATCCCACACTGCTACTTCAAGACTCTTAAGTTTATCAGTCAGTCTTACACAGTAGTCTGTAGTTACCTGTCCCTTAGATCCATCCATCCATCCACCCATCCATCTATTCATCCAAGCATGTCTTGAGTGCCTCAATATGGCACTGGGTGCACAGCAATGAGTGAAACAAAGTCCTTATCCTCTCAGAGCTACAATTCTAGTAGGAGAGAAAACATGACACAGAGGTCAACAAACAAATAATATTGCTAAAACAGAAAAAGTGTTTGGAAGGTTACAAAATGGGTGCTGAATGCAAACTCAGTAGGAAGACTTCTTTGGGTTCTGAAATAAGGATCTCTTTAAAAAATGTAATAATCAGGCTAAGATTTAAGGATCAGATCCACCCCTCCCCCCATAGGAGAAGGGCAGTCCAGGCAGGAAGAACAAGATGTTTTCTGTGTCAAATTTGGAGAAGGGGGGAGGGTAGAAAATTTTGATCAAGAGAAAAATGGCTGGAGGTGAATCTGAGGACATAAGTGGGACTGCTTCACACGGGGCCTTGAAGACTAAGAAAACTGGATTACTGATGAATGAAAAGCAACTAATAAAGCAAAACAAGAATAGTGAATGACAGGGTCTGGTTTATATTTTTTAAAAGATCACTTAGGATTGCAGTGAATGAACTAAAACAACTTCAAGTAGGAGAGAGGCAGGAAAGCTCAGGAAGGTGTTACTGCAGTATTTTCAAGCAAGATATAGTGAAGACTGAGGTTAGGACGGGGACAGCAGAGACAGGCAGAAGTGTAAATAAATCCAAAGTATATTTTGCAAGTAGAAGCTGCGGGACTTACTACAGGCCCAATGAGGGGAAAGGTAGGATTTTGTTACTATACCACCCAAAGCACGGGACAGATTCAGGGCAATCCCTGTCAAAACACCAAGATCAGGGCACCTGGGTGGCTCAGTGGGTTAAGCCTCTGCCTTCAGCTCAGGTCATGATCTCGGGGTCCTGGGATCGAGCCCCGCATCGGGCTCTCTGCTCAGCAGGAAGCCTTCTTCCCTCTCTTTCTCTGTCTGCCTCTCTGCCTACTGGTGATCTCTCTGTCAAATAAATAAATAAAATCTTAAAAAAAAAATCAAGATCATTTTTCACATAACTAGAACAAATGGTACTAACATTTATATGGAACCATAAAAGACCCCAAAGAGCCGAAGCAACCTTCAAAAATTAGAACAAAGCTGGAGGTGTCATAATCCCAGATTTTAAGATATACCACAAAGATATAGTAATAAAAACAATAGGGGACTGGCACAAAGAAAGACACAAAGATCAATGGAGTAAAATAGAGTCCAAAAGTAAACTCACACTTTACATAGTCACAAAGGAGGCAAGAATATACAATGGTAAAAAGACAGTCTTTTCAACAAAATGGTGCAGGGAAAACCAGACAGCTACCTGCAAAAGAATGAAACTGGGCCATTTGCTCACACCACACACAAAAATAAACACAAAATGGATTAAAGACTAAATGTGAGACCTGAAACCATAAAACTCCTAGAAGAAAACACAGGCAATAATCTCTTTGACATTGGCCATAGAAACATTTTTATAGATAGGACTCCTGAGGTGAGGGAAACTAAAGCAAAAATAAGCTATTAGGATGACATCAAAATAAAAAGCTTCTGTACAGCAAAGGAAACCATCAACAAAATGAAAAGGCAACTACTGAATGGAAGAATATATTTGCAAATTATGTATGATTTGACATGACCTGCCAAAGGGTTAGTCACTAGAATATATAAAGAACTTCTACAGCTCAACACCAAATTATAATACTAATAAAAAAATCCAATCAAAAATGGGCAGATGACCTGAACAGACATTTTTCTAAAGAAGACATATGGATGGCCAAGAGATATATGAAGAGATGCTCAACATCACTCATCATAAGGGAGATGCCGATCAAAACCATGAGATACCACCTCATACCTCTTAGAATAACTAGAATCAAAAAGATGAGAAATAACAAGTATTGGCCAGGATGTGGGAAAAAACAAACCCTCCCCTTGTGTACTACAGGTGGGAATGCAAACTGGTACAGCTACTGTGGGAAACAGAATGCAGGTTCCTCATAAAAATTAAAAATAGGAGTATGCTATGACCCACAATCACACTACAGGGTATTTATCCATAGAAAACAAAAACACTAAGTTGAAAAGATATATGTACCTTGTCTTTACTGTAGCATCATTTACAGTAGCCAAGATATGGAAGCAGCCCAAGTGTCCACAGATTGATGAATGAATAAAAAATATGTGGTGTACACACACACACACACACACACACACACACACACACACCGGAATATTACTCAGTCATGAAAAGGATAAGATTTTTACCATTTGTGACAAAATGGATGGACCTAGAGAGTATTACACTAAGTGAAATAAGTCAGACAGAGAAAGACAAAGACCATATGATCCCACTTATAGGTACAATCTAAAGAACAAAACAAATCAAAAACCCAAAACCAGAAACGGACCCATAAATACAGAAAAGAACTGTATGATGATTGCCAGAGGGAAGAGGTTGAGGGGATGGTCAAAATGGAGGGAGGGGAATGGGAGATACAGGCTTCAGTTATAGAATCAGTATGTCAGAGGGATGATGAAAGGCACAGCCTGGGGAATCTAGTCAATGATACGGTAATAGCATTATATGGTGACAGATGGTGGTAACACTTGTGGGGAGCATGGCATTAAAAAAAGAAGTTACAGAGGACCCAAGCAGCCTGGGACTGGGGTCCACGGAGAGGAGCTCACAAAGATGATGGAAAAAATACCAGAAAGAGGCAAGTATAGGTCAGGGATGGGAGGGAAAGGAAGCATTTCAAGGAAAAGGAATGGCTAACTTTTCCTTCCGATTCTTGCCGAAGCCCATTTTCCAATATGATTAGTCTTAAGTTACTGCTCTTTGTAGCTTTGACATGATTTAATTCTTCATTATAAATGAATATTATGCTTTAGACTAGTAATAATAGGCACTGCTCTCCACTATGCTAATTTTTAAATCACTTTAAAATACTTTTACTATGACTCTATTCTTCAGATCACTTTAAACACAAGGATACCACCCGGAAACAGAACCACTTGAACGAAAGCCAGTAGGATTTATTACTATCACTGTTATCCTCCACGTCTGAAAACACACACACACAACACACAGCTACTGTATATTCTAAGCAGACGTTAAAGTCTGTTAAAGTCTGCAAAGTTCACAGTGGCAAGGGTACACGGAGAAAAGGTGGCATTATCTGTTTAAAAAGAAATCTTAAACACTTGAAGAGCCTGGGTCCCTCCCCAATTATCAGAGCAAAACCAAAATCAGCATGAATTAAATCAAAGTTCGACGGCCATCTTTGGAGTGCGAAGGAACCCTCCGTGTGCAGGGGATACACTTGTTAGCAGGCTGACAGCGTGAGCCCTGCAAGAACCTTGGTTTATAGATTGGATTCTCATACCAAGTTCTTGCAGACCAAGAGCCCTTATGCAGAAAGGCACCCTAGAGAGAAAAGGAAAGTGACTCAATATTAATCATATGTTGTCTCATTTGACATCGTAGAAGCCTCATTACCCTCCCCTTCATTTATTTCCTGTGCTCAGAATTGTATCATAAATGACACCATTCTGAGAAATGATTGCACCGTGAAGATCATTAAGATTTCTATACTAAATATTGTATTTAGGAGCTTTGAATGTCAGTAAAGCAAAGCTTGTGCTTGTAGTTAATAAAATGAAGATCTCATGTCGCTTTTGACTCTTGGAACTTTACTACCATGTTTATTCTTTATCTGTTACGTTCATGGATAACTTTAGCCATTCAACCCAGCTTCTTAGCAACCTTAAATTCTTTTGAAAATATGGTGGAGGGTAAATATATAAGTAATATGTTCACACTTTTTTAAAAAGATTCTATTTATTTATTTGTCAGAGAGAGAGAGCACAAGCAGGGGGAGCAGCGGGCAGAGGGAGAGGCAGGTTCTGCACTGAGCAAGGAGCCCAGTACAGGACTTGATCCCAGGACCCTGGGATCATGTCCTGAGCCAAAGGCAGATTCTCAGCTGACTGAGCCATTCAGGCATCCCATCAGTGCACACTTTCAATGACATATATATAAAATTTATCTATTTTTTGAGAGAGAGAGCACACAGGCATGACTGGAGATGGGTCAGGGGCAGAGGGAGAAGGAGAGAATCTCAAGCTGACTCCTTCCTGAGTGTGGATCTTGATGCAAGACTCTATCTCAGGGAGATCATGACCAAATGGCCCAAGTTTTCAATTTCAATCCACGTGTTTGGAAATGATGATAAGCTAAGCTACCTGGTCATACCCACTTGGGATTCTGCTGAAATACCAAGGATCAGGTGCTCCATTGTTGACCTGTACAAAATTCATGCAAACAGTTTTCTTACCTTCTCAAATACCCCCAGTCAGCTTCCACAGTGCACTGTGGAAACCCCTAAAATGTTACCTCCTTTCCCAAGTGAAAAGTCCTGAAAGTAACCTTCAGCTTCTCATGGTGCCACATCATAACTCCTGCAAACTCCAATTCCATTTATTCTCACAACACTTAACCACCAACTTTTCTTGCATGATTTCTATATTTGCCATTGAAACTGGCATGACCTTTACTCCCCATCTACTATCAGATGGTCTTCAAAGACATTATTCACGTTTGTTATTCTGAACTAGTCACTCAATTTCTCATAACATAAATCTATCACAAACCAAACTCCTGCCTCACTAACTTGCAAGTTTGAATACCCTCTGGGATTTGTGATGATTGCTTCCCAATCCACTGGGTTCACCCCATATTTGCTGTATTCTATTTCTTTACCTGTTAACCCGCTCTTTTTCTTCAGAAAAAAAACATTATTTGGCATGTCCTACCTTAGAGCAATATCAATAAGGTTTCTATTAGGTCCTACCTTTCTCTAAGTCACTGTATAGAACGGACTCATCTAAGACTTTCCAAGTGTTTCCATGCTCAATTTCTTCTCCCCCCACCCTGGGAGCTGAGAGTGGTACAGTCAGTTGGGGAAATGCTTTTAGATACCCAGGACCCACCTCCAAAATCTGATTTCAGTCATCTGGGTGTTGGTGTATGTACTGTCATAGACAGGTCATAGCGTGGGAAATAGATTCTCATCACAGGGTCACATGTCAAAGTAGTTTGGGTTTTATCAAGCATCAACTTTTATGCAGAGTTTACTGGTTTTTCTCCCCAGTTTTTAAAGTTCCTGTTCGCTTTAAAGTAATCAATAAAATATGGCAGGACTCAAGAATCGTCTGTCCAAGATCACATCCTGGAAGACATAAACAATGTGGCACAGAACAAAATGCTTTCTCTTGAAGTGTAGTCTGAAAATCTGTGAACACTAAGCCCTAAAAATAAAAGAACGGCACACACTGATAGCCACAAGAACGTTCTCAGTTATGTCTTTGCATGAAGGCAGAGCCAAGACATAAGTCACCAGGATATTTATTCTCTGTAATACTCTTTCCTCTGCCTATATGAGATCAACCTAGTATTTTTTGCTTTCCCACCCATCTCTCTCTCTCCCTCTATCTCCCTTCCCCCACCTTGGACACTTTCTCGGCTCTTCCCTCTCAGCCTCCCTGTAGCTCCCCCTTCTTGTCAACCTACTTAACATTTATAGCTCCCAGGGCTCCATGCTAAGCCTTTTTTTCTTTTAATTTACCACACTCTTCTTGGATAATCTTGCTGAAATTACTACCTCTATGCGGACGATACCTAAATGTACATCTCCCACCAGACTTCTTTCTAGAGCGCCAGCTGGAAAGCTTCTTGCCCACACAGGTACAGTCACAACTGAATATATTTTCCTTTCCAAAAAATCTGCTTCTCCTCTAGAACTGCCAGCCTTGACTACCAGCATCGCCCCCCTCCCCACCCCCGGGTGCTCAAAACAGGACTCTGGAAGTCATGGACCTTCTCCCCTCCCTCACACCCCCTGTGTGTCCACCGCTCCTACCTTCCTACAATCTCTTTGCTTCTGGGCATCTCCATGCCACTGCAAGTTTAAGGTGCCTTCATCTCTCCATTTGACCTTGGCATTGATTTGGAGACTTTTTAATCTCTAAATCGCTCCCTGCATCCATACTTCAATTTGTCCTACTCATTGCAGTGATCTCTTAAAAACAAAACAAAACACACATCTGCATGCGAAAGGTGCAAAATCCAAATCCAGTTTGTACCAGAGTTAATAACATTGGACCGCTGTGAGTGCCCTGGTTTTCACACTATACTACAGTTATATAACATACTATGATCATTGGGAAAACAGTGAATGGCACACAATCGTCCTCTATCCTTCTCTTGCAAATTCTTGTGGGTCTTAAACTATTTCAAAATAAAAAGTTACGGGGAAAAAAAATAAAACAAACCCAACTCTGACTATATTCTCTGCTTTTTGCCCCATCCCTTCTGAAAGCCCTTAGA
This sequence comes from Lontra canadensis, assembly GCF_010015895.1. NCBI lineage: Eukaryota > Metazoa > Chordata > Mammalia > Carnivora > Mustelidae > Lontra > Lontra canadensis. The sequence continues at coordinate 2,186,939 of NW_022631079.1, forward strand.
AAGCTTCCCTTAAGCAAGACCGACATCCTTACATTGACTTTCAAACCCACTCAAATTCTGGTCTACCTCATGCTCCATTTTCCTTTTTGGACTCCTACTACAACCATACTAGTCTTTTTAACTACTCACAAAGGACACTCTCTCTTGCCTTAAGAACTACACATAAGCCATTCCCTCTGCTTAGAACAGATTCCCTAAATCCTTATTGGGCTTATTATCTGCCTTCTTCTTCAGATTTCTGCTAACTGTCCTGTCATCCACAAAGTTCCCTGGGCATTCTCTACTGATCTAGCCCACCAAACTAGGTGAATCCAGTCTCTTTCAGGACCTGGCAGCATCCTTTACTCCTCCTTTGATAAAATGCATCATGCCTGAATATTTCCCCTCACGCCAGTGGTCCATAAAAGCAACATGATCAAAGAATTAAGGATTCCAATGAGAAAATATTTCTTGAGAAAATATTTCTTAAGAAAATGAATTAATGAATTTTTAAAATTGCTGCTAAAATCCAAATTCTTCATCAACTTTATCATTCCTCAAAGGAGTCTCTGGATTGTAAATACATTGATATATTGAGTGATAGTCTACTTTTCTGTAATTAGCAATACTTCTATGAAACATCTTATGAACCAAGATTTGGGGGCACTAGTAGACTAAATATTAGACTCAAAGCGGGGAAAGTGATATGTCATTCCAAGTGTCCAATAACATCAGAGAGGAGTTCAGAGACATAACTATGATGTCGTAACTCTAATAAAGAAAAGGAATTTAAATATATATTTTTGTTCTAGAAATAGCTCTTGAGGAAGTCTACGGATTCACATTCAGTTAAGTATACGACCAAGGAGGATCCACAAAAGGCTGACACTGACCATTATTTTCTGCACTAGTGCCTGCCCATGCGCTCACCTACCCACACCCCCAGGCAGCTTAGACACCGAGTGCTCCCTTCCTCGGTAAACCATCCGCAAGGCGGCTGTATGAATGAATGTACAACAACTATTACATAATTCCAAGAACCAAAGGATTTCCAAGAACAAGAAATCATCACTTAGAGAGTCAACCCCTGGTTTTAAAAATGAGGATCCTGATATAAGATTAGAGTTAATGGCAGCTGCAAACAGGATCAGAACAGAAGTAATCTGGAATGCCGGTGACAAAACTCAACCTCGCTTGCATGCAGACTATAGAATTTTCAAGAAGTGCATCCATTTGCAAATATTTCCATCCACCCTATTTAACCCTTGGCTCCTTCATACTGAAGTTTTTCAAAGCACAAATAATTGCTAAGCCAAGAAGCAACGAGAATGCCATTCAGATTTCTGATAAGGGCAGACATAAGAACCAACTGAGGAACATTAAACTTCTGAATTCAGTTCTGAGATCTGTAAGATTTCTTAAGACTTTGAGTTCTTAAGTTTTGTCTTCCGATGTGCTTACTTTAAACTGGATTCTAATGAGGGAGTGGGGAGATAAAAGTCAGAGAATGCTTTATGTCAAGACCCAAGAATGAACACATGAGGAAGAGAAGAGCGAGGACACGGTCAGTGGCGTTGGGTTCAAGTTCATGCTCCAGCACTGTGCTGTCTCGCTCATGGACACATGTCTTATTTATCTTTTTAACTGTATTTTTTCCACAAAAGGCATAAAATCCCTATCTTATCTATCAATTTATGCAGCAGATTTTCTTTTTTTTTTTTAAGATTTTATTTATTCATTTGACAGAGAGAGATCACAAGTAGGCAGAGAGGCAGGCAGAGAGAGAGGAGGAAGCAGGCTCTCTGCTGAGCAGAGAGCCCACCCAGTTGGGGGCTTGATCCCAGGACCCTGGGATCATGACCTGAGCCAAAGGCAGAGGCTTTAACCCACTGAGCCACCCAGGTGCCCCAGTGCAGCAGATTTTCTTTAGTCTGTGATCTGTTCTTTGTCATAATTCAAATGAGTATGATTTAATATCCTCCTTTGACATTAAAATCATATGTAAAACTTGTAGGGGTAAGTAAATAAAGCATGAGGCCATCTGTTTTTCACAGTAGCTGTGTTCTAATACCTGAGTATTAGATGTCCAAACCCCACATCTAGGATTATGTGAAAATGCATGACGAGCAGGTACTCAGAACAGGTAAGTGCAGAATCCAAGGCACTTGTCAGGCAAAGGCAGGAGCAGTGCACCAAGGGCAGGGAGAAGAAGGGTGCCTGACTTTGCGAGGGTGAAGCAGTCCCAGTGTTTCCCAAGTCCCAGGCGTGCCCAGCTGCTGTTGGGGTATGTGGGGGCTGGGGGTGATGATGCAAACAGGACTAAGATTTCCCCTGGCAGAAGGTGGCTTTTCCCACCTACACGCACATTCCTCCAGACAACTAAGAACATGTGGGCTTCTCTTGGGGAAAGTTTACCCGTATGAAGGAGAGATACTGAGGGTGCATCTCTCTAAGCATCTACTCTTCTGGACAGCTGCAAATGCACACACTGATGTCCCAGCCCAAGGAGCGGGAGTCAGCAGATATGGGCCAGGCAACAGTCACTTGCTTTTTTAACAAGTGCCTTCAATAATGTACACGTGTTAGTCCACAGAGCACCCTGCTGAAACTTCCCTCTAGATGGTCTAAGTTCTATCTCTGTGTCAGATTAGACCAGCCAAGTTCTGCCTTTTGCAGAATGATCCAAGCTTCCCCAAAAGAAATGTCTTCCAGAAAGTACATGTTGATACTAAACCTTGAGCTTTTTATGAAGGGTTGACACAAGAAACAACTTTACAATGACATATGTGACATGTAAGATGTGGACTGTTACATCTTTCAATGTCTCTTACTAATCTAATCAATCTTTTACCAAGCATCGGCTTAACATTTTTATTTGAAATTAAATGGAATATAACAAACATGTGTGTAGATATACGGATATATGTACATTCTTATGTACATATCTACATACATATGTATCCATATATCTACATACACATTTGTGTGTGTGTGTGTGTGTGTGAGATTCTGCAAGCTGAATTTAAAAACCAGGAATCTCTCCCCGTTAGGCCAAGTAGTCCCAGGCAGACAGCAGCCAACTAGCTATCTGGCCCTCTCAGAACCAAACACTGGTGAACCAAAGTGGAAATAGAGAGAAATGATGGAGTTTCTCCCTTTGATTTTAGAAGGATCTATTTCGAATATCCCTCTAGGCAAGAGAGCTACAGCTCAATTTTTTTTAACTTCAAACCCACACATGAAGTTTACAGAGCATTTTGATTTTAGTTTATTTCTTGGACTAAAATGTAAATGTGTGTGTGTGTGTGTGTAGAAGCATAAACTGGGTCTTTTTAAACTAAATAAAATAGTCATTTATTGTCTATTTGGTTATGCAATAATCTTTAGGAAAACTTATCATAGATGATATTCATGTAAGTCATTCTTCTGACATAAAAATTTTGTCAGGTCTATCAATCTCTCATCCCCAAAGCAACACCAAAAAAATTCAAAGTCTTTTTAGGAAGTCTGCACAGAGTGGGAGTATTTCTAAATACTCAGCCAAGCTTTTTTTTTTTTTTTTTTTTTTAACCACACCTGGCAGGTGCTCCATCAAAGCTGTTTGAATGAAAAAGAAGTTCTGATTGTTATCCTATGAGCAACTACTGGAAGCTGAGACGTTGATGTCATCGTGTGCCTTCCAAAACAATTAAATAAACCGTACCTCATCCTTCCACATTTCCCTTCCACTTGCATGGGCTGAACAAGACAAGAGCTGCATAAGCCATGACTTATACTCAATTCTACCGAAAATGGTGAAGTTGCCTATGGTACTTTCCATGAGAGTCTGGTGACACAGAGCGGTACATCGGAGAGATAATTAGGCCTCTGACAGAAGCAAAAGAAAGAAACGAAACTTCAGTAAAGAGCTCTTAAACCGACCTCAGAATAAAAAATGCAACTAACCACTTTTTCCCCCCCATATATCACCTACTTGATCTCCTGGCTAAACCCTAAAATAGGGAAAAGCTAAATAATGATGGACTGGACATGCTGACATTCTCCTGAAGAAAATGAAATGGGATCATACAAATAAGTCTTATTAATGCTAAATAGCATGTGCCATTTTGACCAATGAAGAGTCAAAGTATTTCTTCCTTTCTGATGATAATTAGTGTTCCTGGTAGATTTTTCTGGTAGGTTTTTTTTTTAATATTTTAAAAGATTATTTATTTATTTATTTGATAGAGATCACAAGCAGGCACAGAGGCAGGCAGAGAGAGAAGAAGGGGAAGCAGGCTCTCTGCTGAGTAGAAAGCCCAATGAGGGGTTCAATCCCAGGACCCTGGGATCATGATCAGAGCCGAAGGCAGAGGCTTTAACCCACTGAGCCACCCAGGCACCCCATTCTCGTAGATTTTAAACACAGAGCATGTTTTTGTTCAATTTCTGTCTTTCATAATGTGAGCCTGCTTTCTGCTTCTTGCTGTTCAAGTATCAAGGTGTCTTTAAGTACAGTTAGCAGTATCCAGAATGATTTTATATCCGAATTCATTTTTCTAACAAATAAAGGAAATTTCTTTTTGTAGGACTCCTTCTTCTTTAACATTCTGAGAAAGATGCAGAATTTTCCTGATTACACATTTGGTCTCTCAGCTTTCCTAGAATAACGCAAAGCAATGTTCTCTCTTCAGAAAGAACAAAGAGGCAGGAGAATTTGTGTAGTTGGAGTAAAATAACTGTAAACCAGCTGTAAATGGAAATGGCGCACTGTCTCAACCATCCCCAATTTTCTTCAAGAACCCTGTACAGAAACTTAAAGAACATCATTTCTGTAAGTACTGTACACACTCGCCCTTCGCGTCCCACCTGTCCGTCCAGGAAAGAGTAGTGCCATCTTGTTGTGGCACTGGGGGCCCTCCAGGCCAGTGGGGAAGGCCCTCATGTAGTGTCTCCAGTGGCTGCCCATGGTGGGTCCTTGGCTGCCCCTGGCTCACAGTTACATTTGGCCTCACAGTGGCATTGAAAGGAATGAAATAAAAAGGAAGGAGTGAGGAATACTTTAGGCAACGCTTTAACATCATCTACTTCACGTTTCTATAAAACACCGGATTTCCTGCTTTTCTTAGAAAATGAGCAAGTTTGCCATCACTGGGCCCATTTTCCAGCAAGTCAAGGGGCAGCTGAAAGGGAGTCTGAGCTGCCTCCCATGGAGGGGGCATGTGCTCTCTAATTCACTCTAGTTCCCCCCAACCGGGTCCATCTGACCCCTCCGTGGATCCTAACTGACCCTGGGACACACGCACACTGACTGCACTTCTGCACGGTGCGATAAGGGCTATGCCTGGGATGTAAAGAGGTCAAAGCAGTCCAGGACAATGGAGCTCACCTCTGGCTAACATTATATTCACTTGCTAAGCTTTAAGAAAAAAAAAATTAGCAATTCTTGGGAGCACCCAGCCTCCACCCCAGACCAAATGAATCAGACTCTCTGGGGTGGGACGCAGGAATCAGGACATTTAAAGTTCCCTAGAGAGTTGCAGGGTGACGCACAGCAGAAACCCCCTGGGTGAGGCTAAGGGTCTTCATATGCTGGTTCACCCTGCTCCTAAAAGAATATGTCAAACCGAGTGCCTCCCTTCATATTTGCTAATTGGTACCTGGTATTTTTCAGCGTAAGTTTAAACAGTTGCCATGGATGTCATTTGTTGCAAGGGAAATACCAGTATTTCGAAATAGAATGTCTGTGTCACTCATGTCCACCGGCATCCAGTTTTTAAAATGCAGAACTAAATTCGCAAACTTCAGAAATTCTCTGTGATTACTTTGTCCTTTTTCTTTCTTTCTCTCTTTTTTTTAGAGAGAGCGAGCAAGCAGGCACACATCTGAGGTGGGGAGGGGCACAGGGAAAGAGAGAATCTTAAGAATCTTCAGGGACTTTTTATGTCCATGCTGAGTGTGCAGGGATCCACCTCACGACCCTGAGATCATGAGCTGAGCCGATATCAAGACTCAGACAACCGACTAGACCCCCCAGCCGCCTTCATGTTTTTTCTTTTTAATGGAAATCTATTTCTATTCTACTTCTCCCAATGAAGAAGAAATTCATTCTCCCAATGAATGCAAAATATTTTTTATGCTTCACGTCTTTTACTGATCACACCTTCACATACATTTTCAGACAGGTCAATTTTCAGAACGAATACATATGGGAGATGAGAATCTCATTTCTTTCCATAGATCTATGCTCTTGTACCACTTGTCTTAGCTTGGGATCTCCCAGAAAACAGCCTGAGAAAAGACATTGAGGGTGGATAGTTTCTTTGGGGAAACTGGCCAAAGACATCTCCAGGAGGTGGACAAAAGCAGCAGGGAAGGAGGGAGAGCCAATTCCAATAGTCATGGGTACAGGGAGCATGCTGGGCTACTGGAGGTCAGTGACAGTGGGGACCCTCCCCAGACCCCAGTGAGATGTGCCTCAGAACTGCCTGTGGGGGACAAAGAAGAGGAGGGTGTTTGGATCCTGGTGCCCATCTCTCATTGGTTTAGAGTTTCCATGAGGGGTTAACTTGCATTCTCTTTGAGGTTCACACACATAAGCAGAGCTCAGAAGTGGGGTGAGGTCAAGAAAGAGAGGGATGTAGCTGAAGCATGGAGCTAGTAGATGACACCAGTGTAAACTTCGTTGTTGCAACGGTGATGGTTAAAAAGGGGGCTGAGACCATGGGAAGCTGGGCACAAGAGGAGTATGATATTCTCTTGGAAAATCCTGGAGTTTCCCGCACTGTCTCCAGATTGAATTCCCCACTGTCTCCAACACAGGGGAACCAGAAAACACGTTGAAGAGGTGATATCAGATACAAGCCTCAAAAGGCAGTAAGACCTTGCCAGCTTCGTGGGGCAAGTGTATTTTTCACAAGGGCATAATAGGACCAAAGGAATAGGATACAGAATGAAAGGATGTATTTAGGAAGCTATAAGATTTGTACAGGAAAAATGCACACCCACAGATTATGGCAGAGAGAGATGCAGGGGCTAAGCCCTACTGGACCTTATATACCATGCTCCAGAACTTTCTATTATGAAGTCTATGGGGAGAGACTGGAAGCTTTTAGGCAGAGAGTCTCATGGTCAGTGAGACAGACAATTTGTCATAAAATGATTAAGGCCTTGGCCACAACAGAGTCTCTAGTGACGGACCGTAGGGAGGATACTGGAGAAATATTTACAAAGAAAAGCCATAGAAATCTCTATCGGCCAAATGGGGTGGAAGAGAAAACAAGTTTCAGATGACTCATGGGCTTCCGTGCAGGACAATGGGTGTTGGTGACTAAGGACTGTAAATACAAGCAGTGATTTACTCCAGTTTTGAGAAAACCAGGTCCCCAATTTTCTGGTTGTTTCCTATGAGACAGACCATCTGAACAAAACCGTGAGGAGGAAGAGCACTCCTGAAGGTCCATCTGAGAAGTCCCGCCTTCCCCCAAGTCTTTTCTACGTGCCCCCAACACCAAGAGCCTCTCCACTCCGACATCCGCGGTCGGAAATGCACATGTCTTCAGCACAGCCTACCCTTGCCTTCTGCTGGGAGCCTGACTCGCACAGAACCCGAGTGACCGCAGCTCTCCACACCCAGGGCACAGGCATCCTGCCGTCAGAACTCGGAAATCCTCACACATGGGAGCGCCCAAGCCAGGTGACTGAGAACAGAGGCGGGGTAGGTGGGTAGATTCCGGCACCTCAACTAAGGGCATCAAAGCCTCCACTATCGAAACCGCCATGCTGGCAAAATAAAATGCATGTCTGGTTCAAATCTGGCTTGTCAATGTCTAGCTTAGGCCATTGGCAAGTCCAGATTCATGACACTGTCTCCCAGAAGACCTGCCTGCCCGACTTTCACAGCTGTAGGGCATAACCATAAGTGAAGGATAGCTGTCACCCACTTCGACTTCCCAGCTTCTGCAGCAGGTGGCTAAGCAGATTCCTGCATATATACATACACATACACATATACATATGTGCGTATACATATTTATATTATTTATTTATTTATTTATTTATTTATTTATTTATTTTTCCCCTACTGTGTTCTCCCGCTCTGAAAAACTTGGGAGGTGGTAGTAAAAATAATGAGACGATGCCTATGAGCCTGTCAGAAGCAACAGAGAGCTTGCAAATGTGAAATGCCAATGTTACCATCATCTTATCCTCCCTATGAGATCACCTGAAAAATTCACCAGGACGTTACTGCACGCGGCCCAAAGGCCACAGTGAGAGTCATCTGAAAACTTGGAAGTCAAGATGTCTCCTCGCAGGCCATCATTACCAGTAACTAAAAATGACTCTCATTAAAATATATTTACCTTCATGATATTGGCATAAGCTCTCATCAAATTAAAGTCTTTGCTGCTAAATCAATGCCTATTAGCACTAAGCTTGAGACATGAATATTGAATTTTTACTGTTCTTTCTTAAACACTATATCTGATTCTTCCTTACTAAATAAGCAATAAAAATCTAACTTCTAATTACCAAGTATTTAATTTCAATTACTGCAAATGTAGATTATATTCCCACAGCAATTAAAAGTAAGATTTTTGCAAAAGGCTGTTTATCAGACTCTAGAAAACTAGATGCCTTCGATTTGCAATTCTGTGTTCCCCCACAGTAAGTATAGAGGATGCTACGCATTTCATCTTGAACTCCATTCAGCCTGGGGTGGGGGGGGGGGTCATGCTGGCTGCCATGAATTTTCCATCATGTTTATTTTTTCCCTTACTTTGAAAATTAGAAGTTCAAGTTTAAATAGCATTAGTTTCCCAAAGCAAAGCTACAGTCATAAAGTAGATAAAATAACATAGGACAACATACAGTAAATGGAAATTCAGATAATTTTAATGTCCCACTTAAGGATGCTGATAAAAATAACTAAGCTCTTTTTTAAAATACTAGGATAGCTTTTGATTTTCATGCAAACAGAGTGACCTCAGACTTCAAATTCATATGTGAGAACAGTTGGGTATGTGCTAGTCTGGATTTCACTAAAATTAAATTAGACAGGGAATGGGTCCCCCACACTCATCACTCTAATCAGGCCTTTTTAATGATCATAAAAATTGTTTTTGTTTTTAAAAGCAAAGGAAATTTTTTAAATGCCAATATTTTAAAAGCCATATGGATGATTTGTGTGGGTTAACTCATAGGGTCGGTGTAAGAATTAAGTGAATTAAAATGCATAAAGTACTTAGAATATAAGGGGTCAGATATAAACGCAATGGAGAGCTTCCTTGTTGTGGAACTAAAATGAGCACAGTGGTAGAATGCTTTGAGGAGTTTCACCCAAGAGGTCAGAAGAACAACGAAATGCGAACTAGACCGGTCACTAAGCAGCACTGTAAATCTTTAATGGGGCCTACTGGAAGTTTCCCTATTTTTTTTCTATAAACAAACAAAAGGATTATAGGACAATCAGGGTTGAAGCCATATGTTCTTATTAGTTGAAGTTACACTGTCACTAATCTAAAAACAAATTCTATGCACGAAATCTTCATAGATGACTGCTCTCATACGTAAAGTCTTCATACACGCCTACTTGTAACGAGGGCAGAATTATGAGTTGGTAAATAAGAAGAGAATCTTTAGCATTCTGGCATTAGGAATCAAAAGTGTGAGGGCTATCCATGCTGTCAAGGCCCATCCTGACAGACATGGGTCAACTGTCCTAAACCCTCATTCTATCCTCAGTCTGAATAGGCAGCCAAAGAACCCCTCTATAAGACAAAAGTGAAAGACACACACACATACACACACAGCATTTCAAGTCTAAGAAAATGATTAAAATAATAAGAATCATAATGACATCGAATTTGTGTCCACAGACGAGAAAGTCAAGAGGCTATTACACGGACAAAGTCCAAGAGAATGCAACAAAGAAAGGATAATCAAAGAACGAGAGTTCTTGGAAATTAAATAGAGCAGTCAAGATTCTGATTAAAGGAGCACACTAACACCCATGTCACGTTTCCTGTTGGGACTGGGAAAGAAAGGAACACGGAAGGTGAGACTGTTCTTCTATTTTAATCCCTTCTACTTTTACTGACCATTAAAACCATATATATCAATGCAAATAATGAAACTGCATTTTGAAGAACAAAGTTAAAGACTGCTACAGAATTTTGTGATTCGACTTCTGCCTACCTGCCTTCATCACTGATTGGATTAATTTTTGGAAATGTCCATGCCCTTGAGTTCAAGATCAGTAGCTGTAATTGAACAAGCTGGCTTTGTCACTCAGTACAGGGAAGGAGAACACACAACCCAGGGAGGTGTGAGGCATTTTAGCAAGTGAGTGTCAGAAGAAAATAGGATTGGGCTTTTGTTGGATAATTTTGAGGACATTCTAGGGAAGTAGAGGTTCATGCTTGATTGGGTGTGGTCAGAAAGCAGGGGCATGTCTATGCTCAAGTATGTCCATCAATATTATCCATAAGCTGGAGTAAGTCCAAAGTTGTAGTTGGTAAAGCAGCAGCAGTCACACACGTAGTCAGAGACGGAGGTGTCTGGTATTTTGCAGCTCACATGGTGGCCCAGTCTGCAATGGACAGTCTGGAGATGGTTTATGCCAAGCAGCAGAACAATATGGCTAGTTCTAAAGCATCAGATCAGTCTGTAAGTTCTCTGAAATCTAGCCTTGAGCATCAGATCAGTTCCTAGATGATTTTGTTCTTTTTGTTCTTCTTTGTTCTTTCTTTCAAGAAAACCAAAAGGATACAACTGGTAATGATTACCTAGGGCTTATCATTTTGATATGTGTGAATCAGGTTATGATGTGTGGGTCTTCCTTCAAAACATTATGGTTTCCACAGACATCAGATATCCAATCTTAGTCCTGTGTGTATACCTAAAAGAGTCAACTCTGAGAGGTCAAGATCTTTACTGCCCCCAAAGAGGTTAAGGAGCTCACCTAGCATCACCCAGCTGTCATCTGGCAGAGGGGGGATGGCAGCTGGAGTCTGAGCAAAAGCCACCTGATGCTATGCTGGGATTGTCTGCAAGTGGCATCCCAATAAGATGGATGCCTCGCTGGCATTTGGAAGAAGGTCATGCTGCATAATTTCATTATTGGTTCTATCATATGCCTTTCACATGGGTTTTTCCCTTTGCTTGCTACATATATGGAATGATCCAGCTCTAAGGATTTAGTCCTGTGGCTTTAGCCCAAAGGGATTCCTGAAGAAGATTAAAACATGAGCTGCCCAGGGCCTCCTCACTTGATAGGGAGCAGCGACTTTGTTCTTAAGCTTGGGAGAGATGATTCCAGAGTTATTGCCAAAATGTTCATCTGGGAGATACACTGGAGGTATAGCAGAAGATATGACAGATGCACCCACAATACCAGGGCTGGAGGGAGGGCAGCAGAGAGGACCTACTCTTGAGGCTAGGGCCAATAATCACCACAATGGACAACATTAAGTACAGGAAGTGTAGTGGTTCCTTAATCCTGTCCCATTAAGTCCATATTTATCTCACCATTAAATGCACCAGTCAAGAATTTACTGGAGTAGATTATTGTGCAAGACCATTCGGGAAACCAATGTATGTCTAGTGGGTGTCCATCATGGATGGCGTGTGAATGACTGATGAGATTTGCAAACAAATACCTGCCTCTTCAAAGAGTTTTGGATGTATACCAAGGCGCTAGTGCTGGGGTCACATTACGTGTGTTCTGATTTCACTTGTCACTCACAAGCTGGTCACCTTGGGAAAATGACTTAATTTGTCAAATCCTCGATGTTATCATTTATAAAATGGGAGAAAGTTAACGCCCTCCATAGAGGCTTGTTGTGAAGATGACAGGAGACAGGGCAGGAAGAAGTTTGCCGCTCTTAGTGTTAAGCTCAGTGAGAGTATCTATTCCTTTTTGTACTGAACTTCTTCACTACTATAGATATTAATTAGAGGCAGTTAGAAGATGCCCCTAACAACACAGGATGTGGAGAGATAGCAAATCACGATGAGTTATGGCTACATCTACCCGCAAAAATGGTGGACACTCATGTCCCCTATCAAAAGCCATTTTGAACCATCAAACAAAACTCCATGCTCATGGAAAGCAGAATAATGGCTCCCCCCAAAGATGTCTATTTTATAATCCCTGAACCTGGAAATGTATTTCCACATGCAGTAAAAGGAAGTGACAGGTATTATTAAAGGTAGGGACCTTGAAATGGAGAGATGACTTGGAATTATCCAACTGTACCCAGTGGCATCACAAGGGGTCTTGTAAGCCAGAAAGGCAGGAGAACCAGAGTCAGGGACTGCACGTGAGAGAAGACTGGATGAGCCACGGAGGAGATGGGCAATGCAGACAGTCTCTAGACACTGAAAAGATGAGGCAACGGCAACAGGGTCTCCTCTGAGCTTCCAGGGAGGAACCTAGCTCCGCCTACTCCATTTTAGCCCAATGAGACCCTCATCAGCCTTCCCCGGAACAGTAAGATAATTCTGTCCTGTTTTAAGCCACTATGTTGGTTGTAATTTGTTATAGCAGCAATAGGAAACGGATATGATGCCTCTCACCTTTATTAAATCATCTTTGCAAAATGACTAAGGGACATTTGGGGCATCTGTAGCATACTTGCTAATAGGACCAACTGATAGCTGGTTATCGAAGATTGTGTCTGGTCTATTACATACCTACATCAAGTGTACCAAGTTCATTACAGAAATATAAACCATAGAACAGCCCACCTGAGTAGCCACCGTAAACCATCGCAAACGAAGTCCTCTCTACGTGCTTGAGCAAACCCTTGGATTTGGCAGAGTTGGCAAGCTGCTAACAAACAGGGACCAGAAAATGCAGTGAAGAAATAATTGGAATATATTCCAGAGGAGGGCGGAGAGAAAAAATTGTACATGATTCCTACAGAAAGTAGCGGTGTATGTAAAGATTGACTTCAGAACTTCTAAACATTCTTTGTGCCCCACCTTCATCTCACAGCGGACCTTAGAGTTTCCTGTAATTTTTGCAGTACCAGAAAAATTTGAATCCCCATGGCCTCAACAGCCCCACCCCTCCTGTTACTTACAGAGTTCATCATGTAGCTTAAGGCAATTTTCTCTTTTAAAATAGAAGTAATCTTAGGAGAGTGAGTACACTCACTACTTTATTATTTATACCGAGATATAAATAATGTTCTCAATTCCAAGGAGCAAGTTCACAACTCTGTCCAGAACTAACTTTCATAAAAATTAAAAAAAAAAAAAAAGTTTCCCAAAATTCGTCTAAGAGATCGGGGGAGAAAATTCTTCCATAAATCTTCCCAAGATTACAAATGAAAAGGGACAATTTTTAAAGTGAGGGGTTATTGACCCTTTTATAGTGAGACTATCCGGACACTTGGGACCCGAGCTTCTCTGTAAACTTCCATACCCGAGTTCATGATGACTCTTTCTTTCCATGAAATGAGAGAGAAGTTTCCTATCTGCAAACAGACACCTACTTCCCCATTAAGGGGCATAAATTATAACTTTCCTAGATTATTGATAAAAATGCAATTCAGTCAGTGTAAATCCAAAACCAAATCTTATTTAAAAATTCAAACCCTCTCAACTTAATTCTAAGTGATTTTGCTTTAATTGTATAGTACATCAATGTGAACTTACTGTAAAATGGAAAGATCTGCCTTGTGGTGAGGTTAAAATTGTCATGATATGTTTAGGCCATGAATTTGAACACTCTCTAGAGAAATCATCTTGGAAAAATGTCCAAAATCAAAACAGGAAATTAATAGGGTCATTAAATGAGAGTAGAAAGTGGTTTTATATATTATTTTGTCCCATATTTCGCTCTTGATATATGAGCTTTCTGAGACAAAGGCATGATCCAGTTTCTTCAATAAGCATGTTTAACTGCACACATGTCTACATATGAGTCTAAAATTTGTATTTTCGGGGTGCCTGGGTGGCTCAGTGGGTTAAAGCCTCTGCCTTCATCTCAGGTCATGATCCCAGAGTCCTAGGATCGAGCCCCGCATCAGGCTCTCTGCTCAGCAGAAAGCCTGCCTCTCTGCCTACTTGTGATCTCTCTCTCTCTCTGTCAAAGAAATAAATAAAATCTTTAATTAAATAAAATAACATTTGTATTTTCAATACTCCAGATTTTTGTTCAAGATTTAATTGGGCATTCTAGATCATCAGGAAGATTTAAGTACTGAGAGAATTAAGATTTATAAAATGCATTTATATTTTTAGGCAAAAGGACAGAAGAATGAAAACTACCAAGACAACTCTTAAAGATTAGAGCCTTTCCTTTCTTTTCCTAACTCTTGCTAAAAAAAAAAATTTAATTTTACTTGACCTGAGACATAACTTGGTATGAGCGAGCTATCTGATTAACAGGGAAAACAGGACCTCTATGTTAAAAATCACAAGGATTTTCCAAGTGAGCATCAAAAAGTCTACACTTTCAAACTACTGAGGCAGGCTCTTTGTGTATTTGCAGCTGAGAAAGAAATGAAAAATTCTTCAAAGGGTAACTGCTCATTGACCAAAGTAACCTATATTCAACTCGAAGAAATGGCTTAGAATTTCACATGATTTTCTTTCTATTTTATCTAAAATGTAACAGCCACACATTCAGTTACTAAGAGACCAGCTTCCAAAATAATTTGAAGCTTAACATTCAGAACCAATATGCTGTTGTTTCTGCCTTCAATTAACCTAGCTTATCTAAGCAAGGAGGCTTTAACTTCATGGCAAGCTAACACATAAATAAGCACAACAGATGTATTCATTTACTACAGACAAAATAGAATATTCTTCAGAGGCAACGAGAACAGTAGTAGGCTTCAGAGGGCAGAGACAGGAGTGGGCTCTGTGTTCTAATCAAGATGCTGCCTTTAGGCAAGTTTCTTTCCTTCCTGGAGCCTTGAAATCCTCCTTTGAAATCTGATGCTAATAATAACACTTATCTCATGGAGTTCGGGTAAAAATTATAGAGGAAAAAAATCATGTAAAACATTAAGTAAAGGATTTGGTACAGATAAAGGTGCTCAATAAAAGGTTTCTGTGATGGTAATAAACAGAATTATTATTATCATTCCTAATGCTTCCTTGGAAAGTTAAGCTACTATAGAAACTCGTCAAATACAAACATCACTTGTAGAACCTGCCTTTTTTTTTTTTTTTTTTTTTTGCTGGCTTTTTAAAAAGAATCAGAGATTGAATTTTTTCCTACTCTGAAGTCAAGACGGCATAGTACTATACTGACCTGAGGATTTATTTCCTGAAATTTGCCCTTAAAGTTCACTTTTGAACAGAAAGTTACTCCAACTTTGTCTTTGTTTTGCTTTTTTTCCCAAGTCCTATTATATCCACTTCTCTCTGCCCTGTTAACCTTTGAACGGCCTTTGCCCAAAAGCTATAAAAACCTGACCTAAAAATTGCTGGTCTACTCTTAACTGTGTCCCGAAATAGTTTTAATGGAACTTAAAATCTCAAAGTATCTCAGGGTCGGAAGAGCTCTCAAATGCCATTTGGTAGTACTTCCCTTCCTGTTGTCCAGCATCGCCGCCATCTACACTAAGCTGTCACAGGGCTTTAGTGAAATGTCTCCAGTGATAAAGGCATCGCTACTTCAAGAGGCTGCTGATGTTTGGACCACCACAGACCTTGGAGCCATTAAGAAACCACCAAATACCTCCACAGAAAGAAACTGGTGTCCCGGCCTCATTTTTCCATATAGAACTGAAAATATGTCTGAGCGAGTAACTTAAAAACTCTTCCATATCTCACGTTGACTCCACAGAGAGCCATGGCATGTTTCATTTAAGGAATCAATAAGGTCTGTGATGGGAGCATAGCGCTCTAACAATGATTTCAAGAATCTGTCCAGCTTCAGGAAAGCAACACCTCCACTAGAACCCTGTCTTATCTTCTTCACCTGCCCAGTGCAAAGAAGAACACTAGCTGTTTCCTGACTTTTGGGAGAATTACATGAGATTGTCCATGTGAAGAACTTAGCCCCCAGTACCAGACACACGGTAAGCATTTGACAAATGGTGGTCAACGATGCAAAGAAAGTCTATGGGGTCGCTAGCCACATGCCCGGCACAAAGCCTACATTACAAGAATGTGACTATAACTCATTAGGTCATTGGTTTCATTATCCAAGACCTCGACTACTGCCTGCCAGAAAACATCGCTTGATGGGTATTACCACATTAAGAGCACGGGAACTGTCAACAATGCTGACATAGGACCAAAATGCAACAACACACAGACCTTCTGGGGGAGAAGGAGAATTTCACTATTCCAAGACCCAGAGGCATGATGGGACCCATTGCACAACCAGATCTAAGACTTGTCTACCACAGTGTTAAGGACCACATGCTCTGTTTGATAGTCCAGGCTGTCTGTAATCAAGACACAGAGCAGCCCCAATTGGGAAGTTTCCATGAAGTATTTCTTGGTCACTGCAATGCAGAAACACTACTTCTGCATGAGTGGCTCTGGAATAATAGAGAGCAGCACCAATGGTCACCAACAGGTAAACTAAAAACAGAAATAACCTGTAAAGTGTGCTTCTCCACTACCTCTGATCTACCCACAGCCTCCTTCCACTGCTACCTCATGCTTTAATAACCTCCGACCAGAAGCTCCAGCCTCCAGCCTCTCCTCAGCCTCTACCAAGATGCCAGAAGGCAGAGCAATCTTTCCCAGATCTCACTGTGCCACCGCCTTGCTTAGAAATTCCCCTTCTTCCATATTGGTCATCTTACCAGATCCCACCTCCCTGACCTGGCCTTCCAGCTTCTCTTCCCTTTTCTCCCACTGGTCTATGGTCTATTCACGATCTGAATTCTGCTACCTCCAGGGATTTCAACAGGATCGCTTCTGACCATTAACCCACCAGCTCCTGCCTTTCCTATTCCAAAAGCTAGCTCAGAATTCAATTCTTGTAAGAACCCCTACATTAAGCTTTTACAATCTGTCCTCTCACTGTGGGTGTCTCTGTTTTCTGTTGGCATGGTATTAACATTCACCTGTGACTCCTAAACTTTCCGGAATGCCCTTTCAGGACTAGCTCATGCCCTTCCTTTTATACACAAGCCCAGCAAGCCATGACTTGAGGGACTGAAATCTTCTAATTCTTTGAAGTGTTTCTAATTACACTGTACTCCTTCTGAGGAAAGCAGAAATCGTCCCAGTAGTTTCTGCATGCTTTCTCTTTGCGGGAGGCAAGGACACATGTTTGAAATAATTCTGAAGGGCAGAGTGTGTGGATGCCTTGCCGATCTCTCGTAGGGTAATGCTTCTTACTGAAAGAGCATTTAGCCATCCACACAGACCTTAGGTCATTGAATTTGAGCCTCAAAAAAACAAAAAGAGAATTTTGATAACTCTTTATGACTTTTACAAGACGCCATCACACATTAATCTATTAGAATGTCTCCTGCGCCCCACCTTTCCCAAATTTAGCTGGAGATGTCATCAGTGATCATGTCTCTTATCTTTAACCACGCCGGCTGCATCAAACAGCACCCCCCTCAAATACATTTTTTCTTCAATTGTTCTAAAGAATGTTTCTTTTTCTTCTCCTTTTTTTAAAAAGATTTTATTTATTTATTTGACAGACAGAGATCACAAGTAGGCAGAGAGCCAGGCAGAGAGAGGGGAGGAAGCAAGCTCCCCGCTGAGCAGAGAGCCCGATGTGGGGCTTGATCCCAGGACCCTGAGACCATGACCCGAGCCGAAGGCAGAGGCTCAACCCACTGAGCCACCCAAGTGCCCCTAAAGTAATGCTTCTTTTTTCTTTTAAGATTTTTTTAAATTTTTTACGTATTTATTTGACAGACAGATCACAACTATGCAGAGAGGCAGGCAGAGAGAGGGGAGGAAGCAGGCTCTCTGTGGAGCAGAGAGCCCGATGCGGGGCTTGATCCCAGGACCCTAAGATCATGACCTGAGCCGAAGGCAGAGGCTTCAACCCACTGAGCCACCCAGGCTCCCCTAAAGTAATGTTTCTTATAACAGCTCCCATTCTTGAAATCTGTGCTTTGCCCTTAAGACATCAGTAAATACTACCGAGTGAGGCAGAAAAAATATTCAAGTAAAGTTTTAGTCTCCATTAACCCAGCAGTTACAAAGGCATTTCAAGAAGAAAAGATCACTTTATTGGTAAATTCTTAAATGGTGAATGCAACTGTCCACCAACTGAACTCCAAGTCATTTGTGGAAGCCAATGAAATGTTTGAATATAAGCTTTATCTACCCTCTCAATCCACTTCCATTACTATCTAGTTGGAGAGAGCAGAGCAGCCAGAAAACCAAGCAACCAACCCTTTATTTGCTGCCTCTTCCACCCTCACAAAAATCACGCTTTCTATTTGAATGGCCACCCAGGACACAGGACCTACCCATCTTCGTTGCTCTCATCTGTTTGATTTTTTTCTATTCCCTTTTCCATATGTTTTGGGGCCACTAAAAAATTAGTTGAAAAGATGGCCATATCCCTCTCACCCCTCCAGACCCTCCTCCCCTATCCCAAACACACACACACACACACACACACGCACACACATGCAATGCACATAGGCACATGTGCACACACGCACACACATGCACAGTACACAAACGTGTGAAAGGTACATGTGTGTGCACATACACATGCACACATGCTCATACAGGCACACAATGCACATACACGCATGCAATGCACACAAACGCACATACAGTGAACACACATGTGCACACACGTTCATGCACACACACGCACACATACACATGCAATGCACACATAGGCACACACACGCAAGGCACACAAACACACATACCATGCACGCGCACATGCACACACAAGCACACATGTGCACGCACACACAATGCACATAGGAGTGTGCACACACATGCACATGCATGCAAGGCACACAGACATGCAATGCACGCACACATGTGCACACAATGCACACACAAACACACATGCACGTGTACACACGTGCAATGCACAGAAGCACACATACAACGTACAGATGCACATGTGTGCACACGTGTGCACGCACATGCGTATACACGTACGCACACCGACGCACACACAAGCATGCACACATGCATACACACAGGCACACACACTCGTGCGCAGCAGCCAGTCAATCACCACAGCTGACGAACTGCTGCCTCTCTGCCTCTCTTAAAGAAATCATAGAGCTGCAAAGCTGCACTTTGGAAAATCAATGTGGCCGTTTCTCTTGCTTATTGCACAGAAAAAAGTCATCTCCCTTCAGCCTAAAAAGCTTGCCTGCACGAGTCTGCGCGCCGCCTCCCAGGATTTTGTATCAGTCTGTCCTGCTGCGTATCTAACCTCGATCGTGTCACACGGGAGCAAGACGGTATTAAAAGAAGCTGAGGAGAGCACAACCTCCGTGCCGAAAGGTGGAGAAAAGTTGAATAGACAAGGTGAGGCCAAACCCTGGAAGACGGGGCATCACAGACAGCTGGGGCTAAACAATTAATTAAGTGGTCAGGGGCGGGCTGCGGGGGACAGCTTTAGGTCCCAGGGCCAAAGCGGCCCCTCCCAGGCTTTTTCCCAAGGGCTCCCATGGAAAGTCCCCTTGCCAGCGCCATCCCTGCTGGGCGTGTGCAGCTCCTAGGTAGGACAACAGCTGCTAGGCCAGAAATAGCGACTTTCAATGGAATTGAGTTGTGTTTGGCAAAAATGACATCTTTTATTGAGGCTTTTGGGCTTCTTCTTTTTTTAGTGTTTTGAAATAGAATGTTCAAAATATTCCTACTGCTGTGGCTGCTTTCTGCTTAAAACAGTTTCTTGCTACTTATAACATACTAATGTAATTTGACTATGCAAACTGCAAGTTTTAATTGTTTTGTATTTTAAACAGGATCTCCCTCTTAAAGACCGATTGCTCCCTCTGTTTGCATGAATAAGGACTTTAAAAAAACAACTATTTAACCAACAGTTTTTACTTGATCTTCCTCTCCCGTGAGGGGCCACATGTGTGGAGGGGAGCGGTAAGGATGTGGGAGGGGAAGACAGAAGAGGATATCCCAGGTCGGTTAGAGGCCTGGGAGTAGTGAGAGTTCATGCCCTGCAGAACACATCACAGTCCTTATGCTCAATGGAAAGGCTTGGAAGGAACAGAAAGGCACAAAAACAGAGTAGAGATCGCACTAGCCTGAAGAGTCAGGAAAACGAGTTCCTTTACCCAGCAGTGCAACTGACTAGCTAGACATCTTCGAACCAGTCCCTTAATCTTGCTGATCTTGCTGGGCTTCCCTCATAAGGGACCAACTCGGTATCCATGTCCATTTTACTGCAAAGTCAAGTACTCTTCACCACCACATTACCCGGCATATCATAATTTAAATTATGAAAAGCAAAGCCTATGGGTGTCTGGTAGTTTATGAGAAAAAAGGGAAGTTGGCGCCGAGGTCTAAAATCACTGTTCCATGTCGCCAATTAATGAGGGATTCGGGTAGCGGTTGAAGCAAAATTAAGCTCTCCTCCTGCCAAGTTGAACCCCGTAGAGCTTTTGCAATTTTTGATTCCAATTTCTGCTGAATACAGCCTGGTATATATTAAATGAGACCATAATATGCCGAGAGTATTTCAAAAAATCAATTTACGTACCACGTCAACCTGGTCGAGCACTCCTGTGAATCTGGAACTTGAAAATTACTTGACCCATGTGACACTAACGTCCGGTGACTGTGGACGTCAATATTGTTTAAGGATGAGCTAAAAACTAAAAAAGACTGCAGATTCGAAATATTGCATGGGGCTCGCTAATTCCACCTCATTTCAATTTTTCTGATACACAATAAAAATTAAAGATCTGAGCAAAACAAATGGGTCTGGCACTTTCATCATCAAATGTATTTCTATAACACACTCAGATCCAGTTCAAGCCTCATAGATCACAGCACTTTTAGACATTTTAACCAGCAACTTCTCTGGCAATTGGGTTTATGAATCTAATGGAAGAAAGAAAAAAAGGAAATACAGCTTCAGAAACTTGTCAAGATGATCATACAGGATCCTACATACACGCACTCCACACATTCTTTTGGAGTGGAAAATCTATTTCAAGGTTGTTTTTTCTTCTTCTTTGTTGACCAGAAAAAGCATCAGATACTATTCCAACAACCTACATTTTTATTCCTGTTTTTAAACCCAAGGCTTTTTTTTTTTTTCTCTCCTGCTGCAATATTGTATAATTAGCATGTTTGGTTAAGTTTGGTTATACAGTGCTCAAGCAGCAATTTCCTAGGAAGACAGTAAATGTTTTAGAAGATTCCAATGTGAGGAGCCCAGGAGGCCACTGAGATACAGTGATTGGGTATGTCCACCGCCAGAGCCCCCTAACCCAGGAAGGGTAAATAAGATGTGTTCAATTACAACCTGGTAAAGGCTCTTTAGTTGGCATTATACAAACAAAAAACAAAACGTAACAACAACAACAACAACAACAAAAACCACAAAAAAAGCCACATGTACAACTGTACATAACCTATTTCCTGCTCAAACTCCATCCTCCATCCATAAAACAATGCTTTCAGCACAAAATAAAGAAAACCACAACAATTCTGTTTGTCTCTGTATGCGGGTCTATGGCCATATCACAAGAAAAAATACCAGCCTTGCCTCTTATTCTTGGTATGCAGTGTACCTTTACACGAAAAAGATGCAGATCAACAGGGGGAAGGGAAAAAACCAGACTCTGCTAGGGGCTCTGTAATCTGCTTTTGTAGAAGTGTAACCCCTCTGAACTTGAACTTCCTTCCTCATGCTCTGCCTCCATAGAGAGTTCTGCAAACATCTCTTCAAAAAATACACCTGAAAGAATGTATTGTATCGAGCTGCTGAGGCCCGTACAAATGCGCAAAATGACTGGATTCCAGTTCACATTTTGAACACCCTGCATTCTATCCAAACTTGAGGTCCAACCTGGAAGCCCAACCTTGAAGCCCCCCTCTTCTCCTCCACCAGCTCACTCAGAACCAGCCGACAAGCACTGTGGACTGTTCCTCCCACGTCAATCACCTGTCTCTCTTCCCAGTGTTCCAAATGAAGACTTCATGAGCTCTCCCCACCCGCCTTCACCCCCTCAAACACCTCCCAAAGCAAAGCCCGTCCTACAAACAGCGGCCCATCAGTCTCCTCCATAAACTGTCAGAGCAATCGATCACCCTATCCAAAATCCGCCAGCAGGGCTTGGTGGCCCACCTACAGAGTTGTCAGTTCTCTAGTGATCTGCAAACCTCTCCACAACCAGGCTCAGTTCTGTTCCCAAATCGCTCCAGTCCTCACCAACTCCGCATTTGAACAGAACTGAGATAGTCAAGATCACATTCATGATTCCCCAAAGCACCATATGGCTTCATGTCTCTGCAGCTTCCCCGAAGTGTACTTGTAAATCCACCACAGGGGTGAAAAATTTCCCTTTCCCATCCACTTCTGCTGTGGAGACGAATCAGGTCCACATTTAATCACCAGCACAGTCCACTTCTTCCCAGTGGCCCTGCCCGCCCCCAAGCCGAAGCTGTTCCCATCCCTAATGTGGATCCTGCAGTGGGGCTCCTGGCTTCCAGCCCTGTCCTCTCTCCCACAGTTCATTCCCCATTTAGCCTACAGAATGGTCTAGTTCTTTTATTTTTTCCGTAGCTTTATTTATGCATAAATGATAAGCAACACACTTTGCAAAATACATGATATGCAAAAATACACAATTGGGTGTTCTGACATGTGTATACACCTGGGAAAGCATGACCACACATGAGATAATGAACACAGGTCTGCAACCTCTTCCAACCATCTCGCCCTCCGCCCTTGGTGATCACTGATTGGTTCTCTAAGCCACAGCCACCACGTTCCAGAATCGGATGGCAGTAAACACTGGAATAATACAATATATACTCCTTTGTGTCCAACTTCTATCACCGGCGTATTTTGTGATGCATTCATGTTGTAGTGGGTTTCAATAGTTTATTGCTTTCTAGTGGGGACCAGCCCTCGACTGGATGAATATATCAGTTTCTTTGTCCATTCAGTGGGTGAGCTAGAGCTGGTTTCCAGTTCCTAGCTATTATAAGTCAAGATTCTATGAACATTAATGTGCAAGTTTCAGTATAGACATCTGTTTTACTCTTCCTGGGTAATTCCCTAGGAGTAGAATGGGTAGATCATATGGCAGATACATATTTAATATTAAAAAGAAAACCTGTATAAATGTTTTCCAAGTGCCTGTACCATTATGTATTCTCATGGGCAGGATATGAGAGCCCCAGGGCCTTCAAACTTGGTGTGGTCAGCCACTGAGCACGGGTCATTCTGATAGGTATGCAGCAATACCGCACTGTGGCTGTAATTCATGTTTTCCTAAAGACTTAAGATGTTGATGGGACACCTGGGTGGCTCAGTCGGCTAAGCAGCTGCCTTTGGCCTGGGTCATGATCCTAGGGTCCGGGATCGAGTCCCACATCAGGCTCCCTGCTCGCTGCTCCCTTTTCCTGCCACTCCCCCTGCTTGTGCGTCTGCTCACGCTCATTATCTCTGTGTTAAATAAATAAGTAAAATCTTAAAAAAAAAATAAGACTGAAGATGTTGAGAACTTGTACATATGCTTCATATACTTGAGGTTTCTTTTTTTATTCTTTTATAGATATGCTTGAGGTTCTATTTATATTTATATATTATATTCTTTTTATATAAACATATCCTTAATCAGCTAGATTATTTAGAAATATTCTCTCCCGGACTGTTACCTCCCTGTTTAGTCTTATTTATTTATTTATTTATTTATTTATTTGTGAAAGAAAGAGAGAGAGAGCAAGTGCTAGCATGAGAGCAGGGGAATGAGGCAGAAGGAGGGAGAGGGAGAGAATCTGAAGCTGGCTCCATGCCCAACGTGGAGCCCAACACAGGCTTAACCTCATGACCCTGACCAAGATCATGACCTGAGCTGAAATCAAGAGCCAGACGCTTAACCAATTGAGCCTTCCCCCCGCCACCCCAGGCATCTCTCTGTTTACTCTCTTTTAAAGGCATGAGTTTTTAATGTTTTAATTTTTAATGAAGTCTAATATATCTATTCGCTTTTTTGTGGAATGTGTTTTCGGTGTCATCTTGAAGAAATCTTTGCCTGCTCTAACCCAAGAGCACAAAGGTTTTATACCTTACATGCTCTAAAAGTTTTATAGTTTTAGGGTTTGCGTTTAGGACAATGGTCCATTGAAGGTTTTTTATTTTTTAATCTTATATGAGACAAGTATCATATTTTTCTGGATGGATATCCAATTGTAATTCATCTTTCTATGTGGATGCCAATACCACACCACTTTGGCCTTGTTGCTTTATAGTAAGTCTTAAAATAGCATTAGTTTTCCAACTTTTTTTTTTAAGTTGTTTCAGCAGTTCTAAAGCCCATATACAATTTTTTTTTAAAAAAAGAGGATTTATTTATTTATTTGAGAGAGGGAGAGAGAGCCTGCATCCACAAGCAGGGGGAGGGGCAGAGGGAAAGGATCTCGAGCAGATGCCCTGCTAAGCGGAGTCCGCTGCTTAACCTACTGAGCCACCCAGGTGCCCCGAGGCCCATATACTCTTTAAAATCAGCCCATCAATTTATACAAAAATGCCTGCTGGAATTTGTGTTGGGATTGTCTCGAAACAATAGATCAACCTATGGGTAACTGACAACAGTATTAGCAGTGACACACGAATGCTGTATGTGTCTCTCCCCTTACAACCCCCAGGAGCCTCGGGGGCTCAGTTGGTTAAGCAGCAGAGTCTTGATTTTGGCCCAGGTCATGATCTCATGGTTGTGGGATCGAGTCCCAAGTTGGGTTCCACTCAGCGGGGAGTCTGCTTGGATCCTCTCCCTCTGCCCCTCCCCTTGCTTGTTTTTTTTTTTTTTTTCTGTCTCTAATAAATAACTAAATGTTTTTAAAAAAATTGTATCATATTGATGATGCCTGGTCTTCAGCACACTGCTCCTTCACATCTCTCATTGGCTGCAACCCTACATAGTTCATATTTTTAGGGTCCTGGACAAGGCACTTCAGCTCAAGTTCTGATTCCATGTTCAGGAATACAATATATTTTGTGTGTGCGAGTCGTATCTTGCACCTTGGTCCATCACTGCTTCATTCCACCAGCTTTTCTGTAGATTCCATTACATTTTCTACTAAGATGATAATCTCTCCCACAAACACAGCCATTGACACCGCACCCTTTCCAGCAGGAAGGTCTTCATTTCCCCCCGAATTCCTGCACAGGCTAGAACCACCAGTGCAATGCACAACCTCCTGTACGGAGAAGTGGAGAGAGCAGGAATCCTCATTTTGCTCCTGATCTTAGGAGGAAAACAATGGGAAGTATCTCCTCCTTTTTGGAAGAATGTGGATAGAATTTGCATGATTTCTTCCTTGAATGTTTGGTAGACTACACCAGTGAAGCCCTCTGGGCCTATAATTTTCTTGACTGAGAGGGTCTTAGCCACAAATCTAATTTCTGTAACAGATGTGCTGTTGAGGTTATCCACTCCTTGCAGAGTGAGCTTGGAGAGTATGTGGTCTTTCAAGCAATGTGTTCATTCCATGTGAGTGGTAATATTCACTAGCATCAAATTGTTAAAAACTTCCTTACTATCCTTTTTAAAAGATTTTTTAAAATTTATTTATTTGACAGAGAGAGATCACAAGTAGGCAGAGAGGCAGGCAGAGAGAGAGAGATAGGGAGAAGCAGGCTCCATGCTGAGCAGAGAGCCTGATGTGAGGCTCGATCCCAGGAGCCTGAGACCATGACCTGAGCTGAAGGCAGAGGCTTAATCCACTGAGCCACCCAGGTGCCCCAAACCACTTCCTTATTATCCTTTTAGTATTTATAGAATCCATACACATATCATATCTCTAGATATGTGTTCTTCTTGTCAAAGAACCAACCATGGGCTTCATTGATTCTTTCTCGATTGTCCCACTGTTCTGTATTTCATTGATCTCTAATCTCATTTTTATTTCCTCTCTTCTACTTACGTTGGGTTTCATTTGCTCTTATTGCAGTCGTTTCCTGATGTGAAAGAATAATCTTTCTACACATCTAAGTCAGATATTAGACAACCCTGCTGTTTGCTATTACTCTGGACTAATACTCCTTAATAGTCTCACAGAAGCTGACGTGTCCGTGTCTCTGACCTTATCTCCCACCACTTCCCCACTCTCCCACTGTGCCCTCCCACCTGGCCAACTGGTCCCCTCCAGTGGACCTTTGCACTTGCTCTTCTCCCTGAGTCCTCCCTGAGGGCCTTCTTCTCAGGTCGTTCCCTGGCTGTCCTTTTCCCACCAGTGTAATTTCAGATCCGACAAAACCTCTTGCACAAAGGCCTTCCCACACTCCCCCCACTAAAGCAGTCCACCAGCTCACCATCCTTGCTCAGTACAGCACCCTTCAACCCACCTCTACTGTCTCCATTTATTTGCTGGCATTTTGGGTTTTGTTTCCATCTCCCTGGCTCTGTCCATTTATGGAACACTAAGG
This sequence comes from Lontra canadensis, assembly GCF_010015895.1. Lineage (NCBI taxonomy): Eukaryota > Metazoa > Chordata > Mammalia > Carnivora > Mustelidae > Lontra > Lontra canadensis. The sequence continues at coordinate 2,213,445 of NW_022631079.1, forward strand.
TACTTTTGTCTGTTCACTGTTGTGTCCTAAACACTCTGCCCATGGTGAAAGCACATAGTAGGTGCTCAGGAAACTATGGTGAGTGAATGAGCACCCAGGCACCAACAGATGAATCTCTTTTGTCTCCACCATTAAGGTTTTTCCCAGAGTGACATTTCAGTGGCATATCCCAACTACAGCTGAAAGTCGTCTCCATTTCCTGGCTTCGCTCTGCAGGTCCTCTAGAGGTGGACAGGCTCCTGCCTGTGGTTTCAAGCTGGTTTTACGGCAAGTCCCAGAGTGGGGCTTTAATTACTGTCTCTGCTACTGAAAATAGGCAAGAACCTAAGTGAATCTAAGCACAACTGACAGAGACTTATCCTTGCCTGGAAAGGTGCCAAGTTCTTAAGACATTTCTTGTCCATGATGCCGAGTTAAGATGTAATTCCAAGCTAAAATTTCAGGAAGGTGTTTCTTAGAACTTCTCAGCCCAGCCAAAAAATGCTCAGCCGCGTGGAGCTGTGTGCACCTGTTCTCCTTGCAGAACTGCCCCATCTTGAACGGCGTGTTCTCCCAACTTACAACCTGAACCTCTTCACAACTGCCAATCACACCAACGTCTACTGAGAACGTACTGTAGGTCCCAGGCACAGAGCCCTGTGTTTAAACCTGGATTAGCTCATTTAATCTCAACAATTCTGCGAGGCGTGTGGTATTACTGTTGTTATTTTACAATAAGACAACTGAGGCTCAGAGGGGTTTAATAACGTATCCAAAATCCAGTCCGTGCTGAACCTTGGCAGGGTTGAGACCCGATCTATCCAGTTCTCGGACTCTAGTGTCCTCACCTACCTGAACACTGCCTTGTGCCACAGACTTCCCTGGCGGGGGGTGGTGGGGGGTGGGCAGGACACCAACTTGCTCCTTGCTATTTTTCTGTCATGTCTCTTATGAAGCAGAAATTCAGTAACTATTTATTAAATTGACTTGACTGTTATAACAAATAATATGTTCATAAGTTAAGCTTTAATTTATCTTCCAGATAAGTGGCACAGAGCACTAAATCTTGTATATTCCTAGCCAGAGTTTAGGTCATGTTTGGGGCTGTGTCTTCACAAAAACACCACAACATAAACAACAGAAAACAAAACCGAGCAATATTGTCAATAAAATTGACTGACTGGTCATTATATGTTGTTATATCCAGAACCAGTTAAAAAAAATTTGTATGTAAAATGAACATAGATTTAAAATGTCAATTTGTCCCCAATATCTAGATTTAGGGTGACAGAGCTTGACCACCAGGGCTCATTCTTTATAATTATGAAACGTTTCCGAAACTAAAAACTACATCAAATAAGCTGTCCATGTAGCCATGAGTCAATTTGACGTTAACACTTTGCAATATTTGATTCAGGTCTCCCTTCTCTCTTTCTGATCCAAAACGAACTTGATACAGATAGCGCCTCACTTCACATACCAATTGCCTCCTTCATTCTTCACAAAACACTCCATACCTGAGGTTGGAGGTCATTCTCATGGAGACTTTATCACCGCATCGCTGGTCTAACTCCCCATAACCAACAAATAGCATTTTATGTTTGGAGATTTTACAAAATGGTATCACATTGTACATATCTTCCTGCAACACCCTTATTCACTCCAAAATGTTTTTCAAATGCATCCATAAATTACCATGGAATAAATTTTAATTAAATAAAGCACATGTTTTTTTCCCAAAAGAAAGAAAAGAGCGCAGTTTAATTCAGAAGCAACAAAAATACGTTCCAAAGGCTTTCTGCTTCTTTTCAGGGTCTTGGATTTACGCAACTCTCTCTCGTCATTCACTATATCTCCAGAAGTGCCTTTTGGTATCACGATATATTTTAATTTGGATTGTATTTTTAGCAAAGTTATACATAAAGATGATTTAAAGACTCGAATCATTGCACAAGGCTTGTTACACAGCAGTTTCCTCCAGGCCAGACCCCATTATTTCTGGTCCCTAGAATCAAGCACGTTTAGTTTAAAGTTTTTTGGTTTTCCTTCCACAGAGCTAAGAAAAGAATCATCTCACAGACTTATTTTGCCACTTTTTGTTTTTAGTTTCATAATTATCTATTCACTTCCTACTATGGAAGAAACTGCCTTGGCCCTCTTTTCCCTCCCTGCCACCCCCACTGTGTGCACGCATGCGGACATGCAAACACACACACGCGTGCGCGTGCGCACACACATTCACGTGCGCACACACACTCGCTCACACACTTCGCATCGACCTCCTCCCTCCACTCTCGGAACGCACTGTTCCTCCAATCACCACGGACTGCTTACATCGCACTGACCACGCGAACGCTCTTCACAGCCAACGTGGGCCGCACACGCTGCATACTTGGTTTCTGAAGAATGTTTTGTTTTCTGATTGTTAACAGCTGTTGTTTTCTGAGTTCATTTCTTTCTTAGGTAATTGGCTTTTTTTATGTATTTACCTCAGACTTGCCCCGTAGGTATGTAAATATCTCAAGACATTCATACGTGTTGAGGACTCTGTCAAGTTCATTCACAGGAAGCCGCTCCCAGGGACAATGGTGTTCCTTTGGTGGGGAGGGGGCCGTCCCATGCATCTGATGTGTTGTGCACCTTTCATTTCGAGGCGTCCCTGCCGTGGTAGCCCGGGACTCCCTCCACCTCCGGTGTCTGTCGGCTCCCTGCTTCATGAACCTCACTTTCCTGATCTCTCTCTTTTTTTTTTCTGGTGGAGCCCATTCTTCTTTATCTCCCAGAGAAAGGATGTTGGGAGTAAACTTCAAGACCTCAGCTATTTGAAAAGTCTGTTCCGTCATGACAGTCAGTGACAGTGACACCAAATACAGAACTCTCCGTTGTGGGATCACTGTTACCTTCGAATTCTGAAAGCATTACTCCATTGCTTTTAACTCAAAGAGATACAAAGTTGTGCTGATTCCGGGTACTCTGGATAGAAGTTTATCCTCCTACTTTCCCAGAGCCAAGACTTGCCCAGTATTTTGAAATTTCATAATCAAATGCCTTCATTCATGGGTCTAAATCACCACTGTGGGACTTGACAACCTGGAAATGCACATCCTCTAGTTCTGAGAACCTCCCCTCCCATGAATCTCCCCTCTTTCTGTTGTGCCTCCTGGACGCTTCTTAAAATTTACTTTTCTTACTTTTCCGAATCTTTGCCATTTGTTCAATTTTCTAGAAGATTTTCTCAATTCCAACTCTTAATTGAGCTTTTCCCTCTGCTATAATGTTTTTCATTTCATTTCCAAGAGCTGGTCCTGAACTGTGCCAATTTTTTTTTTCCTCTTTCAGCAATACCCTCTGTTTCATTCATGCAATTTCTTCTCTTCTTTCTCAGAAGTTTGTATGATGGGCGATTACTTCTTGCTTTATAGTCGCTGTCTCTTCCGAGTAGCTATTTTCCGTGGCAAGTATGTGTGTTCTTCACAGTACGTGCTTTACTCGAATATCCTGTGAATACTGACTGATAAGTTTGAGTCATTCCAAAAGCTGATTAGAAGCTGTGTGTGTGAGGATGGCTCTTATTAACAATGGTCCTGCCGGCAGGGGATCAACCCTGTGTGTTTCCTTGTAGAATCTCAATGTCAGTAACTTCATGTTTGTTTCCTCCCACCCCTCCCACCTCTTTTCAGCTGCCAAATAACCCAGAGAAGATGCTTCTCCTCTCCCACCAGGAGGAAACAACTCTGACTACCAACATTCTAGAAGCCGGGTGGGAGACAAAGACCAAGAAGTTTCTAAACTCAGTGGTAGACTTCCATGTAACCTCACAGTTTCAAGTTCACAGTCCCTCACTTTAACTCTGCCCCATCTTTCCAAGTCCAAAGACCTTTTATTTTAACCTGGTAGATAAGAAACATCTAGTCTTCTGCCAGTATGGGGAGGGAGCTGTTACAATGGTCTAGAGGGCCAACTTGCCCCAACTCACAAAGGCCAACTACTCAATTTTCAGACATCATGCTGGTTGATGAACACAGTCATTATTAAAAATTAAATTATGTAAACATACAATAGTTATATTAAAACAAAGATAACACCAAAAAATTCTTAACATCCTGTTGGTCCACCATCATCCATGCTCTGTAGGTTACTTATATACTTTTTCTGTATGGGAAGAACACTCTATAAAGTGTCATACATCTCTTCTCTGTGTTCAACGATGTCATACTGACAACTTGAAATTGGTCATGGCAGGAGTATTTACACCATGGAAATTGGCAAATGCTATAAATTATACTGGTTTTTTTGTTTGTTTGTTTTAACGTTGTTAAACATTTGGCAGCATTCCAGTGGACAGATGCCTCATCTCCCAAAGTCAGGTGGGGATTCTGGCAGTCTTCCTACTCCCTAAACATATTTCAACCAATTCATCTTTTTAGCCTGACATTTGCCAGGGATCCAGAGGTTACCAGTGTTCCTAGTCCTCACATCTGAAAGTAAACAACGAAAATCCCATGGTTTCTCAGTTTTTCCCATTTTCACTCTTCTTTCATCTACTGAATCCGAAGTCTCTCTTCCACCCCTTTTTAGCATCCAAAATGTTCTCACTGGGATCTCCTCTCCTGTACTCTGTCTTTATGGAACTGAGCATTTGAAAACACTCTCACTGTTGTTTTAATGAAGTTTTAGAAAAGGGTGGATATCCATGACTCTGTTCCATCTTTCATCTTTCACCAGAAATCATGTAATATACTAAAGTGATGGGATTTCAACTCCCAAAAGCAGATTACAAAGTCCTGTAATCAGAGAACAAGTTATCCGGAGTCTGTCCTTGGATACAGCATTGGAGGTGACTGGGTGGTTTAAACAAGAGAAATTCATTTCTCACAGTCTTGGAAGGTGGGAAGTCCAATATCAAGCTGCCATAGATTTGGTTTCTGGGGAGACTTCTTCAGGGCTTGTAGATGGCCACCTTCTCTCTGTGTCCTCCCACAGCAGAGAGATGGAGAGAGAAAGAGCTCTCTGGTGCATCTTCCACAAGGACATTAATTCTATCATATCCGGGGCCCATATTCATCATTGCATAACCTTCACACCATCTTATGGACCCTGTCTCCAAATACATGCACGTGAGGAGGTTAGGGCTGTGGGATAGGGCTTCAACACGTCTTAGGGGAGGATACAAAGACTCGGTCCATAAGAGGAGAGTAGTTTTGCACCTTTTCTGCTGCCTAGGATGTGGATCAGGCTACAAAATGTGGCCAGCATTTTGGCCAAAACCTTGGCCAAAACCTCTTTGCCTTCCTGTTGGATCAAAACCATTTTGTGTCTGAAGCCACAGAGAAAAGGAGACTAAATGCACTCAAAATCATCCTTTGTACCCAATTCCAGAAGCTTACAGAAGGAACACCCAGGATTGGACTACTCTCTAGAGGGTTTGTTTTCCTTAGGCAATATTTTAACAGCCTCCTAGACAACTCTCAGCTAATACCACCCTCTCCCCATGCATGGTTTTCTCCCACAGTCTGGGTAACACACATTGGCCACTTCCGCTTGTGGTCACTTTGTTCCCATCCCCAAGGTGCAAAGGGTTTTTTTGGTACTAGTAGTTAGTGTAGTATGGTCCCTTTAAGGAATGCATTCTGTTGGCTAGGAACACATGCAGTAAGGAAGGGCATCCCTTCCTTACTGACGGTCACAGGTGTAACACTTGCAGAAATCCCAAAACCCCATCTCCCAACAAGATGTCTGCTCTTCAGTCAATGCCACATGATTGGACAAACTGTAAGATTTGCAATGGAAAATGCAGGGGATTTAGCAGTGAACAAAACAGGCAATTTCAGAGAACTCACATTTGAGGACCTGAACACTGTTTCCTAAGTCACTACCATAACCGCAGCATTAGACATTCAACAAGTTTTCCAGAATATTCCCTCTCCAATTAAAGGTTTACAGTATCCATTTCAATACTAGACTGGACATTTTCTATTCTCACCTTCCTAATGCCTCTCTGTTCTCTCTCATTGAATCAAACATGTTCAGTAATTAAAAAAATTTTTTTCCTAAAGTCTTAAGTTTTCTTTGTCAAAGGGCTCATGGTAAGTCCAACACAATGAATGGAATTATACTCACAGCAGGAGGTTTCATCATAGAATTTTAGTACACTGGAAACAAAGAGAACACTTTACCAGATTCCAGAGAGACTATATTCCAATGACGGTCTCTTTGTAAGTGATTTCTAGCAGAGTGGCTGGCACCAAAAAAAAAAAAAAAAAAGATTCTAACATAAATGAGATCCTCACGAACTTAATTCCGCACAGTGCCGGGTCAAAAATACCTCAGTATAGGTCTTCTGTCTCAACTATATTACTAATTCTGTCTCAACTATATTACTAATATTACTAATATAATTCTCCTCAGGTTAAGTATTTGGAACACTTTTTTCCCAGAGGACGAGGAGCATAAATTGTGATTAGACTCCCAAGGGAGTCCACAAATATCTTCTTAACATTTATATAACTAAAGCATCATGCAATGAAAAGTAGAGGGAAAAATTACTACCATTGCTTCCATGCTAGTCATTAAAATGGAAGATAGACGTGTGTACACGCATGTATATTAATGTCTTCACATGGAAGGCTGGTACATAAGGCAAAGCCCACTTAATATAATCATGTAAAACTATGTTAAATTATAACATGGGTGTTTTCTGTCATACCATATAAAGTGTAAAAAAAAGGACTTCTCCCATTTTTCCCCATCCCTGACCCTCACCCCATCCATTCCCGACCTTCCTTAGGAGGAGGGATGCATATTGGCGTAACGCTCAAGCATGAGATGGGCCTCAGAGAAGGGCTCCCTTCGTTGGGGTTCCCCAGAAGCTGCCCCACGACAGTGAGTCCTGTGCAAGGAATGTACTACAGACTTGCTCCCCCAGGAAGGAAGGGAGCGATGTGCAATTTCGGGCGAGGCTGCAGAGAGCACCAAGGGAATTTTGGAGGAAAAAAAAATTCTCTTCTTGCAGGCCAAGGAATCAGGCTGTTATGCTCCCACACATGTCAGTCACCGGCAAGGTTTGCCCTAGGGCGACAGAATCTCCCACCTCTAGGCTGACGTTTGAAAAGCAGCCAGCAGCCCAAGGGACGTCCTCCAGAGAATGGCCCCGGAAGCAAAGGTCGATTTAAAGGGGTGAGGGGCACCCCGAGAATGTGAAAGGGAGCCCCGAGGATGAGGGTAGAGACAGCATGGTTTGCCACTTTGTGAAGCTACCATAGGGGAAGCCTTCGCAATTTTGAAGAACAGGGAATACTGTCTTGAAAGGTATGCCTATGGGGATCCTTTCCTTACCAAACCATCCCTACTTCTAAAAAAAAAAAAAAAAAAGCCAATGCAAATAACATAACATAAAATAAAATAAATAACAAAAATTTAAAAAGGCTAATGCTTGTCCACATGTTCTCATTATGTATGCTTCGGCCCAGAACCAGCCCCCCACCCCCAGGAGGAGTTCCTGCACCTCAGCCTTTGGCTTCCATTCCAGCTCCCCTTGCCCCCTCCTGCTGGGTTCAGCTTCCCTGATGGCCACCCACTCCCCATTCCACGCCCCGCCCCCATTCTGGAGCTCAGCAACGTAAGAAAGGTGAAGAAATGGTGAGCAAAGGTACTATTCTAAAGAATTTAGACACAGACATCATCTAGTCCCTCCATCCCTACAAGGTCAGCATTATTGTCACACACATTTCACAGATGCGGACAATGAGACTGAGAACTTAAGGGACTTGCTCAAAACACACAGCGAGGAAGTAGCCGAGGCTGGATTCGGGCACAGACAGGCTCCATGGCATGCGCCTGACCACTGGGCAGTATGGCCTCTCTTATACTCTGAGATCAGTCCTGTGGGGATATTTGTCAAACAAAGAAATTCATGTCCAAGAGATGAAGGGTAATTTGCTCATGTTCCCATAGCCAGTCAAGGACATAGTGAGAACTTGACCTCAGGTCTGAGGAACCCCCCAAAGCACACACCCTTGCCATGATATTTCCCATGAAAGGGAAGTTGGTTTTTCCCCAGCCAACCTGGGGTAGAGGGGATCAGAGGAGCTAGCTCACTCTTCATCTCTCGGGACTCTGATGAGGACCCAAGAGAGGACTAAAGCATTGAAAGTCAAGAGAGAAAAAGCCCCCACGAAGAAGAGAGTGTCCTCCGTCCCTCCCTGCCTGTGAACCTTCCAGAAAGAGTAGCGCACAACTCCACCTGAGCTCTGTGTCCACCAGGAGGGCGTGCGGATCAAAAAGTCCCTGGGTGATGGTGACAAGCCGCCCTCAGGGAGGGTGGCCACGGCAGCGTGTGGGACAAGAAAGAGCCCTCGGAACAAAGAGGAGACAGCACAGAAGGGAGATCAAAGGGGGTGAGCAGAAGGAAGTGAGGCCAACGCTCCATCTGCCAGAGAGCCACCAACTCTGACACCACAGCCCTAACGAGCAGGAAAGAGGCTCACGTTCCAGCGTGCAAGGTCTCCTCCAACAGGGATCCCGGCCCCAGGCAACTCAGAACTGGGGGGATGGGGGGTCGGCCAGCAGGATGGGGACTCATGACAGGATGTCAGTCAGCAAGAACGGACACCAGACACCAGGCCGCCCAACACCAAGCCAAAGCTGACGATCCAGCTCGGCTGAGAACTGACATCGGGAGACCTGCTACAGGCACCAGCAGCACGGTTATGGGACTGGGAGGAGATCAAAGGGGTGGGGGGGAATCCCGGAAAGGCCGGAGCACAGATGACATTCTGGACAGATGAACTTTCTTGTGGGGACCGTCCCCTTCATTGTAGGGTGTTTGGAAGCATCCCTGGCATCTGACCCCTCCCCGAGCTGTGGCCAATGAAGGGCCTCCAGGCATCGCTAAACATTGCACTAGGGCACAAAGTCACTTCCACTTAAGTACCACTGGGTTAGTGGAATGACAGAGACCTAGCACCTGCCGCGGGCTCTCAATGTGCAGACGCTGTTCTAAGGGCTCCCTATATACACAGTCGTGCGCTTGTCTTAATGCAGACATCAGACAGACACTAGGACTACCGCGGCTGTACAGATAAGGCTGGGGGGCAGGGCTGAAGGCAGAGAGATGGTTAGCACCTTGCCTAAAGTAACACAGCATGTAATTGGTAGATCTGACATTCCAAATGCAAGGTCTGCCTCTCCATAAGCTTAATCAGGACACTGCCCTGCCCCCGCACCTTAAAGGGGAGAAATCCAAGGCACAGAAAGGGAAAGAATGCAATCAGGGACAAAAATCCAGGTTTGAACTCAGGTTTCTCTGACTCCACAGCCCAGACACGGAAACACCACACCATAGTGACTCCAGTTCCCGGGACTGGCGGGGGCGGGGTGGGGGGAGGGTTCAGTAGGAATGTTAACCCGGCGACTCCCCTAAAAAGCACTGCCTAGAGTATCTAAGGACAGGCTGTCTCCAGCTCGTGAACAAATGCAAACCAAGGGTTAATTTCTTCAGCGTCGGGATGGAAAAGCATTTTGCTTCCCTTTCAAAGAAGCACCTATTACAGTTATTGTATAAAACACCTATTTCCAGTTCCTAGAGAATAACACCACACACCTATCCTTTATAGAAGATGGTAACATAAATCCAGGCACACACAGATCACAAAAGCAAGCCCCACATTTACAAACATCACATTTCTACCCCTGACAAAAGGGGCAAAAGCAGGAACTCCAAAGTTTCCTAGACCCTTTTAGTCTGCCAACAGCCCTTAATTTCTTTTTCTCTGAATCAGTTGCTGTCAACAAAAGGAAAACTCCAGTGTCTACATTAAATGTGAATTTCTCTACTCTGCTTCAAATCCTTGATTGACAAAATTCTGATATGTACAAATCTTGTCAGGAGGATGCAGTCATCCAGGAAGTGCTCAGGCGATGGCCAGGTAATTTGCTGTGACTCAGGGTATGGGTCCTTGGGTAGCACACTGCTCCAGTCCAGGAGTTTGTCTGAAAGCACCCAAGCCACGAGTGCTGGTTGGACCCTATCAGAGAATTCCCTCGAAATGGCACTGAAATTGCCATTTACTACAAGGTTTCCCTCAGTGACTAAGGCAGAAATACGCTTGGGGTTATTCATTTTAAATGAAATTGTTTATTTACTCTTGAAGGCAACTAAGGAAACAGAGAATTATAAAGCACTCTGGCTGTGCCCAAGGAAAGAAAGTCCCCCCGCTTGAAACGGGAGAAAGGTGCATGACCAGCACTTAGGTGTTTGATTACACACAGAGAGTCAAACCATTTGATTAGAACATTTTAGAAGCTGATACGGGATACTATTCAAAACCTGCCTTTACCTCTACAAACACTGTGATTTCCCAGAACAATTTAGAAACATCTGGAAACCTAGCAGTCAACACAGGCAATGAGAGAGCACAGAAACAGGTCTGAGGAGCTCTGGGTCTGCGCTCTGCCCCTTACCAGGGACGTTACCCTGGATCCTAGACTCTCTGCCCCTCTTTGTCACTACCCGTATGCTAACCCAGCCTCACAGCCTTTAGCTTAACCATTCTAAGGGTCCCATGCTCTACAGAAGAAGGGGAGCAGGTCAACCTGACCTCGGTTCAAGTTCGGATCCTGTTTGTATACAGCTCTGTGATTTTGGTCAAGTTATCTAAACTCTCTGGGCTTCCTTTAAAAAAAAAAAGTTTTTATTTATTTGACAGACAGAGATCACAAGCAGGCAGAGAGGCAGGCAGAGAGACGGCGGGGGGAAGCAGACTCCCCGCTGAGCAGAGAATCAGATACGGGACTCGATTCCAGAACCCCGGGATCATGACCCAAGCCGAAGGCAGAGGCTTAACCCACTGAGCCACCCAGGCACCCCACTCTCTGGGCTGTCAAGTGCCCACAGTGTTCACTGTGGACTAATACAGCTTTTGAAGATAAAAATAAATCAGAAATGTAAACATTGATTCCCTTTATAGGCAATACTGGCACATACATAAATCCTTATGTATAAATTCAAAATCTAAAACTCTAAAAACCAAAGTCTTCCAGGTTGTTGGGAAGCTCACTTTGTCACAAAGCCCAACCTAAATTAACCATGACAAAGTCCATAGCTCCTATTTTCTCTATTTGGGTAAATACTCATATGTTCTGTGGAAGAAATGTAGGTATGCTCATTTTTGGAGTGCTGTCCTACATCTCCTAAGGGTGTTACAGAATTCATTCCATGTGTACCTTTCAGACTATGCTCCAAAAATCTGGGGGAAAAAAAATCTAAATTCCAGAGCACACTGGGACCTAAATGTATCAGGTACGAATTACAAACCCGTATTATGTTAGAGATTTTAACTGTTTAGCAATCCTGTGAGAAGGTCCCTGGAGGGTATATCTCAGTGTGGAAGAAAACAGAAAGTTTCTTCTTTCAATTTTTAGAAAATTCTATTATCTATCCGATAAATACATGCAAATCAGAACACAGAGAATGCTGGCATGTTCCATTTTGCTTTCTAATTGCTAATACTCAGCTTTGCACTCTGTCCCAGTCGTTAGGCTCATCTCTCATCAGGCCCAGACTCAGGGCAAAGAGCGCTAGAAGCTGAGCGGTTGGAGAACACGGAGGGGAAAGGCGTGGAAAGTGGTGACAATGCTACCTGAGCACTGTCTGAGGCCCAGGGGCTCTGAGAGTCTCCCTACTTTGAGATGCAAGCCCTGCCCCTCAGAAGCTTACAATCTAGGTCAGGACAGACAGACACCAAGATCTCCAGCTTCTCAAAGGTTCCCGTCACTCCACCTTTGCAGCCCACCTACGTTAGTGCCTGTTTGCGCGCTCACCAAAAGATATCAGAAGAGGATTTTCGCTTTGATGAGAAAAGGCAAAAAGCGAACAACGTGTTCAACATTTGTTTTGCAAGGAGCCCTTGAGACAAGCAGTGCGCACCCCAGGCAGCGAGAGCGGCCCCCAAGCTCCTTCCCCGGGAACTGTGCCTGGCGTGTCAGCATCCAGCCTTCGAGCTTTGAACCCCGTCTGTGAGCATGTGTGCTTTATCTCAAGTTATGCTGTGCATCCGTTAGCAAGATGTGTCCTAAGGCATCAGGAAAGTCTAAGAGAGATTATTTTTTGTGTCTGGGAACGCTCAGGTTTTTTCCTAAGGAAGTAAGGATGCTAAAAGAGTCAGAAAACACAAATACCATATGATTTCACATACATATAGAATCTAAAAAAACAAAAAACAACGCCCCCCCCCAAAAAAACACAAATTACAAAAACAACAACAAATAGCAGAAACAGACTTATAAATGTGATAACAAACCAGCGGTTGTCAGAGGTGAGGGAGGTGGGGGATGGGTGAAACAGGTGATGGAAATTACGAGGTATAAACTCCCAATTATAAAATAAATAAGACACAGAGATGGAAAGCACAGCTTAGCGAATGTAGTCAATAATATTTAACAATGTAAAAGAATTCCATATACATTAATGATGATTATGCCTTTGCTTTCTAACCCTTAGCTTATGCAAAGTCTCATAGGAATGCTCTAATTTTGGAGTGTGGGAGAAACCCATGCAACTGATGGCTTACCGTACCCCTCCCAAGTGCCAGGCACAGACCTGGGCTCCAGTCAATATCAGTGAGCTTACACAGAGCCCTCTGGAGAGACAAAAAATGGGAAACAAGTAATTTCAGACAAATTAAAACAAATTAAACACAAAGTGCCCCGAAGAAAGCACAGTGAGGTTGTGGACTTGAGGGTGTGTGGGGGTGAAAGTGACCACAGTGTTCCCACAAGGGGTCTTTATGATGCAGTAGACACAGAGTCCTAAATTCCCATCTTGTTATTCCAGTGCTTCTTTGGACGCATCAGAACCACCCAGAGGGATCATTAAAATACAGACCGCTGGGACCTCACGCATGGTTTCCACTTCTATAAGTTGTGGTCAGACTTACGCACCTGCCTTTCTGACAAGTTCCTGAGTAACGAGGCTGCCTCCCCGTCCAGGGAGCCACTGTGGTCTCTGTATCTACTGTGTTCTCCCTGCCATTCAGGATTCTGCAACTCAACAAAACTCAGACAAGCAGCAGCAACCTGCTCGATGAGGGACAGGGTGTCTCTGAAAATCCTGCAGCCTCGAATGCATTTTTATGCAACTGCTCTAAATCCTTCGCATCTGAGTGCGTGTCACGGGTACCGCTAACATTCTGAATTCCCACCCACCTTGGAACTGTGTATTGACCGAAACCAGTCCCACACACAAACCTCACCACCTTCACTGGAGCTTATTGGCGTTTAAAAAAAAAAAAAAATCTCAATTTGGCCACTGGCATTGAAGACCTCCAACCACGTGTGTAGGGGAAGCTCGAATCTGCAGCTTCCTGCAAACGCATGAAACAGTTTTATCGTCTCTGAAATCCCTTTTGTCAATCCCCCAGTGAATCCTCAAAGTAAGATTATTCTTTATTCTCTCAAACTGAAACTTTATTCCCGGTGCGTGCGCAATAAGAAAGCAAGCTAACAGTGCCACCTCATTTCACTGCTGAATAAGCAACAGATCTGGCAAACACCCCACTTGGCTGGGAATCCAGAAGCCTTTGCACCAGGCAGGGCTGCCTGGCATCAGAGCAAAGGCTTCTGGGGAGCGCAGCCAGCCGCGTCACAAGCCAGGGTCTCCGGTGAGATGAGCTGGAGTCCACCGGGCACACACTTCAGTGTCCCCCTGCGGCGGGGGGACAGGGTCCCCCACCCCGGGGGCCGTCCAGCCCTGTTCATCAGTTTTCAGCCTCAGAGCATAAGAACCCCTTTGAATCCTTCCTGCTCTAAGGGGTCCATCCTTAAGAGTTTCCACGGAAACCCTCCACCCTCCACCCTTTTCCTGAGACCACCACCCTCAGGCATATCTAGAGAACTGAAATTTCTCTCTTCTACCCAAATCCTGTGAGGCGTACTTTCTCTTCTACCTCTCTTCTGTACTCTGGTGTTTTCTTTTATTTCGTAATTTACATACTCCACTGTCTGCATCTCTCCCATTTCAAAACGGCTGCCTGATCTATCCTACTGCATCCACCTCACGGGTGGGGGCTTCTCTTTAACTCCTTCGTGCTTTCTTCTTTGCTGGCAGGAGGTGCACGGAAAGCCCAGACGGCAAGTGGGAGGGTAGCTTCAAGGATCTGGGTTTGTGCTAAAGAAAACGGGAAATAGAAGCGGGTAGGCTTATGAGCTGGGAAGGTGTAGACAGGTACAAGCCATATGGTCTGCTTAGCACGGTACCACTCAATAAATAACTTCCCTTACAGTAGCCAAATGCAAGAACCTTGGACCAGGCAGCGCTGTGTGATCTTGGGCAAAGTACGCAACTTCTCTGAGTCAGTTTCGCTTTTACTTCCTCTAACATGGAGCAAAGACGCTCTACCTTTCAGAACTATTCTGAAGATCTTTAAAAATGCACCTTAATCTCCCCAGCGGAATGCTCCAACCCAGGAAGTATCCCAGAAGTCGCAACCTGCTACTACTGCTATTAGTTTTAGCCATGTCGTTAAGTTCTAGATCTAGACACAAAGTTAAACTCTTCAGTTTCTGTGTTAATCCAAACACAACAGCCACAAAATAGTCCACTTGAATTTGTCTCACACAATGGAGATTCAATGTTGAATGTCAAGGACAAATAGCGTGGGTCAACTATAATCTCAACACTCTAAACTTCGTGCTAAACCATAAACTGATGTCACACGGTCTTTCGAGCGAATTGGTATCATTGGCAAAATAAGAGGCTTTTCTGTATGAAATGGACATAAACCGTGAATCTGTAAAGAGAGAAAGTGGATCCATGAATTCGTGGGGCAGGGGGTGGGGAAGAGACTGACCGTGAGTGAGTCCCAGGTAATTAGGGGGGTAAGAGAAATGTTCCAGATCTGGACTGTGCTCATAGCTGTTCCAGATCTGGACTGTGCTCGTAGTACATAAATTTACTAAACATCACTGCACCGTACATGTACAGTGGGCGAATTTTATGGTATGTAAATTATCCCTCAATAGGGCTGTTAAAAATAATCTATCTTTTTTGTACCACATAACACATTTCAAAATAAACAAGTATTTCTATTTTTATTGTAAAGCTTTTCCATTATCAGCTCATCACCATGACCGTCAAGAACGTCTCTGAGACCATGACTGCATTCCTCCACAGGCTAATAGGGCTTGTTATCACTGCTCTCACTCACAATCACATTGTTTTTGGAAAGACATCTTGAGATGTACTATCAAAGTCATTAGCAAAAAGCATTTATAGGCTAAGATTATGTTCTGCCTCTGATGGCTTCTCAGCCTGGACAGCAAATATTCAAGTTGGAAATGAATGGTTTTCAAATAGAAATCCATCATCAGTGCCTGAGTTCTCTGCAAACGTTTCAGGAAACAGAAAAGGCACTTTGCTCTAAATACTTCTGATGGGCTGAAATCAAATCATGAAAGCAGTGGGTCTTTAAAAATGCACAGGGCTCCCCAGTTGGAGCGCTGCGACAGCCACTGTAGTCTTCTGTGTTAAAGTGAAATGCTAAGAACAATATTACTATGATTTCCCATAAATGCATCTGCAAAGAATGACCTCCAAATATGCATCCTGTCTTTAGAGCACAGACAGCTTTTAGGACAACTATTTTCACTATGATTTCCTAACATAATTTCAATGCATAGCAGTCAGTTCCAACTTGACCAATCCATCCTTGACTTCTCTGTAGGCCTGTAGCTGCTCATTGAATAAGAGAAACTGTATTATCATGGAACTCCCAGTTTGCTCCTGTTTGGCCCTCTCGCCCACAGCGAGCCCACACAGAAGTCATGCAGGGTGCTCGCTGTCATTCTGTCTCCCTCTGAGTCACACTTAGCAAAGCCAGGCTGGGTTGCATCGGGCTCTACTCGAGGACCTTGGCTTTACCGAAAAGCTTTCGACCTCACGTTCTTCGGTCTGGCTGGGAGAGGTGTATGAGCACTTTAATAATGGAACCTGGTTTCATGAGCTCAACAAAAAAAAAACAATGTTTTCTCCATGTATGGAGCCCGTACTACATGTGGGGAGGGCGCTATGCTGAGGGCCTCACAAACGTGACCTCTAGTCGTGGCAGGTGTTACAATCCTCGTTTATAACAACGTCATACGCCTAGTGAGGGTAAAGCAGCAAGCATGTCAAGGCTAAGACTCTCACCCAATGTCCCTATTATGTTCCAAGCCTAACTGCTTACATTGCCCGGAAGTGCACTGCTGAACCCCAGGACCCTGGATATTCAAGGCAATCCCACGAGGGCTCGGATACCACCAAGAGAGTGGAAAGAAGGGCGAATCGAGGCTGATGGCCTGCTGTATTCACAGGGCTGTCACATAAGAGCTGTTGGATTTGGGTAGTATCGCTTCCCCTCTTTGGTCCTTAATTATTTCTTCTGTAAAATGAAGACAATCGCTCCTCCTTTATTCAATCAGCTCTTAGAAGGCATCAGTGAGAGCGCACGTGCATTCATCTTTCTCGCCAATGAAATTAAGTGGTCATCACAACTCACTCTTCCTAAATACAAGACACATGGCTGTACGGGCACACAGGCCTTCCAGGAACTTATCCTCAGACAGAATTTATTCAGAATGTATCACATAATTTATTCACAGGAGCCTAGGATCAGATGAGATAGAAAAAGTTTTCTTCCAGGATTGGGAGTTCTTGGGGTCCTCCCTGAGGTGCTGAGGGACAGGATGCCAAACAAAACCAGCCTTTAAGATTTCTGCTGCATTTGGGCTATTGTCAAGACACGAACTTAATGAAATGGTATTTTATCATGAGCTTGACGGGCTCCACCATCTCATAATATGGGATTTGGGGAGAGTCAAAATTAGCAAGCTATGCTCATAAGCGTGCCAGGATTTTGTTAGTGAGCATCCTGGCTATGTGTGCAAAAGGAATTAAGAATCTGAAGAGACTCTCCTGTGACTCTTTCCATGAATTCTAGGCTTGCATTTCTCAGCAACCAAGCCATTTACTTTTCAAGGTTAACCAATTAACAAGGTCTTACGCTGCAGAACTTAAGATGAGACATTTCAGTTGGAAGACAAGTAAGCTTCCTTGCAAACGCAATTAAGAATCACAGATTATTCAAACTAGACTTTTCAAAACTGTATCATCCCAGGGGCACCTGGATGGCTCAGTCAAAGGAGCATCCGACTCCTGACCATCAGCTCAGGTTTTGATCTCAGGATTGTGAGCACAAGCCCGGTGTTGGGCTCAACTAGAGAATCCCAGTTTTTCAGGTGAAAACTAAAATGCTTAAAACTTAATAGTTGATGCATCTGAGGGCTAGGAAGGCAAAGAGGCTTCACCTCATCCTTTCTCTGACAAAGAATTATCAAACACCTGCTGTGTGCCAGGTCTGTCCAGGGCTCCAGAGATACAATGCAGAACAAAAGAGACACTGGTTTCGTTTTCTGTGGGGAGCAGAGGCCAACCAAATAATGACCCACGCACGGAAATTCAAACTCCGATGCTTATGAAGAACAAAACTACAAATCAGACACCAAGACCTGGACCCCTGACTCCAGCCTGGGTATACTGG
This sequence comes from Lontra canadensis, assembly GCF_010015895.1. Lineage (NCBI taxonomy): Eukaryota > Metazoa > Chordata > Mammalia > Carnivora > Mustelidae > Lontra > Lontra canadensis. The sequence continues at coordinate 2,230,997 of NW_022631079.1, forward strand.
GCCCATTCCATGTTGGAAGAGTGTCTGAGAAAAGCAATGTCTTCTTAAGCATCTATTCTAAAACCACAGATTTTCAGGTGTTAAATAATTCGGGGGTGAGAGAGCCATCTAGTGTAGCCCTATGCCACAGGGGTTATTGTGTTACTCCGGTAATATTTTGATAAGCGACTAAACAAATAACCAAACAACTGATATTCAATCTGCAGAATATCTTATTCTTATTCCAGGAAACAGAATCAGAAAGTACTTGATAAACTTCCTACTTCTACTCAATTAAATTAAGATGCTAATCTCAAGGGGGGGGGGGGATAAAGAAATGAACCATTGATAAATTGTGGGAACATTTCTTTAAATGGAAATTTGATTCAATAAGGACAAACAAAGGCCACCGGAAATTTTTTTTACCAAAAAGATCCAAAATATACAAGTACAGAATGGGGAAAACTTTCCATATATGATAGAACAACAACAACAAAAAAAAAACCCACAAAAAAACAAAACAAAACAAAAAACCCAAAAACCTTAACCTTAACCACAAGTAGTTGTACTTAGCAACAATTTGAATATAGCAGAAACACAGCTTTATCATGAGAAGAACCTTCCATGACACTCAGGTTTGCTAGTCCCTAAAAGAGACAATGGTCTATGGGTAGATGGCATATGGGAATGCACATATGTAAAAAAGTACTGAAGAGTTCAATAAAAGGAACAACACTGCGAAAGGGAATGGGAAACAGAGCTTGTGCTAAACACTGAGCAGTTGGGACGATTGGCAACACCACAGAGTGTATGCAGAATGAGCGTGGTCTCTGGGGTCACGCAGATGTGCGTCTGAGTGCTGCGGCCCAATATCTTATTTGGGCCAAGGTGTTGAACTTCTTAGTGCCTCATTTTCCCCATCTGAAAAAATGGGATGCTAACAGTACCAGTTTTACAAAATCCCCGTGAGAGAGGAAATCAGAGAGCAGAGGGAGCACACACTAAGACAAATAACAATCACTACCTACAATTTATGAAGGATTTCCATGAAGAGGAGAGAAATGGCTCTCCATGCCCAGGGGGAAAAAAAAAAGGAAGAAAATGAAGAGGGAGAAAATGTGAGCCCAGTTTGAACAACAAAGTTTTCCCCTTTATGGGGATAAAGCAACATAATGAATCACAAACAGCAGTTGGAAATACAGAAATGAGAGTCGCAAAGCAGGGAGCAGAAGAACCTGCCATAGACGATTCGCAAACCCACGAGCAAGGGCTCACCTAGATATTTTTTAATAACCTCTAAGTTCATCTGGCAGAGAACGCCAGTCTTGCCAACACAAATAAATGCATCCTGGGGTTACTTTCCATTTATCACCCTGACAGTAACACTTAGGAATCCAGAAGGTGGAGGCTTGCTCCGTGCCGATCAATGAGGTGGAGGGTGGAGACAGCGGTGGGGGAAAGATTAGAGAAGCCACAGGAGAGAAAGGGTCCCCTGAGAAAGGAAGCCTACTCTGGGTTGACCAACGTTTTGTTTTATACTTTATGATGAAAGTTCTAGAGATGCATTCCCCTTGATTCACCTCTCTGTACATCTTGAGGGGGTATCTTCCCCCAAATATTTCAATATTGGTTCTATTCTAATCTCTCAAGGTTACCTCTGGATTGCTTAAAATAATCATGATTATATGATAGATGGAATTAGACATTTTGACGGAAATAGGGTTCTCTTCAGATATCAGAATTTTCTGAAATAACTCCTTATAATTATTCAACATGTCAGCAAATTCTCAAACACACATAGATGATGCGTCCAAGTGCCTAAACCCTCCATTTCTGGAAGTTTTTCCTGTAGTTTTTATTTCCAAAGGCAGAGACCATACTATGTTAGCAGTTGCCTATCCAAAAAAAACCTACAACATGTTTTGTTTTGTTTTTTTAGCCCAGACATTTCCCACCAAAACCCAAAGAGAAGGGGAGAGGAACATGTTAATGTCTTCAGCAATGCAATGAGAAAAAACCAAGGCTGGATGACTTCATCAAGTATGTGAAGAGGTAGCAAGAAGTTAGTAAAAGAGGTTCCGTTCACAGTGGGCTTCCTATGTTAGTTGTCATTCCTTTTCATGAGGATTGTTTCAAAGGCGTATCTATTTAGTTGTGGGCCATCCAGCACGTCCCAAGCCAGGAATGGCATAGTCCTTGTCTCCTCTTGTCCCCACAAGAGAAGGGAGGTCTCCAGACTAAGGAATGTTAAAACATCTGGAAGGCCGAGTCAGACGGATAATTTTTCATGCCCTCTTTCCTTTTCATGAAGAACTACCAAAAGTCTAAAGTGAAATTTTGAAGAAAAAGAAAAATGACTGTTTCCTGATCGAGGCTACCACTACTTTAAAAAAAAAAAAAAAGCCTCTGAATATTTCCATTATGCAAAGCTTTTCCGATCTCTAACAGAAACACTGTTCATACAAGTGTATGACAGACTTGTGTATTACATTTTTACAAAGTGGAGTATTAAGTGAATAGCCAGGAGCAATTCTTTCACTCTGTGCTATACCACACGCTATGGAAAGAAAAAAAAAAAAAAAAAAGATGTTCCTCTAACAACTCAGAACTGAAAACATTGTCTCAAATGCAACACCTTTACTCAAAACCAAGAGGGATTCACTGAATGGATCTTCCAGTCAGAAAACTTTCACTCATCTGAGTTTCTGTGGGCCTGTTCTTTGAAGTTTTGCTATATCAGACATCTCCTAAATAGGGGGGTAAGCATTTAGCTCCGGTGAAACCCACGATGCCCGGAGACGATCACGCTTGCTGAGGCAGGCTGCGGGCGCCCTGGGATTCCCACACTTTCTCTCCTTGTTGCTCCCCTCCCACTGACATAATGAGTTACCACTACGGGCCGAGCAAAATGTACCCGTCACATTCAGATGTTGAATATTCCTCTGTAAAGGAGCTGGTGACATCCTGTCAGACCTGTACAAATCTAATAGAGGGCCATCTTTCCTGCCTCGCCATAATATAAAACGTGCTACTCAGTCACCCATGATTTAGGCAAAGCGTGTCTTAGGAAGACGGAGTGTGAGGTTGCGCCAGCATGGACAGCGCAATCGGCAGCCACCCGCAGGCACGGGAGGGTTGTCAAGCCCCCCTCCAATCCAGAGGGGCAACATTCAGAATCCCACTTTTCTTCCGTGTCGTGACAAGCCCTCCTTCTTTCCTCTCAGTCCAGACTTAGAAGCACAAAGCCGTAATTTATTGATAGAGTCCGGCCATTAAGATGATATACAGTAGGTCCAGAAAGGAGATGTTTCTCCCCTCACGTTATCTCATTATTTCTTGGCCCTGATCCCGTGAAAGCCTGATATTACCATAATACAATGGCTTCAGAAAACAGCAAAATTATTTTGCTCAACTCAGGTGTATTTGTCATCACTGACATTGAATACAATTAACCAAATTAAACTCACTGGCTGACATTTTAATTGGTTCATGTTCAAAGAAATACAGTGTATTCCTAAAGAGCAGGTATCTTCTAGAAGTGAGAACATAAAACTAGATAGTAGAAGGTCACTAGCATTAGAAGACCAACTTCTGACACATGTTAATAATTTAAGCTATTTACCTTCTGTTTTGCACGGTCTAAGTCACTACTCCTCTACACAGAAGTCAATGAAATGGCATCAGTCTTAAAGCAATTTTGGTGAAGTTTAATTAGCATTTATGATCTTTAGCGAGACAAAGGTTTTTTGTACTAACTCTATTTTTGACACTGGTGGAATTCATGTACATTGATACTAAATCATCACTGATTTTTTTTTTTCTATACTAACAAGCATCCTTTCCTCTATTCTCGGAAAAGAACTCTAACACAGGTATCTTTCCAGTGTCCCCCCAGGAACTCGTGCCCACCATTCTGCTTCAAACTGCCAACCCCAATAAGGGAACTCATGCTTTTGTGTGTGTTTCGCTATTGTTGCTAATTCCCTCTTATCTCCCCATTTAGGTCTAGTAACCAAACGCATGACACGAAGCTGGATGCATAATGGAAGTGTTTACTTTCCTTATGCTTAACTTCCCTGTGTAGTTCATGCCCCCAGTCCTGTGGGCAGCCCTATCACATCAGGCCCGCGCTCACGTGCTGTCAGCTGAATACATTTTCGTATTTTAGAAGGAGGGGGAAAGGGACAAGAAAGCGTCTCGCTAATTCCCATTCAAAGATTATTTCTACCAAAAAGTGTCTGCAACTATATTAGCTACTTTCTTCACTTATACAAAGTACTCTATTGGCTGATCCTCACCTGGGAAGACAATTAAATTGCAATTGTAAGTAGGCCCCTATCGGAGACGATTAGGAACATCTTGAGAGTTTTTAACCACAATGTAAGGGGAGAGAAGGCACGAAGAGACCCCAAGACGGGCAATCAGGCCGTAGTGGGCTATGAGCGTGAGGCGCAGGAATTCCCGCCCCCGCCAGGAGCGCCCGTTGAGGGACACATGCTGGGTGCCCACTCGGACCTCTCCTCTATCTGTCAGCCATACCCAGGTCCGCTCACGCAAACCAAACGTTCTGGAAAGGGGATTGAGAGCTTAGTGTTCACTCTGCTTTCCCTGAAGCCTCTTTGGAAAGTACTCCTCAGCCCGAGCACAGGCTGTTTGCCTTAAAAGGATAAAATATCTGTAGGAAAAAAACCATAGCTGGCTGCAGAGACACCACATACCAGAAGGAGAGGCGCTGCAAGCCCAGGGCTCCTCCTCCAGCGGGCTCAGCATCGGCTCACCTTCTCAAACTCAACGCCTCGCGGAAGTATCTGGGACCCAAGGAAACACTCTGACTGCTTAATTAGGCAGCGGCCCCCTGGGAGTGGAAAACACACTCAGAATGATGGCTGATCCTAACAAGTGGCATATTTGAACACTGGCCAGGACTCGTGGCTGGCAGGAAAGAGGAAACACACTTACCTTTCGAATGGAGCTGCTGCCACTTTTGTGTGCCCGGGTCCCGGTAGGAAACCCCAGAGAGAACTGTCGCACGGACAGGTGCAGCCGCTACAGGCCCCAGGGGCGGATGCGAGTCGGGCAGCGTGACTCTACCGCAAGCAGGGCGTCTGCGTGGGTCCAAGTGGACGGAGAAAGCGCTTTCCCGAAAAATGGGAATTCAGATCACCTGGAACCACCAAGCTTGAACGGACCACGGGAGAGGTGCTCAACACCGGTTTCGTCTTCGAATCATCTCCTAGCTAAAGGAATACATCCATTCCTCATGCCCACCCCTGAGCAATTACATCAGAATCTCGAGACAGGAGGGGACCCATCTCCCTAGGAAAGATATTTTTTTAAGCTCCCCTAGGTGATTCTAACATGCAGCCTAACCCTAACCAACGAGCTAGGTCAAGAAATGAACACTTGGGTGGGTGGATAAACCATAAATTGGTGGGGGCGGGGAATCTACTGCTTTTGTAAGCCCCTAGTACTTAAAGGGTTCCACAAACAGAAATGCGGGAAGTGGGAAATTTCTCCGGGTCCTTCACACTGGAGCTACCTGGGGAAACCTTTAAAAATTCTGACAGGGGTGTGTACTTCCAAACATTATCACTTTAACTGTCTTGGGGTCAAACCCAGGCATTGGATTTTTTCAAGTTCCCCAAATGATTCTAATGTGCGCCCTGGGAAGCACTGTCCTCTTATTTCTCTGCTTCTCCCCAAGTACTTCTTCCTCCTACTTAATTCCTGGTGGACAGACACTCCCCTGAGAACAGCCTCTATGTTATCCAGTGGGTCTGGGTGCCACTGCCTAAACCTCACAGCCCTTCAGGAAGCAGAGAAGCCTAGTGGCTTTAGGAAATCAGCTCTGGAGTTGGAATTTAGGCTCAGCCTTTTTACAAAATATGTGACCTTGGGCAAGTCACGTCTTAGCTTCTCTGAGCTCCATGACCTGTCTCAGTGCATTGAAACGGGGGTAATTTGGAGTCTCCCTTGGAGGGCTGTTTGAGTATCAAAGAGACAATCTACGGAAAATGCAGGGAGCAGTGCCTGACACAGAAGACGTGTTCCATAAATGGTAGCCATTGTGATGGGGACAGGCAGTGCCCTTCCAACCCAGCTTTGTTCAGAAACCGTGATGCACTAACGTACTCTCTTCATCCTTTTCGTCTGCACTACGACCGGCACAAACACCACCAAACCCTTCTTGCTATCAGACTCGGGGATGTTTCAAAGGGACAGTACAAGGCATTCAAAACAAGCAATGGCCCAAAGGGAAACATCTGGAAGGTTCTCTGCCAAAAGCCCAGGATGGCTCCGGCTCCCACAGAAGGCCAGCCCCTGATGTCCTCCAGTCTAGGCGTCTCCTCCCTACGGCTGTCTTTCTCTATGAAGTGCTGACACACCTGTCAATTCTGTTCCAGTCACTGCCTATTTACTCGCCCACAAAACCCATCACTCTTTTGCAGCGTCTCCACGACTACGGCTCAGCTCTCACGACTCTCTTGCCTCGCCCTACCCTTATCCATCTCGCCTGGCCCTTGAGCATTTCCCGGAATGCTCATTTTGTGCACCCCACCCTCACCCACCCCTCTCTGCATCCCCCTGTACTCTCCTGCTGTGTTCCTGGTAATAACCACGAGTGTAAAACCCATGCAGATGCAAGGCCCTTTTGAGAGGGGACGAGGAGCCCCACCTCGTTAAACACCTGTTTCCCTGCAGCCCCGTCTTTGTGCCATTGTTCACACAGGCAGGACTGGTTTTGGACGGCGGGCAGTCTTCTGCACTCATTCACAGTGACACTCAGGGAGTTCACATGGGCTGTGCCTGTTTAACTTTGTGGAGAGTGAATGTGAAGGAGACGCCGAGGAGCACAGGGAGAGCTGGTGTCAGGAGGCTGGGTGCGAGGACGTGGAGAGGGCTGTCAGGGAAGGGATGGCAAGCCTTGCCAGCTCCGCCGTTCACATTAGGATTCCAAATGCCACAGATGTGGTTGCATAATTAGCTGGGGAGCATACTGGGAACTGCGGCTTCCCCCACATGCTTATGGATCCCATTGTCTCCCGCTCTCTCGGAGCCGGGACGGTTCAAGGCCCAGGGTCTGAGTGCCAGCAGCAAGCCTGGGCCCTGGATGGGCAGCAGCACCTACGGGCAGACGTGGCAGAAAGAGCAGCAGCCTGGTGTTCCAATCCGGTTGCTAGGATACCATGGAGACCCTCCACAGCTAAGCAGACAGGGCAAAAAAATGTGTCCATATGCCTTACAACCTGCAAACAGCAACACCAGAAGCATGGTCTGCCCAGCTCTTCAGAGAAATACTAAGTACCGGTGCCTGGAAGTGTGGCCCAGGAGAGCAAGGAGACTGGCCACGGAGATTCCCCGTGTTGCAGGGCTTGTCCGCAGTTTCATTATAAACCCCGGGGCAGGGGCACACACTTGACCGCGCTCCAAAATAGCCTAAGAGGGTCTTAGCAACCTGGTCTCAGATGTTTTTCTAAAAGCTCCCACGACCTCCGTTTTAATGCGCAGGCCGTCCTGTCAAATGAATGCTGCAACTTCAGCAGGAAAGTCCATTAGGACGGCGTTCCGTTGGACTTGAACTCCTCCGCCAAAACAAGGGAGATGAATTTCAGAAATCGACTTCAGGTTCAATTCTCATCTTTGTCCCATTGGCCTCGGTATGTAAGGAATCTGTCATGCTGGTCTGGGGCATGAAAGATTATTTTCGATGAGGAGTGTCCAAAGAGAGGGGGGAGAGGAAGGGGTTTCCTTTGGGAGGGGGGCTCCGTGTCTTGGCGCGTTGGAACGTCTGCTGCTGGGTTCCGTGACACGCCCTCACGCAGTGGGGCCGCTTACAGCTCTCCTCCAGGCAGTGCTGGTAGGAGACACGGGACTGAAGGGACTCTGGGGAGATGTGGAGCTTTGCTGATGGGGAACACCGGGTGCCCGCCGGCTGGACAGTGCACACGTGCACACTCGTGCACCCGGAGTGTTGGAAATAGGGGCAGAAATGCCCTCTTGCCTACTTTGTAAAATGCAAAGCGAGGCTCGCATTCTCTGTGGCCTACACTTGCTTTTCCTCAACTCCCACTATGGCATTCTGGTGCCGCCACTAGCTGCTGTCATGGTGCCATGTGTTTGTCACCCAGAGGGTCCTGTCCATTCCAACCGACCCCTCTCATCCCCTGAGCACCTGCCCAAGTCAGGCAGCCCCTCCTCCCCTCCACTAGACGTCCCCATGCCAGGAAATTAGAGGGACACAATTCTATTTTGCCATCTTTCTTAGGCATCTCCTCTGCGACTTAACTTACTCTCTGCTTTCTGGAATACTTACTTGAGTAGCATTAAGGCCTCGATTCAGGACCTCCATCCCTCTCATCTCTAACCCCTCGGGATAGCTGCACATGAAAAGTATTCAGCTGAACTGTAGGGCCCATTGGAATGTAATTGCTGCCTCTGAATAAATCTGTTTTTATAGTCTACCATCCATGATTATACAAAAATTCTAGAATTCCCTCCACTTTCCTACAAAATTTAACATACAACCTTTAGGAAGATACTATGTCTCTAGAGCTGTACTAGTTAGTGTCCAGGTTTAAGAGATCATATAAGAGCTTGTTACAATTAATGCCTCCCTAAAAATAAGAAAATCCATTTCTTTTCACCCCCAGCTCTTCCAAAGTATTTCACAACCCAAGAGTGAAACGTTACAAAACATATCGTTGTCTGAAATTCAGCTGCCTCTGGGGTGAAAAGTACCAGCTGAACGAAAATTCAGAGACACTGACAACTTTTTATAGGAATTTAAGTCTATACAGTCCCACTGAAATGATATGCAACCCTGGGACAGCAAAATGGAAAGGATTTGAGAATATTTACTACAGGTAAAGAGTTTACAACATGCTATTTCTTTCCAGAGACTAAATGTTCTGAACTGTAACAGAGTTTTCAGGAAAGAAATAGCATGAAATAAAATTACCTTAGAAGTCCATAAGAACATTGGGGAGGGTATGTGCTATGCTAAGTGCTGTGAAATGTGTAAACCTGTTGATTCACAGACCTGTACCCCTGGGGCAAACAATGCATTAAATGTTAATTAGTAATAATTTAAGAAAAAAAGTCCATAAGAACAATCCCATATATATAACCAACAGACTGATCTCATAAAATGAATATTTTTATATATTTTTTCATTTTTAGGGGTTATTTGCTCAATTTATTTCAAAACATATGGCCTAATAGTTTTACATTCTCAAGTAGTTATGTGGTAGTAATAGGATAGAGTACCAACTTGTACATCAGTTCTTGGCTTCACATTCCTAATGGATTTAAGGGCTAGTTCTACACAGGTGTGAAAGAAGGATTTAAGGGCTAGTTCTACACAGGTGTGAAAGAAACAAACAAGAACACCCCCAACACACACACACACACACACACACACACACTCAGAAGGAGCTCCCTGGCTCAGAGACAGCACTGCCTCCCATTCCCAGCTTACAGGGAAAATTCCAAACCAAGAATGTTAAAATGATGTGAGTTAAGAATTTACATTTTACCCTGTTTTTTAAACGATCAAAAATCATTAAAGAAAAGTTTTTCAAAATTATAATCCTCAGAGGGCAATCTCAGTAAGCAAATTGCATTTATCAGATAACTGAACAGAAGCTTAGCTGGGCAGTTACCTACATCTAATGAAAAGAGAACAGAAATTTCACAGGTAAGTGAATCTTAAACCCACTTTAGGCTATTTAGGTGGTTTCCTTTGAACTCGAACTCACAATGATCTGTGAGTTTAATAGGACTATACGTAAATTGCACTAGAAGCAAAATATAAAGACATAACCACTTGTTGCCAGTCCTCCTGAATAATCAGGTTACTCAGAGTGAAATAAATTTAAATTCAAGTGAGTCTTCTTTGATTTGGCAAGTTTTCCTAATTCTTTGTGGAGCTATCTTGCACAATCATTCAACCGACATAAGGAATAATCATTTTGCATACAATGTAACTTCTCTTTCAAGAAAGGTACACTCTACCACTTAAGCCAATTTTATTCTGGTTTTCTTTATGTAAGTGTGAAAAAAGAACAGATGTTTTTCCAAAATTATTTAAGCTTGGAAGACATTCTATCCTTTTCTTCAATACAATCCTTCAGAATCACCGAAACCATCATGGTGATACCTTAAGCAGCTGATTTCTTTAAAGCATGTTATTAAATAAATATCAGAACGCACAGCATTGTTCCATAGATAAAATGTTTATTATAACAGAATGGTGTGAGCTATTTACCACGCTAATTTCATTTTCCACCATGGACGTGGGAAAAAAAAAATCTAGTTGTTCTACATGTTGAGCACCAGGAGACTTCTAAAACTGACCCCATTTCTACGGCTCATTCCCTACTACCGACATTCCTCCAGATCTTCTCTGATCTAATGTTTAACTGGAGTTATCAGCTGGCTTGATCATGCTTCATTATAAAACCTATTAAAATGGTCTTTTTATAAAAGCAGAGTTTTCTCTGTTACTCCAAAGTCCACTAAAATGAGATCCTATGCAATGCTTAAAAATGCAGAGAGCTGTCTTTGAGTTATTTTTTCATTATGCAAAACTTGGCCCAGGAGAGACGGCCATGTACCTCGTTAGCTAAAACAGGCAAGCATGTCGGGACTGCAAATTAATTTACTGGAAGAAGTTGAAGTAGATGCGAATCATTCAGGTTCCTAAGGCAAATCTAAGCCTAACTGATCGAGGCAACTTGCTGTCAGAATCTCCAAAATGTTTATCCTCATGGTTTCCTCCCTACACTCTGGGAGAATACAAACTCCCTTTTTTTTTTTTTTTTTTTTTACAAACTCCCTCGTAAGCTAAACCTGCAAGGGGAACAGCAGAAGGTCCATGGGAACCAACAAATGTAGGTATGACTCTTAAGTTTTCAAAAGTATCATCAATACGTGCTCAATAGCTCCCCAAAATCAATGGAGACAATCGGGTATTTACCCTTTCTCCTTAATTTCTTGTATTTATGAAGTGCAGGGTTCCAAGGGAGCTTGCTTTCTTATGTAACACGTGTCATCCAGCCAGTGTGATGTAGTTGGGAATAGAGCAGCAAAACCTTTCATTTTATCAATTATGTCATTACCTACTAATTCAAAATACCAGTCACTGGGGTGCTCTTCCTCATTCTATGTTAATCTCATGTCTCTGTCACTTTACTCTCCATGAGGTCTCTGCATTGAGAGGTGTATAACAAGTTGGATTCGATTTTCCTCCCCAAGTTACGAAGCCCACTGACATCAGAACATAGTTCTCTAAACGCAAGAAGGATACCAGAGTGGTTGCATCAGGAGCCAGGAGTAAGGCAAACAATGTGTTCACACTGTCAGTAAAGGTAAGTGTGCTTCTCACGCTTCACCCTGGGAACCTGCAACCCTCCGGATAGTCTGAGACACCTCACTGGTAACATTATGCAAATTCCTTAAGGAAAATAAGCAACAATCTCCCTCGGATGGTATGAAAGAATATATAATTTTTTAATCAACAGACTGGGCTTCCATTTGTGGGCTGTGAACGCCATCCGATTCAGGAAATCAAAAAAATCTTCCCTTTTCTATGCGTCTTTCCTTATTTTTGACACTTGGATGAGGACGGCACGTTGGGGTTTGAGGGGTACCGGCGTGAATCGCCGGCATGTCGAGAAATCCGGGAGAGCCACACCAGCGGGGAAAGTAAGGGTGGTATCAGACGCATTTCATTTCAGGTCTGATGAGCCTGCATTTAGGATTTTCCGGCTGGGCAGGTCTGCCAGGGCATCTGAGAGATGGGGTTTTTATTCCTCTTCTCACACTCACTCACTCACACGCACACACTCACACACACACACAGCCGGACACACACCTGGGGCGCGTTCAAACTATGTGCGGTGGGTGGCATATATGAATGTGTATGTCTATTTTTTTTTTAAATAGCTTGACATCTGACAAAGACACGAAGGCAAACGTAGGTGCAGCGAGTGTGGCTCTGAGAAACGTGCACAGCGCGCGAGAAGCGCCCGTTAGAATGCACCATCTCCGAGCATGAGGACAGACATGGCAAGCGCGAGGGGCGGGGGCCGACACACAAGACAGAGACCCGCAGCTCCCCACCGACAGGGCGCCGCACCCCTGCTTACTGTGGGCTCTTGGGGTAGAAGGGCAGGGTCACATGGCTGAGATCCTGGAGGTCGAAGGCGGTGGGCTCGGCGGAGATCGCCTGCCGCTTGGTGCGCGGCTCGCCCTGCAAGGTGCCGGCGCTCTGCTTCTGCGCCTGCTGGGTGGCCGGCCGGATCACCGAGCGGTACTTGTCCAGCTCGTTCTGCAGCTTCTGGATCAGTTCGTCCTTCTGATCCAACTCCAGCTCCAGCTCGTCGATGAGGGCATCCCGCTGCCTCAGCTCCTCGATCTTCTCCTGGAGCGCGTACTGTAAATCCCGCAGGGTGCCCATGCTCCTCCGGGCCGCCGGGGCGCCTGCCTGCCGCTGCCGCGCGCCTTGGGGCTTGCTCCCCTCTCCGGTCAACTTTCCCCAAAGTCGCCGCCGCCTCCCGAGTGCAGACGCTTCCTACTCGAGCCCAGAGCCAGCCCTGGCTTCTGAGCATGCCCAGTCCGCCGCTCCGGCGCCGACTTTCGGTGCAGCTCCCACTTCTCGGGCCGCCGGGGAGGCTGAGCGTGGGGACCGCGAGACAGCAGGTCCAAGCGGGGACTGAGCCGCGGCGCGGCGAGCGCAGGGCCGGAGGCGGGCGCAGGGCGGCGGGTGCCGGAGGAAGCGGGCGCTGCGCCTGGGGCGCCTGATAAGCCGCGCGGCGGGGCGGAGCGGGCGGGCGCGCCACTTCGGGGTGGGGAGGTGGGGGAGACGCCGGGGAGGACCCCGCGCCAGATCGGGGAGGCGCCAGCCGGGGGGACCCCCCGCCCAGCCCTCCCCCTCCCTGCCCGCCCCGGCACCCCGGCCTCGAGGCCGCTGGGCTACGGTCCTGGCCGCGTCTTCGGGCAGGGCGGGCTCGGCATCCGGAAAGCCCGGGGTCCGGAGGTGCTCTGGCCGCCGGCCTCCCCAGCAGAGGCTCCCGAGCTGCGTGGCCGCGCTGTCCCCGCGCTCACGCACCCTTCCCCGCGGAGCGCCGCGCACAGGTGGCTAGCGCCTGAGAAGAAACTTGCCTCCCGCGGGAGAGGAGCCCGCGCCCGGGAGGGGGGGTTCCCTGACGCGCAGGTGCCTTTGAGGAAGGGGCGGAGGGGGCGGGGCTTGTGGGTCGTCGCCCCTAGCGGGGCCTGCCTCCGCTCCTGCCGACTGCCCCCCTTTCCGCCCCTTCCAAACTCACACCGAGGAACTCTTCGCAGGTCTGGGCCCCGAGAAGGCCGCTCAGCAACCCCTCCTACCTGAGCTAGTGTCTGCGGAAGAGTTTCTGGCTGGGCCTCGCGTCTTCCATTTGCTTAACTTAGGGTGAGGGACCGGAGGGGGACCGGGGGAGCAAGAAAAATCCATGCTGAGCGCCAAAAAAGTCCATCCTGAACTTGAACTGTATCTTTAAAAATATTCCTTCTGTGACAACCAAGCTGTTAGAACGGTCTCCTTACACTTGAATGGCAAGACTCAAACTGTGAAGAGCAGGGGGAGCCCAGATGGGCTGCAGAAGACTGTGCTATCCCACCCCCCCCCCACCCATCCCCCTCATCCCTGCCCACTTAGTATTTCCTAAAATGATGACAATCCGGTTGCAGCTCTCTGTGGAGGGGGGATTCTCCCAGCATCTGAACACATGTTTAGAATCTATAAGTATTTACTTGCTACTCACCTAAATTCTTAATATTTATCTAAAACTTCACGAACTCATCCAACTTTATAGCCTTTATTAGCGGCCCCCTAATTACTATTCCTGAGCACTCAGTGTTATAAACCAATGCTCTTTGTGGCCATTCCTTAACACTACAAGTCCATACAAAATACATTAAAATCGAATTGCAATCCAGAACTATTCCCTGGAATCTAAACTTAGCGAAGAATGAAGATAATGGTCTCAAAAAAAAAAAAAAAAAAGAGTTTTTACTTTTGCATACAAAGATAGTTATCTTAGCTATCTGAGCTAAGAGGAAAAAAAGGAAAAGAAAACAAACAAACCAGCTAGCTAATGGCACATTAACCACTTTTTGATTCAGAGTGTTATCTGTTTGTAATTAGAGGTATGCATGACAAAGGATATACTAGCCTAAACATTCTTCCACTCAGGTCATGACCTAATGCTTTAGCACAGGTGATAAAAGACACTTAATTTTTCTTCTTTTCCAACATGGACAGGCATTTTCAGAAATGCATTTATTTCAGAATGTAATACATAAAGTGGATAATCCCCGAAACAGTCTCATTTGTAGTGAACAGACCGTGAGTAACTCACAAATACTGACAGCAGTGAAATAGTTCCGAATTGTTGTTTTGATTAAAACTAAATCAAGCAGAAGCCTGTGGCTTGTATAACTGATTCTATTCTAAAAAAGAGCTTCTGTGACAATTTCCTGGTCCCAGGCAAAAGGCCAAATTCTTACTTTATTTAACCGATGGGGATTCTTTAATTCCATGGGAAAATGTTTTCAACTAAATGCCCTTTTCCTATAGATCTATATAGGGGTCCCCCAGGTCAAGAGTTTATATCTAGAAATATATCAGAAGCAACGTACAGGGGATATCTTTAAGGTTCATTTGAGGCTTAAATGGAGTTACTTAATGTCTCTGGGCAGCACAAAGCAGAGAAGATTCTTCATTTGTAGAAAGCCTGTCTACATGCACAGAAGAAAATATACAGTATTTTGAATAAAAGTGAAGTTTCTTTACACTGACTCATGTAAATATTTTTCAGTATGTAAACTATCACATCCACATGTAACTAGAGGAAATACCCATGCTACATTTCATTCTTATGATACAAAATGTATCCCATGACGAAACCTATCTCGAGAGTCAGAAGTCTGTTATAATGCATGCAAAGAAAGTAAACGGCCAAAACATAAGACTATTAAAACTGACTTAACACCTCTAAAAAGTATTAAAGCATGTATATAAGGATGTATCTGGTTATATTAGCCTATATTATGAAAAGAATAATTTAATTCCCCCCCACTTTATAATTACATATGCAAAATCCAGAATTCTCAACTTTTCCATTCTTGAACTCAAAGTAAATATTTTAAGTAAGTTTTGCGATGATGTTCTTGACCGGTTGTTTAGATCTTAAGGGGTGCGGTTTTCCATCTCAACCTTTTGAGTGATCCCCATCTTTTTTTTAAAAGCATCTTTTGGATTGTACTTGGTAAATGCTGGAAACAAATTCTAAGTGAAAAAGCAAGGTTCTGTAGCTACATTTCAGCAGATGAATACACTATATGTCTCATGGTAAACTAAGTTGGTGAAACTGTAAGATCGGAGGTCAGGCACAAGTCTATTTTCTGCTTTTTCGGAAGTGAGTACACACATCTGAAATGGAATGGGGTGGCATCTACTGAGCTCTCCCATGCCCTATATCATGGGGTCTCCATGGCATATGCTAAAACACGGAGCAATGCAAGGTTGACGGAACTGAGTTCATACTCTAGAATTCCGCAGTCAACTCACAACTGGCTCTTTAGCTGGTCTCTCTTTGTTCCCACCCTAAGAGAAGCAACGTTCCAAAAGTAGCCAGCCCCACCTGAGGCACAATGATGCTCTTCAATTTTGCACCAACCCCTTATGATGGAGAATACATTGTATCATGCCTTCCTTATTCAATGTCCCAACGATCTAATGAGGCATTGGATAATGCAGCTTCATCATAACACTGGCTCTTAAGAAAATGAAGTCTTGGTGAACTTATCATCCTTCACAAAAACCATAATTAGCCTCAAAAGGACGCTCATCCAAGTGTCCATTCCACTGAAGCCACATGTTACGGAAGAGTCCTATGTATGAAAGCTTCTTCTGCCATTCCATGTGCATATCTTGAGTAGAAACAAACAAACAAAACACAGCTGAGCTTTTAAGGTGATGGAGGTCACCCCTTATAGAAAATTGCCACGGGTAGCAGGTATCCCCTAAGAAACAGGAAGGTGACCGTTACTGGTACACATGCTGGCATGCTCCAAATTGCTAATCTCGATCAAGGCCACAGTAAAAATAACTTCCCTGAACTCTTAATGCATGACTGGCACTGCTTAATGTAACCCCACCAGGGAGTCTATTATTACTTCCACTTACATCTGAAAAAGTGGAGGCAGGGTATCACCCACCTGATGAATGGTAAAGCCTGGATTCGAATCCAGACCATTGGATACAGAGATCAAACTCTGACTCCCTGCCCCTCATTATCTTCTGCAGGACTTCCAACTGTTGCTAAGGCTTGATACTCTATCCAGAGAGAGAAGAACACCCCTAACATTTTTAGCCTGACTTGGGGAGGTGGAAAGAAGAAAAATTTTAAAAATTCTGAAAGAGCGGGAAAGAGAATTTTTAGAAGTTCTTCCTCAAATTGTCACTCCAGCACCATTCCATTCTGGCTGAAGGTGCACCCATCCATCTGGGATTGTCCTGGTTCTAATACTAAAATCGCTTAGGATTATCCTGGTGTTAAAGTTCAAGTCCTAGGTACTCCCTTAGTCCTGGACAAACTGGGACAGTTGGTCACCCTATTTAATTCAGGATTGCTGGGCTTTCCTATGTTATCAATATTTTCAAAGTTTGCTTTCAAAGTTACAGACAGAAAAGTCAAACCTAGGAAGATCTGGAATGTTAATACTGGCTATTTTAGGCACATTACAAACCCACTTACACACCTGTGTTAATATATACTAAGGAAACAATCATCCTCTCTCAATGCATGAGAAGACACCACAGGAACTGTCTTTGCACTCTAAAGGGCATGAGTTAGATGACAGAATCTTCACTTTACTTCAATAAATTAGAGATTCTAGGCTCTCCTTTGGGCTTACCATTTTTTTTAAAAGACTTTATTTATTTATTTGAGAGAGAGAGATACAGCAAGAGTAGGAATATGAGCAGGGGGAGTGGGAGAGGAAAAGCAGGCTTCCCTCCAAACAGGGAGCCTGATGCGGGGCTCGATCCCAGGACCTTGGGATCATGACCTGAGCCGAAGGCAGATGCTTAATGACTGAGCCACCCTGATGTCCCTGGTTTACCATTTTTATAAAAATCTGGACTTCAGACATATTGGCTTTCTATGCATAAAGCACAATGATTAAAGCACCTGCTATCTGATTACCTCCTACAGAATCAGATGATTCTTATGATTATATCTGGTGGCAGATTTGGCCACCAGGGATCCATATTTAAATGGATATAAGAAAAAATTCTAATGGTTTGGCTTTTTAGAAGTCAAACTTCTGTGCATGATACATTCTGCATGGAAAAGAAAAAAAAAAAAAGCCATAAACCATTAATGATGAAAAACTTACTGCAGAGATTTGGAAAGTAATAGTGCATTGTACCATAATTGCTAATGTGCTTAGAGTTTAATACCGAATTAGTGTCAGGCCTAATATCAGTTGAAATGCATTCTTATATTCCACAGCTTAAAATGATGGCGTGTTATTATGGAGCCTGAAGTAGTGTTCATGAAAGCCCATGCACTGTCTGCCAAAAAAGAACACTTCTCTGGGCTCTTCAGGAAGCTGCCCATTTCCAAATAATGTTTCCAAATAACGGAAGAAATGAAACGTTTTTAAGAAGAATCGAGTTTGGTTTTCCATATATTTTTTCATGAATGGAGAATTTTAAAAAGCACAAAATGGGACTTCAAATATTTTATTCCCAAAATATTATTTTGCCATATTTTAAGCCCAGCGAATGTATATATGAGTAGGCAACATTGTAATACCTCTCCTGTCTGAGTAAATTTATTTTTTCAGTTCTATTCTCATATATAAATGTACATCTTTTCATAAGTTAATGCATCAGTATTTTCCACAGGAAAGTAAAAACTGTTTGAGGAAGTAATTTTGCATTTGAGAGCATATTTGAAATCATGTAGTTTATAGAAGAAGAGCTCTGATAGTCAATGACTTTTGGTTGCGGCTCTTATTTTAAATTGCATTTAACAGCAGACAAAACTCAGCCATTTTCAGCCTACATGTTTTGTAACCAAAATTGAAAGTAAAAACTAAAACCACATTTTGCTAGTGAACTTACTAAAATTGGTAAAGTAAGAAAGTATTGAAGATATAAGAAAGATAATAAGATAAAAGTTTGAGCAAACTGGGCTTTTATCAGTGAGTCAAATGAATGGATGAGGCAACAGAAAGGTAGCAAGGCATTTGTTTGCACTGTGAGAATTTCAGAGATCTGGAGGACGGGGGAAGTTGCAGCAAGTAGGGAAATATCCAGACATCTTCGCCCTCGTGACCATAATGGCCAGGTAAATAGCACCTAACTACAAATTCAGAAAAGTCTTGATTCTATGACTTTTATACAATCATCATGAGATGGAAAAACAGAAATCCATCTTTAATGATAGGCAAATGAAGTGGTAAGATGGTAAAGCATATGAATGTCATTCTAGGGTCAAGGCACAGAACCTGATGATTATGAAGGCAATTACCCATGGACCAAGGATAGAGACCCAAGTAGAGGCCCAGGAGACACATATTTTCAATATGTATTTGTAATTAACTGTACAATTACCAGTCACCGTGCCTAATGCACATTTCTTAAAAAGATTCGGTAATTTCTCCCTGGTCCAGACTATATTTTTTTAAAAATCATTTTTCAAAGCACAAAGCACAGGCATTTGATCTGGTAGGTAAGAATGCCCCATATAAATAAATATTAAATACAGACTTTTTTTACCCTTTTTTGGTATTAGGCAGAATATTCAGTGTCTGTCTTGAGTCACTTCATTATGTAAGAATGTTTTTACTCAAATATCAAAGTTAATTTAGGGAACTATTATGGAAAATTCATCTAAGGTTCCCATAGAATACAGTACGGCCAAAGTTCTAACAATCTATCTTTCTTAGAAAAGCATCTATGTTGAATACCAATTGTAAGTGGAAAAAATGACAGGGAAATCTTCAAAACATTTATTTGTGGAATGTTAAAAGCAATTGCTGCTGTTAGGAACATAGAGAACTTAGTGGAAATTGCTTATTTTCAGTTTGCAGTTTTTACTGGTCAGACCCTCTATCCTTGCACAGCAAGTAACATTCCTCCGGCAGTCGGCTGTCACAGAGCTGAAGCTTACCTAATATCACAGCATTCCACATGCACTCCATTATTTAATTTAGTCACTTTCTGCCTCTATCATCAGCATTCCCAAAATACAGAAACGAAAAGACTGTCAGCAGTTGCCAGGGATGGGCACGTGCCCCCCTTCCCCACCTGCACCGCCCCCCCCAAAAAGGGCAGCAAAAACATCCTTATTTTTTACTCATAATGGATAGCACAGAATTGTAGCTGAAATGTACTGCTGAGACGATGTAATCCAACATCCTAATTTTAAATTTAAGGAAATTGAAAGGCCAAGGGAGTCAAGTGACTCAGCCAAGACAGAAGCAAGTTTAGAACCCAACTGTGCCCATTCCCAGCATCCTGTTCTTAAAGTTATGAGATTCTTTTACTTTGAGCTTTGTGATTAGTGCACACAGAAGCCTGATTCAGTTCTCATGAAAAATCCCACCTCCTCTCTCTTCATGGGTAATAGCTGTTAAGGCCCATTGAGAACACTTCAATTTGTGCAGAAAATAAAATCTATCAAAAGGCCTTTAATATTTCTAATAGTTCTATTATGCCTCTCCTTGTCCTCAGACTGTAAGGAACTGTTGTTCCATGGAGATCTACTGGACTTGATGGTGCAGGGGTGTGTGTGTGTGTGTGTGTGTGTGTGCGTGCAACATGCTTCCAAGTCAGGCATATGCCAGATGTTTGAAACATAAACCACATCCTCCTAATCAACCCTCGTTTATGTCAAAGTAGACATGAGCACGTGAGGTGGACGTACTTGGGGAAATAGAGTAAACCACCTTGCTTACTTTTTCATTTTTCAGACACAGGAGCTCAGGTCAGGTCTCTTCCCATCACAGGGTTTTAAAAGTCTTTGTGATACAAAGGACAGCATTATCAAAACAGAGAAAATTGATCTCCCATTCTTATAAATTAAACCTAACACAGAACTCTCAAAATAGAGATGGTGACACCTGTTTGAATCCCTGAAATTGTGTCATCGGTCTTAGAACATGGGAGACATTTTTAAGGAACACGAACTTCAGACTATGCCAAAAGATGATTTTGTTCATGGAGTACTCTAAGAATTTTTACCAAAAAAAAAAAAAAAAAAAAAAAAAGACATATTTCAAAATGCATTGAAACATATAGCATTTAAAAGCTTTTTACATTAATATTTTTCCTAAAAATACTTTTGTCCTTTCATATTCTCAGTATAGGTCCTTTTAATCACCAATCTATCTATACAGCCAATTTTTAACATATTATATGACTTCTAAACTCTGCAACCAGGGAATATCCAATTGTGAGAAATCAGAATATTTAATGAAGAAAACACAGAAAAACAAGAAGCAGCATATGGTAACAGCTGGTGGAAGAGTTAAACTCAGTGGTCAGTGAACAGACTTGCTAGCAAGCCCATAACTCTAACTGAGAGCTCTCACCCATCAAGTGTATATACTATAATGTGATATTTCCTCTAAGGGTGAACTAAAGAACACTAGTTCCTTAAGAAAAGGGCAGAGAGGGGAGTTCCTCATAGTCAAAAATACTTGAGAAACCCTGAGAAAAGTTCAGTAAAGCAGGGGCACCTGGGTGGCTCACTGGGTTGAGCCTCTGCCTTTGGCTCGGGTTCTGATCTCAGGGTCTTGATCTCAGGGTCCTGGGATCAAGCTCACATGGGGAAATCTCTGCTCAGTGGGGAGCCTGCTGCCCCCACCCCCCTCTGCCTGCCTCTCTGCCTACTTGTGATCTCTCTCTGTCAAATAAATAAATAAAATCTTAAAAAAAGGTTTAATAAAGCAGATTTCTTTCTGCATTATTCTATATAACTTATAAATTTCCAATATGGATTATGAATCTCCAAAATAAATATGTAATAAATATACACAGTTGATTCAAACAACTATTTATGATAGTGAATTTTTTTAAAGATTTTATTTATTTGACATAGCATGTTAGTGAGTGAGTGCAGGAGCAGAGGGAGGGGCAAAAGGAGAGGGAGAAGCAAACTCCCTGCTGAGCAGGGAGCCTGAAGACATAGGGCTCCATCCCAAGACCCCAGGATCATGACCTGAGCCAAAGGCAGACGCTTAACTGACTGAGCCACCCAGGTGCCCCTATGATAATAAATGTTTAAAGGTAAATAGGCAACTTACTGAAAATCACAAGCATCTTCTTCCCTCTGTGAGTTCCTCATCAGTAGCTACATACACAGCAGGTTCAGAACACACTGTCTTGATCCCACCAATGGGACTGTTGACCATCAGAATCTCCCCTTGAAAGTCACAATTCACCCAGTCTCTGACCACAGCAGACATGACAGAAGACCAGAGAACATGACAAATTTGGTGCTCACAGGAAGGACTAGGCTCGCCATTTGACCCACAATCACATTTCCTATCTTTCAAGTTAGGGTGGGCCACTGGATTGTTGCTCAGGCTGGGAAAGTAGTCAAGGAAAAATTACAATGGGACTGAGATCAGGAGAGCAATTGATTAATAATTAATCACGTAAGTGTTATACTGACCTTTTAGTTCTTATAAATCTCCAGGCATCAAGCAATTTCATCTTAACATTTCAGTTTTTCCACTAGTGATTCCCTTTCTGCCTTTGAAATCCTTCACCCAACCCCTTTCATGACCTTAAAATCTCAACTCCATCACCTCCCCATCACTGGTTCCACTGTTTGAGTCATTAACTCAATGAACTCATTCTTCCCTTCTCTCCTAAAATATCACTTCCTCTGATAATCCTTCTGAGTCATCCCCATGATATTTTCCCTTCTAATAGAACTTATAATTTATAATTATATATTCTTTTCAAGGACACTTGTTAAACAGCTATCTTATCATTAGGTGGTAAACTTCAAAAAACAAGGAACTACATCTACCTTGTCCACCAACACCTGGAACCAGTAAGCCCTCTCACAATGTTTGTCTGTTGCACTGACTAAATGAATGGATTCGAGAAATATTTATCTAGTGTCTACAACAGACCACCGCAATAACAGAAAGCTGGCCCCTTTTTGCCTTTTCTCCATCAAGAAATTAAACCATCAAACTGAACCAAACGTCCACTGACACAATACAGAGATGGACTTCCCAGCAAGTGGGTGGCACTTGGAAATGCATGTGTCCTAAGCCCCCAACTTCAGCATGACCAGCTGAGGGAACCTGTTCTGAACGCAGGTCTTAGGTAGGTCACATGTTTGTCTGCTTTTCAAATAGCACCTATTGCCTATGTTCTTCCTGGACATATTTGTGGTATCCGAAGCCCTTGGACGGGTGTCCCAAATGTGGGACTAACGACTCACAGCAACCACCGTAGGCAAAACCTTTGAAACTACAGTATGTGTGTGCACCCACGAAGTGTATATAGTAGAGATGAGGGGGTGGTTGATATATGGTGTATATGTGTGTGGATATGTGGGTGTACACACACACACACACACACACACACACACACACACGAGTTAACCCTTGAATGAACTCAGGTGTGAAATGCGTGGGTCCACTTACACATGGATTTTTTGAATATAGTCCAATACTATGTGAATGTAGTTTCTCTCCCTTATGATACTCTTTTTTTTTTTTAAGATTTTTATTTATTTATTTGACAGACAGAGATCACAAGTAGGCAGAGAGGCAGGCAGAGAGAGTTGGGTGGGGAAGCAGGCTCCCTGGCAAGCAGAGAGCCTGATGTGGGGCTCTATCCCAGGACCCTGGGATCATGATCTGAGGTGAAGGCAGAGGCTTTAACCCACTGAGCCACCCAGGTGCCCCTCCCTTATGATATTCTTAATAACACTTTCTTTTCTCTAGCTCACTTTATTGGAAGAATACAGGATAGAACATATATAACAAACAAAATGCGTGTTAGTCTATTTATGTTACCGATAGGGCCTCAAGACAACAGCAGACTATTACAGACTATCAGTAGTGAGTCAAAAATTACACATGCGTTTCTGACTGCATGGGGGTCAGTGCCCCAACTCCCCTGTTGTTCAAAGGTCGACTGTGTGTGTGTGTGTGTGTGTGTGTACTGAAAACGGACATCAATAAGGTAAACACAATTTAGAAGTGAATACAGGTAATTTCTCAGTAACAAGGTAGTGAAAGGTGACATGAAAACTATGATATGGTAGTTTTTGGACAACTGATGCTTTAGCTCCCCATAATTCTGCATGTCCTTTCTGTACATAATAAATCAAATATATCAGAGGCTTAGTTTAAAACTGTGTTTTTTTTATGCAGGGGAAAAAAAAAAACACAGATATCACTCCTTGAACATCTTTGCCTGCTTAAGTCCCATGAC
The DNA here is from genome assembly GCF_010015895.1 of Lontra canadensis. Lineage (NCBI taxonomy): Eukaryota > Metazoa > Chordata > Mammalia > Carnivora > Mustelidae > Lontra > Lontra canadensis. The sequence goes on from NW_022631079.1 coordinate 2,254,494, forward strand.
AATGGTTTTCTACCTGTCATCTTGAACACTTCTAGCAAACAGTTATTTCTTGATACCCAACCGCCTCTCCACCTTTTTTAAATTGCACCTAGAAAATCTGCAGGGAGCAGATCGGTGGTTGCCACAGATGGGGGATGGGAAGTGGAAGAGAAATGAGTGAATTGTTTGTTTTTTTGGTTTTTTTTTTTTGTTGTTTTTAGTTAAATTGAAAAAAAAAAATTGCACCCAGACAATCAACTGTCTCATGTACTTTTAAATCATCATAATCCCAGAGTCTTTCTTACTTCTAGGCTTATAATACATTGTCTTCAAGGTTCAGTGTTCTTTCATATAGCACAGGCAATGTCAGTTCTGCAATTTCTTTCTTCTCTTTCTCCCCAAGCCCTAGCTGCTACTTCCAAAAAGCTGATGGCCGTGTTGGGAGTTGGCCTGTTTTTGTGAGAGTCCTTCTTAATGCATTTTTTTTTCCTCCCAAAGCTATTCATCTTATCTGATAGTATTTTGAAGGCTGATGTTTCCGATCAAGGTGCTTTTAAGTTGCAGCGGTACAGATTAACCAGGCTTTGTGTCCTAACCAGTCCCCGCACTGACAAAAGCTTCAGAAGTTCTGATTGAAACAGAGTTCAAAAGCAAATTAATCCTCCCAAATATTTCTCATCCAATAACTTAATTTAGAAAGTAGACTTATCTCCTTCTCCTCTCTCTTGTTCTTTCTTTTGTTCTTTCCATGGAATATCAGAATTGGCCCTTCCAAGGAAATCATAACCTTACTACCACTGAACACCAAAGCACTAACATTTGGGGGCTTGATAATCTTAATGTTAAACCAATCTTCAGTTAAACCCAAAGACAGAAGTAGTTTGTTAATGCCAAAAAAGGAGTACTTCTCAAGTAGATGGTTCCTATAATTTCAAAAAGTTGGCAAAAAGCCTTCCTAAGTTCTCCAAATTTACTGCACTATATAGATTTTGTAAATAAAGGTAATTTTTGACATTGACCAAAACCAAAGCTGGAACTTTTCCTGTGAAAAATAGAAAGAGACCTCCTATTCCATGGAAGAGAGTAAGATTTGGAGACAAAGACTCAAAGCTTTGTACACATACACCCAACAAATTTGTATAAATGAAGATTTTCAGTGCAATTATTTAATGCTGCCTCAGAGTCTGAATGGAAACATAAGTTTCTGATTTGCAACTGCCTGGAACTTCTAGATCTTCAGTAAAACCTGAGTGTTAAAAATGATGTGACTGCAAGAACTTTCTTGACATTGCATTCCTTATCTCTACTGGTTCTTATTCATATTTTTCCTCCTAAGAAATAGGAGTCTCTCATTTCAGTTATCATCTTTTTGGATGCAGGATTTCCTAAGGGGAAAATATATGTAAAGACGATCAATGTAAATAAGCTTTATAAAAGAAAAAAAATCTTATTGACAGAAGTATATCTTTCTTTATAATAAATATTTTTCTCAATTAAAAATAATGTGCTGTAGAAAATGGGATCTAATTGAAATTTTAATTTGTCACTTTTTAAAAGTACGAGGTTAAGCAAATTGTGAAACTTACGATTCTCCTTTGCATGGTTTATTTCAAATATATTTCCATAAATAGTACACAGCCTCAGCAAACAGTACATTCTTCACATTTTTCCCTCGGCTATTAAATACTAATTTCTGAGGGCTAAAATCCAGAATTAAAAGTACAATTGCACCCTCTACTGTCCAAATTTTCTATTCCACATTGAGCAAAAAAACACTGCATATGTTTCTTCAACACGTATGTTATAAAAATAACGGGCAAACCCTGTTGGCTTCCATTTGACATTAGGTAGTAGATCTTCAAACAATTAAGCTATTTGTTAGAACTTCTTTAGTTCTAGGACTGGAAACTGGAAATTTATACAGTTACTGGGACCAAGCAGATTCAAAAAACTGTGATTCTCATCGAAGTACTAGAAATGTGAAGGTTCATTAAAGGAGAGGAAAAATATCAAGTCTCAAGCCAACAACTGGCCACACTTCTAATAGCATAGAGAGTATCCCCAATTTTTCTCAAGTTAGAAATTAAAATAAACATTAATGTTGCTCTAAAACCATACACTGAAACTTCAAAAAATTAGTTTTGAGATCTTATTTTCAATGCTTTAAAGACTATGAGCCAAAATTCATAGCTTATGTGTCCCTTTCCTTTCAACCTATTTTCCTTGTCTTAATTAGACCGTTGTTTGATATTTATTCAAGAGATTTTCCTATCAATTTATATTTCTATTGCTAAAGAATTAGCTTGTTGCTGGCAAACCCACCCATGGAAAGTAACTAGAAAAGCTAATTTCTACCCCTCACCACCCCTGCCAGCAAAAAATATTTAAGGCAAAAATGCCTGAACAATAGGGTTTGAAGGGCTAACATCTAGGAGAAGAGCAAAGTTCAGAGAGGTAAACCCATCATTCAGTGTCCTTTTGGAGGCATTTACAAATTACAAAACACTCCTAAAGAGGATAAGTAATGAAGTATGCATTAGAAGCTGAGAGGCTAAGAAGTTGACAATGCTTCTAAATGTCTCATGGGACCAGAGGGACAAGAACAGGAGTTCAAGCCCAACTAGTTCAAAACCACGAAGGTCAAACCTTAACTGGTAACAATCCAGTATCATAAAGGCTGAAACTGCCCATTGAACCTATTGGATCCATAACGGGGTTAAGGCGGTCCACTTGCTCCACAAGAGTGACAGTGATGTCCCTCCTCAGCAGAGTCTCAAAAGACCTCACATTGTCATACACAACATCCGGGATTCAATCAGAAACAGGTACACCAAGAGACAATAAAACAAAAAGCTAAGGAAAAAAAAAAAAAGCATACAACAAGAGCAGAACCATGGGAATCCTGCTCCTGAAACTACCTGATAGGCACTTTTAAATACTTATGATGAATATGTTTAAGGGATATGAGGAAAATGTTGGTAATTTCAAGAGAAAACTGGAAGCTATAAAAAAAACTGGCATTTTAGAACTGAAAAAAATCAGTAACTGAATTTTAATAATTCTGTAGTTGTGTTGAATGGCAGGAGATAAAATTAGTAAACTAGACTACAAATCCAAAGAAAATAGAATAAAAAGAAAAGAGAAAAATAATTAAAAAAAAAAAAACACAGAGGGATAAAAAGGATGTGAAACATGGGATCATAAAGAAAAGGTCTAACATCTATGTAATTGGAGTCCCAAAAGGGGAGGAAAGATAGAATAGGATAGAAGCAATATTTGAAGAAGTAATGGCTATGAATGTTTCAAAACTGATGAAAGATCTATCAAGCTACAATTTCAAGAGGCACCATAAGCCACTAGCATAATAAATAGAAAACAGAGACAGACAGAAACAAACACATATAACTCTAGGTATATCATTGTAAAACTTCTAACAATCAAAAATAACAGAGAAACTCATATACTCATCACCTTCAGAGAAGCTACAATAAGATTAGAGTCAACTTTTCAGTGGAAACAGTGAAAGTCATAAACCAACACAGTGGTAACCTCAAAGAGCTGGAAGGAAAGAAATCCACCAACACAGAGTTCTACACTTGGCAAAAATACCCTTTGCAAGTAAAGGCAAATAAATATATTCTGGGGAAACAAAAATGAGAGAATTTGTCGCTAGGAGATCCACTGTAAAGAAGACACTAAAAAATATTCTTTGGGTGGGTGCCTGGGTGGCTCAGTGGGTTAAAGCCTCTGCCTTCGACTCAGGTCATGATCCCAGGGTCCTGGGATCAAGCCCCACATCTGGCTCTCTGCTCAGCAGGGAGCCTGCTTCCTCCTCTCTTTCTCTGCCTGCCTCTCTACCTACTTGTGATCTTTCTCTCTGTCAAATAAATAAATTTTTTAAAAAATCTTTAAAAAAATATTCTTTGGGAAGAAAGAAAGTGAAAGTAGATGATTGCAATAAGATGTAAGGGGAAAACTACCACAGAAAGGAAAAGGAAAAATATGAAGCTACATCTATATGAATGATTGCTGCATAAAATAATAAAAACATCTAACAACAATAAGAGGAAAGGGAGGAGGGGATTAGCAGGGGTAAAAGTGTTGTCAAGATGTCCTTCAGTGGACGAATGGATAAAGAAGATATGGTCCATATACACTATGGAGTATTATGCCTCCATCAGAAAGGATGAATACCCAACTTCTGTGTTGACATGGACGGGACTGGAGGAGATTATGCTGAGTGAAATAAGTCAAGCAGAGACAGTCAGTTATCATATGATTTCACTTACTTGTGGAGCATAAGGAATAACACGGAGGATATTGGGAGATGGAGAGGAGAAGTGAGTGGGGGGAAATCGGAGGGGGAGATGAACCATGAGAGACTGTGGACTTTGAGAAACAAACTGAGGGTTTGGAGGGAGGGCTGGGGGATGGGTGAGCCTGGTGGTGGGTATTAAGGAAGGCATGGATTACATGGAGCACTGGGTGTGGTGCATAAACAATGAATGCTGGAACACTGAAAAAAATAAAAAAAGAAAAGTGTTGTCAGGCATGGGACTGTCTGAGAAGTAACAAAAGTATTTATCTTTAAATTTTGCTAGTTCAAGGATACATTGCATGTTATAATTTCTGGAGTATGCAAATATAGAAATAAAACATGTACAATCAAAAATTTGATGGACGAGGGGTGCCTGGGTGGCTCAGTGGGTTAAAGCCTCTGCCTTTGGCTCAGGTCGTGATCCCAGGGTTCTGGGATGGAGCCCCGCATCAGGCTCTCTTCTCAGCAGGGGGCCTGCTTCCCACCCCCCCTTTCTTCCTGCTTCTCTGCCTACTTGTGATCTCTGTCAAATAAATAAATAAAATCTTTAAAAAAAGTTTTGATGGATGAAAAATGGAATATCAAATAGAAAAGGAAACACAGAACACAAATAGTAAGATGATTGATTTAAGCCAAAATGTACCAGTAATTAAACTAATAAATAGATTAAATATTCCAATTACTAGACAAAGACTGTCTGACTAGATTAAAAGAACAGAAGTATATATATCTTATAAGGAACAATTTTATAAAAGGGAACAAAAAAGGTGTAAGGTAAAATTGTGAACACAAACCAAAAGAAAGCTGATATAACTTTACTAATACCAAGGGATATTTTAAGAAAATAAACACCGTTAGAGGAGAAGAACATTTCAAAATAATGAAAGGATTAATTTATCAAAATGGGATCAGAAATCTACATTTATATGTTCTCAGTAACAGCCTCAAAACATGAAAAATGAAAATTAATAGTGCTAAGAGGACATATAAATTCACAATCTTATTAAGAAATTTCAACTTATCTCTCAGAAACTGATAGACTAAGCAGATAGAAAATTCATCAGGATATAGATGATTTGAATAATACACATAACAAACCTAATTACAATCAACTTACGCCCATATCACAGAACACACTATTGCCCAGGGCATAAGCATGTTTTATTAAAACTGACCACATGCTAGGCCATGAAACGAGTCTCTGCAAAGCTCAGAATATTGAAATCATGTACTGTTACTGCAGAGAAAGTAAGCTAAGAATCAGTAATAATAGTAATCTCAATAGATACAAAAAAGATGTCATAAAACAAAAAATCCATTCATGATTTTAAAATGATCTAAAAATTCAACATAGAAAGTACTTACTTGATAAAGGAGATCTATTAAAAAAAAAAACAAACCTATAAGAAATCTCATACTTAATGGTGAAATATTGAAAGTTTTCTCCTCATAGCACAAAAAGAAATGGATGCCTATTATCACCACTCCTACTCAATATTATAATTGAGGCCCTAGACACTGAAATAAGGCAAAAGAAAAAAAAAATACATAAAGATTAGAAAAAAAGATTACATACTTCCGGATAAGTTCTATATCGGTATTTTTGAATAAGTTCTAAATCAATACATAAGTTTAACTACAAATGTTAGAATAAGTGAACTTAGGAAGGTCAGGGGACACGAGGTTAATATGCGTACTGACGTCTCATGTGAGTCCAAAAAGCACTCACCACGAGGAAAAGAACTGATGAAATGAACCACACTAAAATTAGGAGATTCTTTTGATCAAGAGACATGATGAAGGAGAGTATCTGCCATTACACATTTGTCAGAACCCACAGAATGTTCCACACCAAGAGTGAACTCTGACATAAGCTGTGGACTTTGGGTGATGACGGCGGCTCATCAATCATAACCAACATCCCACTGCGATTCAGGATTTAGTATGTAGGGGCGGCTGTGCATATGTGAAACCGAGGGCTATAGGGGAACTCTTTGTACCCTCTGCTCAGTTTTGCTGGGAACATAAAACTGCTCTAAAGAATAGTCTATTTCTTTAAAGATACCATCAGGAGAGTTAAAAGGCAAACTATAAAATAGGAAAATATATTGATAATATATATTTAGTCAGCAAAAGGCTCATCCTCAGACTACATCTGGAATTCCTAAAATTTAAACACAAGCTCTATAACCTCATAGAGAACTGGGCAAAACACCTGAAAATTTCAAGTATTTTCTAGTGGGACTGGTGACCAGGAAATGGCAAAATTTTAAGGCCTTTGAACAAGGAAGATAACCTAATAGTCAATAAACATATGAGAAATTGCTTAGTTTCATTAATCGATAGGGAAATGTTAAACACAGTGAGATACCACTACATATCTATTCAAATGACTAAAACTGAAGAAAAAAAAAATCATGACGATGAAGGTTACAGAGTTTGTGAAATAAGGGAAATTCTCATACCCTACTAGTGGGGGTATAAATTGGTATAGCCCCTTGGGAAAGCTGTGGCAATTTCTGCCTCAACTGAATACATGGATCCCCGATTCTCTAGAAACTCGAATCACAGCGATATACCCAATAGAAATACATAGATAGCACATGATATGTACAAAGATATTCATAGAAATGTTTTTTGTAATATACCCAAGTTGGCAACATCACAGATGTCCATGAATCCTTACATAGGACAGAAGAAAACACAAATTCCTGAACATGCTTACAAGCAAAAACAGCAATAAAACTCATAAACAATACTCAGCCAAATAAACCACACAGAATGGTAATAAACACATCATATGGTTCCTTTTTTTATAAAATTCAAACATGGGCAAAACAAACTTATGGTGACGATAATGGTCACTTTGGGGGCAGAAGACAGGAGACAGCACGAGGCAGGCTTCAGTGGGGCTGGGAAAGTTCTAAGTCTTGATCTGAGCAGTGGTTATTATTCAGATAATTCATTAAATTATAAACTTACTGCTTATGCCCTTCTCTCTATGTGTGTTATACTGTATTAAGAAAGCTTAAGACAAATGCTTTATTTAGCTTATTAAGATCAACATCTGGCAAATAATTATTGCATTTTATTTTCAATACCTACGAGTACAAGGAACTGCTTTAGATGATCAAAGACTCCAAGTCTATTCCACTGTCATCATCATCATTATTATTATTTTTAGAGAGAGTGTGAATGGGGAAGGGAGAGGGAGAGAATCTCAAGCCGACTCCACGTTGAGCACAGAGCCCGACACTGGGGCAGGATCCCAGGACCCAGGATCATGACCTGAGCCAAAACCAAGAGTCAGAGGCTCAGCCGACTGAGCCACCTAGGCGCAGCCCTCAACTGTCAAATATTTATATTGTACAGTCTGTTGTTAGATTTGTACAATGAATTAGATATACATCCTACTCTCAAAACAAAAGACATAGAATTATCTATGTAAGTTAATATTATACCCTGACACGTATGTGTTCACAAGTATACATTCCCATATTCATTTAACATATACTTTCTAGATTTCAAAAGTATCTTGATTTAATATAATCTTAAATGTTTCCAAAAAATAGTTTATTAAATGTGTATAACTCAGGAATAATTTTCATATATATATATATATTTTCTTTTCAACAAATTAAAGGAAAAACCTGTGGTAGAAATGTGTCTTAACAACTGGAGTAAAACAGGAAAAGTTTCCATTTGACCTCAGCTCAGAAGGATAATGTAGGATCTGAAGAAGTGGGGGAAGGAAGCTGTTCTGAGGGGAGAGGAAGAACGTTATCAAAGGTGCAGCATGGAAAGGTAGACCCGAGGCTGGGGGTTCATTCTGGATCGAGAGCAGAGGAGTGAGTGGGCAGGTGAAGAACACACTTGGGAGAGCCTCAGACCCCACAGTGATGAAAGTGAACCATGTACCCTCGGGAATGGAAGGAAAGCAAGCCACAGTTTTGAGCCTGGAAACGACGAGATCAGAGTTGTGTTTCAGATAAGTTCATCCCAGAGCATGGCATGCAATGAACTGAAGACTGAAAAGATGGGTCAGAGACAGGTTAGGAAGCTGCAGCCATCCTAAAGGGTAATGCAAATATAGAATTGGGGGCGGAGAAGAGAAGGCATGGCCAACATCACCTGTCAAAAGTGTCATTCGCGGGACGCCTGGGTGGCTCGGTGGGTTAAAGCCTCTGCCTTTGGCTCAGGTCATGATCCCAGGGTCCTGGGATCGAGCCCCGCATCGGGCTCTCTGCTCAGCGGGGAGCTTGCTTCCACCTCTCTCTCTTTGTCTGCCTCTCAGCCTACTTGTGACCTCTGTCAAGTGGATAAATAAAATCTTTAAAAAAAAAATGTCATTCACTCCTCAGTATAAGCCTTGATGGCTGAATTCCCAAATAATCATCCTTTAACTGCTCAGTCAAGATCAAGCACCCATGTAATCAGGGACAACTTACTAAGAAAATCAACTCATCTTATAGAGAGTCATTTCTGAGCCTATCCAATCTTTCCAGAGCCACGGCTCCCTTTCCATAAGGTACTTTCCCTGTAATCACACTTAACACAGACATCAGGCCGAGGAAAGAGGTGGACGACAGGTAAGAATTCTTGAACAGCCACGGAGGAGGCACCGTGTATATAATTCCACCCCATCCTTCCCCCCCTGCAGGACAACTACGGCCCCTTCGTAGCTACCTAGGCCAGTCCCAGAGCCCAGGGCTCCGGGAGTTTCCTTCTGTTCCCAGTCAACTACTCTAAGCTAGTGAATTCATAGGTGCTAATTCTTTGAAGCATAACTTTGCTGGCTCAGTTTCCCCATCCCACCATTTTTTGAGCCAGGGACTTAATTCAAGTAAGAGTTGGCTGTGTTTGATGCAGAGTCAAGAGGGGAGAACAGGAGTTGTAGGGGTTGGCTTGGGACAATGATGGAGCTCTCAAGAAGCTATGGGATGGAGAGCGGGGAGGAGCGGGGAGTAGTATTATAAGATAAGGGGTTGGAAGAAGAAAATGGGATTTGTAAGTACCCCCACTTTAAGAATGCTTAAAAAATCCAGACAAAGTTCTTTTAACTAGCTTGTGCTTGTTGACCTGTTCACTTGACCTGTTCACTAAAATTGGACCCTGTGGATTCTGGCTTCCTAAGACTACAATGTATACAGTCACCTGAAGGAATTGTGATGGTACAAGAAAGAAGTTTAGATTTGTTCTTAATGGAGGAAGAGGAAAACCTTGGTTGCATTTTTTTAAAACTTTTTTTGCATTTTGCAGATGGGTTGCATTTTAAATCAACCCATCGAAGTTGTTGACCACTCTGTCCTCCAACTCTGATTTTGTACAGCAGTTTGGGGAACAGACCACAACTGAGCACTGATGAAGTTTCACATGCCATTATGTCCCCATGCCAGTGAATGCCACTACCAAGATCCTCCTCCATTAGGAAAAGGAACCAATGGAACTTTCCATGCTTGAAGCTTTGGTAGGTATATCACAGCCCTTAAAACCAGGTTATGGTTTTAAGGGGAAGCTGAGGGAAAGAGATCAGGAGTAATAATTAATACAAATAACCATTATTTCTATTTACAGAGTGCTTACTATCATAGTACCTCATGAGTGTTACATGCTAAGTGCTGGGCTAAGTGCTTCTCATAGATGATATCAAGCCTCAGATGAATAAATCTTAAACAAACAAATAAAAGAATAATTTTTAGTCTAAATAAGTATGGGGCTTAGGAGCATGTGGAAAAAATAAAACATTTTAAGGAAATTATTCTATACCTTATTCTTCTGTAGAGTGAAATGTTTAAATTATCTTTGCTCCTTTTATAACTCTCCAGATGCCTTCTATCAATTGCATTTTAAAAACAGAAGTACATTCCTCAAAGCTAGAATTCTCCATGGACTGTTTTATGTTTGTTTGTTTTCCCTCTGAAAATTTAGTGGAGAAATTAATATGTGGGTATGTGTGGCTTAGTCCAAGATGAGGTTTTAGTTCAGGATGAGAAAGATTCTCAGAACTAGGACTTGTTATCAAGAGTTAAAGCTCAAAGGAGCAAAAGAAGACAACATATTTGCAATCGGGAAAAATGAACTTTCTTTAAAAAAAATGCCTGTTTCTTTAATATTCTCCTGCTAAAAAGTGTTTAAGCTTTGTTACATCATTTTTACTGTACTTAGCTTTGGAGGCTGAGTTGGACTCAACATAAAACAGAGTACACTAAAGAAAGCAGTTATAAATAACTTCATTTCACCAAGAGGTTGAAACAAGTCAGCTGCCAATATCCAAACCCACAAACCACCAACTTTTCCAAACTTTAGTTCCATGATGTCTCAATATATTCAAAAGCAAAAAAAAAAAAAAAAAAAAAAAAAAAAAAAAAAAAAGCCCTGACATGAACTACGGAACACCACAGTGCTGTGTGGTCCTTCAGTTAGAAACCCTAAACTCGTCTCTTGTAGTTCACATTTTCTATAGATTCCTCACATTTGGAGCCAAAAGCTTTAACTTGTTTTTCTCCTTAGAAAGAAATAATTTTTTTTCATGCTACTTGTGAAGATGAAAATCTAGGATGTTAGTAAATGAGGAGAAGGCCCCATCCATCCACATATTATTGGTGGTCTCTGAGAGGGAGGTTTATCCACAGGGTGTTAAGGGTCTGGACTTTGGAAGAGGGCCATGGTCCAAGAGAATGGAGAAATTGCATTCCTAGTGGGGGAGATAATTAAAATGTCCCTCCTACAGATCCCATGGGCCTTCACTTTGCCAGGGTAAATCTGTCTTCTGAAAGTCTGCCTTTAGGGGCGCCTGGGTGGCTCAGTCGGTTAGGCATCTGCCTTTGACTTAGGTCATGATCCCAGGGTCCTGGGATCAAGCCCCACATCGGGCTCCCTGCTCAGTGGGGAGCCTGTTTCTTCCTCTTCCCCCTGCTCAGGTTCTCTCTGGCTCTCTCTCTCTCTCAAATAAATAAAAAGAATCTTAAAAAAATAAAAAAAAATAATAAAAGTCTGCCTTCTAGTCCCATATGCACCTCAATTTTTTTATTTGGAGAGTATATCTCGGCCCATACCCACTATTCCAGGGTAATCACCAATTGGAATTAGGAGGTGGGGTAGGGTGGAGAATCATTAAGATGAAAATAACTACATTGTGGGGGCGCCTGGGTGGCTCAGTGGGTTAAAACCTCTGCCTTTGGCTCAGGTCATGATCCTGGGGTCCTGGGATTGAGCCCCGTATCAGGCTCTCTGCTCCACGGAGAGCCTGCTTCCTCCTCTCTCTCTGCCTGCCTCTCTGCCTACTTGTGATCTCTGTCTGTCAAATAAATAAAATCTTAAAAAAAAAGAAAAAAAGAAAATAACTATGTTTTCATGATGTTAAATATCATCAACAAGTAATTCGAAAAAGTCCTCAAAGGCTTGTCCATCTATCCAAGCCTTTTATCTACCCAGTGCCAGCAAACATAGTCAAAATGATGTGGAAAAAGGAATCGGTTGGCCTTCCCCTTACAGTACAGAATCTCTAAATTGAAAACAGAAATATCATTGATGAAGCATTCGGTGGCAGAATCAGTCTCAGATGAAGAAATGATCTCCACCGTTACACCTGAACACAGCTATACGTTCACCAGCTTAAACCAAGTGGGGGATGGAGCAGGGTCGAGGCCAGGGAAAGGCAAAGTAGAAGGGCACATTTTGCATTTCAAATAATTTTCTACTTTTGATATTTTACTTGGGGAGCTATGTCCTGAAAGCTTCCGAGTGAAGAAAATGGGAAAAAGAAAATTGCACACATCTGTTTATGTATTCAGGAAAAGAATCTTCGAACCGGGCATTGGTCCATGGGAAAGCCTGCATGACAGAATCCAGCCCACCAAACACACTGTGCGTTTATTAATAAGAAAATTCCAGGTTAGATCCTTGCCAAGAGATGTTTCCTTTTCCAAAAATTATCTTTGGCTATATTTCACATTTGATTTACTCCCCTTGGTGCATAAAAGAAATAAAAGAACTATTGTCCAATATTAGTGGTTGGAATTTGCCTGAACTCTGGTGAAAGGAACATAAATCTATTCATTGGAATTGTTTTGAGAAATAATATAATTTATAAAATGTACTGATTGCCTTTTATTTTTCCTGTGCTATAAAATCCACATTTATTTTGTTATAAACCATTTGTAAAATATCCTGCAAAGAAGCATGCTTCAATAAATCCTATATCTTATTTTTCTTACCAATAGTAGTTTGCATTTCAAGTATTGCCTTTTACTTATCAAAGTACTTTCGTATCAATTCATGTTCTTACATGGCTTAATTAGGGCTTTTACTTATTAGTGGTATTATCATCCTGGACTGATTTCTCTCAGGCCTTGGGAATGTGCTCACTTGAAGGCTTATATAGAGAAGCATTAAGAAGCCAAACTTTGCCATGTGAGTTAAATGATGTTTCTTTTCTTTTTTTTTTTTTTAAAGATTTTATTTATTTATTTGACAGAGAGAAAGATCACAAGCAGGCAGAGAGGCAGGCAGAGAGAGGAGGAAGCAGGCTCCCTGCTGAGCAGAGAGCCTGATGCAGGGCTCAATCCCAGGACCCTGAGATCATGACCTGAGCCAAAGGCAGAGGCTTAACCCAATGAGCCACCCAGGCGCCTCAATGATGTTTATTTTCATGTAAGATTATAAGGAGTGATAGCAGGTCAGTGGATTCTGGGGAAATTATAAAAGAAGTAGATTCTTACTTTACAGAATAGAGGGTTTTAGACAATGAACCTAAAGTCCCACCAAAAAGCCATAAACAGTATTTTTTTTTTAAGTAAAGGCCATTTATAGCTAAACAAAAATATGCAAGACATTTATAGACCTCAAACGGGATTTACTTTGAGATGGTGGGGGGGGAAACATTTTGAATGATGAAAACAAATATGAGTGACAAGAAGAAAAGTAGGGAATACATTTAAAATGAAGCAATGGGGTATGTTTCTGTTTTCAGGAGAAAATGCAAAGAAGGCTATAAACACTCTTACTGTTTTGGGGAGAGAACAAATAACATTCAGAAAAGGTCGAAGCGTTTAAAAATGTTGAGGTACCAACTAGAAAGTATCTGTTACCTGAAGCTAATTATGGGTAAGGAAACTTACCCTGCGTTTCCATAAATGGACGTGACATGCTTCCCTGAGCCCATGCCAGCCCTACAGGTACTTCTGAGCTTTTTTTAATGTTCATAAAGCAAGAATTGTGTTCTTCCAAAAATGAAATATATTGAGGGAGACAATTCACAAAAACCCATCCCCACTGTTCTATGGTAAGTATCCTGTTTGGCACAAAATACACAAAGCATGTCACTGACGGGTGGAAAGCATACCAGAGAAGATAGGACTTTTTATTATCAGCAGTGACAGCAGTGAAACAGACACTTAAATACCTTTCTATCTAGGGTTTGGAGCTAGTAGGTAATTCTGACCACCTCGAAATGTAATATTTTCATTAACAAGACAAGATGGACGGGAGCCAAATGTAACTAAAGGAGCATCATTCTCAGAGGACCCGGGGAATGAAGACGCATGGCAGAAATGGAAGGAAGGGGTCGTAGAAGCAGAAGTCTGGCTCGAATACTGTGCAATTAAGGTTCAGCCTCTCCAACACCCAAAAAAATGTAAGAATTACGACACCGCATGCTGTGACGCCTACTCAGATGACACTTAACGAGAATTAGTCTTTGCAGGTTCCCAGGAGGGGGTTGGGAAAGACGTAGTAAGGATAGTCACAGATACACCAAGTCTCTCCCTTTCTGGGCACATGGTGAAAAGTGGCATTTCCCCACCTCCTTGAACTCAGACCCAGCCCCATGACTGCATGCAGCCGATAAACTGAGCCAGCTGTGACGTTTCTGAGCAGAGGCATGGCGGCTCTCCCTTCCTTGGCACTGGCAGCAACCAAAGAGTCTAGGCGGAGCTGTGGTCATGAGCAGGGCTTCCAGAAAACCACACTGGGCCGGTGAGCAAAAATCCCATCTTTCCTCTGCTAAGCCACTGAGAAATCGGGACCACCCGTGACCACACCCTGGGCTCGTCTTACCAGCTGCTCTGTGGGTCATATGACCACCCTGCACTGTCTTGCCTCGGTCCTCTTAGTTTCAACTTCGTTGTCAGTCACCTTTGGAAGTTGTACGCATACTACTGAATTAAATTATTTATCACTGTGGACCACCTAGCTAGTGCACATTACACCTCTCGAAATATACACATCCCTACACCGACAAGGGAGGGAGGGAGGAAAGGGACAGGAGAGAAAGGTGGGGGATAAAAAGAGAGAAAGACACACTTGTTAGACTTCTAGTCCAACCCGTGCCAACAATGGGGAAGACACGGTGAGCTGTGAGATTTTCAAGCAATCTACCGGAATCGCCAAAGTTCTATGAATAAGAGGGCTGCTTGGTCTCGGGGAAAGGAAGCAGACAGCTTTAGGCACCTCTATGAAAACTGAGTATCATGGGCCACTATTCCAGCCTCCAGAGGACTCTCTCCATCCTTCCTTGGGTCCTGCAGGTCAAAGTTCATGAGCTAATAGGATCGTAGGAGCCACAAATATACCATCCATGAAGGAAGCGGGGCCAAGCATATTATTTTATAAATCCACGAGCGTATTCCACACTTCCACCAAGAAATACAGTCTCACCTAATGGTCTCGTAAACTCTACACTCTCAGACTCTGGTTTGTCTTTGCTGCTGGTAGAACCTATTTTGTCTGCGGTGGAAGCACAGGGCTAAATGCCAATCGACCCTGGGCTCCACAGAGGACAGACAGCGGCAGAGGCTGGAAAGGGCAGACCCCATTCCCAAAGAGTCAGCTGTTTGCTTAGCTCCTGCAGATGGCTATTGGGGGAGACCAGAGTCTAGGGGTGCAATGTCTCCCACATCTGAGGAAAAACATAATGGAGAGGGTTTCACGTGAGATCTGTCAACTTTAGAATGTTACTTACTTATATTTAAAGGCAAAACAAAACAAATCAAATGTTTTAAAGGATTCATAATTTAAACACATGTCATGCCCTGTAGTGCATTCTGTGCTTTGCAGAAATTATCTTACTTGCTCTTCACAAGAACCCAGTGAGTACAGACAAGGAAATGAAGCTTACAGAGTTTAAGATTGCTGTAAGGTCAAATAAGTGGCCAGAGTTGGCATTTAATCCCAGGTGTAGCCCAGGCTCCAACCACTCTACCTCATTATCCCTCTCACTTGTGTCCGTGCACAACCTGGACAACAGGGCTTGAGACTACCACCTCCAGACAGAACCAGCTTACTTAAAGACTGCAAATTACTACCACAAAGGAAACACCTGACATTTCATGTGAGGAATACACTACTTTCTCCTTTGCCCCCCCCCCCCTTTTTTTTTTTAACTTAAATACTGTGGTTTAGTCTTCCAGGAAGACTATTGCATCATTACCCTCATTTTATCAAAAAATATCAGAAAAAGAGCCTGGGTGAGTTCTGAGCACTGACTCTTCCCAGGAGCATGCGCTCCGTCTAAGCAGCCTGACGTTTCCAAAAAAAGCACATTCTGAGCGAGCGAGCAAGCGAGCTCCGGCCTGGGATCTGCTCACGAGAGGCAAGGATCGCCCAGCCTTAGACGAGCATTTCCTATTCCCAGAATCTTCCCCCCAGCATCCTGCAAAGACCCCATCAAGCCTAATCACCGTGGGTGCCGTCTGGCAGGGCTGACAAGTACATTCCACCCCTGCTCAGACTAGCCCAAATCCCACGGTGGAATCCCAAAACCTTCCTCATCTCTGCCGGTCTGACAGGCTCATGGTGGGTAGTGAACCTTGCAGCAACATCTCCTTGAGACTTCTAGACTTTCTGCAGAAGTGACAGCTGAACTCTTACAAACTCACGATGGGCTCCCAAGGTAGAAATCATCTTTGTTTCCCAGGAAAGATTCAGCCCCCCGTTCTTGGACGATAACCTGATATCCCATTCTGATCTCGCCCTGGGTGTTCTTTAGAGTCAAATGAAGAATTATGTTTGACACCATTCATCAACAAAATGCCCTAACAGTGGCCCCACCCTGCCTTCCCTCCTGCATTCTTTTCAGAATTTATCTCATGCACCCCCACCCCCCACCCCACCGTGAGACACAGCAGGACACTCTGATATTTTGGGGTAGAGAACTTCTTTCATCCGATTCCACAGTCTGAATGAGCAGGCCCTGATTTTTAGAGGCGACCTCCAGAGCCCCGCCCCCGTAACAAAGCCATTCAGTCACATCTCGGGAACACATGTCTTCAATGTGCCAGATTAAGATTAGTTAGCCCACTGCTGGTGAAGATGGAGCACAGTCTTTTTTTTTTTTTTTTTTTAAGATTTTATTTATTTATTTGTTAGAGCACAAGCACAGGCAGGCAGAGTGGTAGGCAGAGGCAGAGGGAGAAGCAGACTCCCAGCCAAGCAAGGAGCCCGATGTGGGACTCGATCCCAGGATGCTGGGATCATGATCTGAGCCAAAGGCAGCCACTTAACCGACTGAGCCACCCAGGCATCCCAGGAGCATGGTCTTTTGAGTTTAATTCAACCAAGGGTCCTTTGGAGACCACTGATCCACAGAGCAGTCTCCTTCCACAAGCTCCTTTAGTCTGTGAACAGCAATCCTGCGTGTGGGGCTCTGGGTTCGTATCCTGGGGTCAGTGCTCCCAGGAAAGGGCAGCACTGGCCTCCGCACACACTTAATCCAAGAGTGGCTTTCACGCGCTGACATCACCACATGCTCTTTCACAACTTTCAACTAGTTCAAAGATCTACTCGCTCAAAGAGCTCTTCTTTCCAGTCTTAAATGTGGGGAAAAAAAATTAAACTCTTAATATGTATTTAACTTACAAATACATTGGCCCACAAGATAATGATGAAGTCACTTCTGGTATATTGATTTATGAAAATTATGAATCCTTTAAAATGTTGAATTATGAAGACTACAGTAGTGTAGAAAAGATTTTATAATGTGGTGTTCAGTTCAAAACACAAAATCGCCACGTTTTACAGACCACGAGCACAACTGTGGAAATGTGCGTGTCCGTATGGACACGCGCAGAAAAGAAACCTGGAAAAGAAAACCACTCCTTTAGGATGGTAGGACTTCCAACCTTAAAATATTTCCTCTATGGTGACTCCAAAATAAGATGTTTTGAAATATGTGTGTATAATTCAAATAAAAGAGCGCATGGTAGTTGTCCTTCTAAGTGTTCAGACTCAGATTTTAGCAGGTTCTAAGCATGACCTAGAAGGATTTTTTTGATCACTCCTGTGAATTTTACTATTTCACCAAGCAATAAAAATAAGTAAAAGTAAACATATTAAAAGTGGTTTAAGAGACAATTTTCTTCCAAGAATAAAAATGTCATTTTTAAAACAATATATGTTCTTTTCCACATAAAAAGCTACAAAAGAAATGTACTAAAATATCATAGCACAGCCCTAATAATTTCCTTAAGTGTTTCTTTGGAAGCATATCAGCTAAATCCATCCCCAGACATGCAGCTTCCAAGAATTCCTTTTTTTTTTTTTTTTAATGGCATATTAACCAGGCTCTCAAACTCAATTCAGTTTTCAAAGTCTCTCCTTAAAATAAAATAATTTAGGATTTTCTTAAGGGTTGTCCTTTTGGAGGAGAGCAAGACACTCAGAAATAGCCATTGAAAAGCCGCACCTGACCCAGGACTTCTTATCGAAAGCTGGAGACAGAGTTCTTCTTAGGGAATCAAGAGCATTTGCTTAGCAAAAGCATTACGTTTTTAACATAGTGCACAGTGCAGATTAAAACAAAAAGCATGAAAGAACACAATTTCTCTATAAAAGAAAATAAGCAGATCAGTGACTCTGGTATTTGAGGAGACGGGGAAAGGAAGTCGGCCCCCATGAGATTGCAGGGGGCGGGGGTTCTGGGTACAAGGAGAGCCAATAAGAATACAGAGAGCGGGCTAGGTTAGGGGGCTCCCTCCAAGTTTACTGAAACATCCAAGGACAATCAACCCCAGTAGACTAGGTGTGAGGATGCCCAGGGAAGACACTGACCTCTGGATTATCACAAATATGTTAGTTCAAGGACCCCCCATGTAACCTAGCCAAGGATTTGGGGGTAAGAAGCACTGTCCCAACAGGATTCATTCATTGCTTATACAGATGATATTTACTGATCTGTTACTACAGATTTGCAGCAGCCATCAAGGAAGATGGATCCCTCAAGACCAAGTCTCAGAGAACACACCTGTTAACTCTCACCTGGGAATAAAAGAAACAATAAATTTCAAAGGGAAAAACACCGTAACAGGATGCTAAGATACCATACATGAAGTCCATTGTGAGCACGACATGTCTTAGGTGCTCTTGTGAGTTTTCCAACTGCCCAGAGTGCCAGGATAATGTTTCAAAGGATTATAAAAATTAGGTCAGTACTTAGGACCACTTTTAGACTCATTATGAGCTTAAAAGGTGATTTTTTGAGATGACGCTTCAGGATGCAGCCCAAAAAGTCTCTGAAAATATGGGGGGAACCTGAGACTAAAATGAGTGAAAAAAACACCGGGACAACTTGTTTGACATATGACTCTTATAACACCGTGTGTTTGTTGAAACCTCCTTGCTAAAAGCACGATGCTAATAACACAACACATAACTTCCATCTCAAGGAGGATGGCAGAAGTTATGTACGAGATTTAGACTAAACACCAGAGCGTTCCGCTCTCTTCCTTTCCATATAAATGCTAGTAATGACCATAAGGAAAGGGGGAATTGAGACCCAAGTGTGTAAGTGTGTATCCACAACTACATCTCCACATTGAGCATGGGTGAAAGAGAAAGAATCCAAGCAAGAAAATACATTTTTATTAAAGGCTGTAAGCAGAAGCAGCCTAAACATGGCTGTTTTGGCAGCCCGCAACTTCCTAAGAAGGGAAAAGCAAACAAACCAACAAACAAAAAACCTGGTTCTGGCCTGAAATGAACAACTAAGAAATATAAACACTTACTGAATTGAATTTGTTGAAAAACAACAAAGTCAAATTTCTACAACTCCTGTTAGGTTCATAAACTCCACATTAAAGTAAAATAAGGTCGGGGTGCCTGGGTGGCTCAGTGGGTTAAAACCTCTACCTTCAGCTTGGGTCATGATCCCAGGGTCCTGGGATCGAGCCCCACATCGGGCTCTCTGCTCAGCAGGGAGCCTGCCTCCTTCCCTCTCTCTCTGCCTACTTGTGATCTCTGTCTGTCAAATAAATAAATAAAATCTTAAAAAACGTAAAGTAAAATAAGGTCAATATTAAAAAGGCACTCTCACTGAATTTTTCAAGTGTGAGGCCTGTCTCCTGAAGGGGTTGGTAAAAAGCTCTATCTTCTCAGACATGAGTTTTTAAATGGGTTTGTTTCTATCAATGTTTTTTTTTTTTTATTTCCACTTTCTAAACTAATTTATAAGTGAGAATCATCCAAGAAATACATAAACAAATAGGAATAGCTTCCTAGTTAGAATGAAATGCCGAGGTTTTTTTGTATTAGCTGTAAGTCATGTCCTCATCAGATCAGAGAGTGCATTCTCCTTGATATTTTGACCTGGGAAAGTAGACTCAAGAGCCAACTGAGGTAGGGTTGCCCCTGGGTCCCTGAATAGTTCCCACCTCTCAGGGTTGTTGAGCAGACGCAATGCGATGATGGAGGAAAGTCCCTCTTACAGACACTCCGTCAATGCTGTCCTGTCCTTTTCCTGCTACCATGGGCCAGACACAGAGCTGGAATTTTTTTTTCAGTCAAGTCATAGGCTTGGAAGTGGACTCTTTAAATAAAATCCAGGCAGCCCCAGTTAAGTGTACACACGCCCTCATTTACGTAACTCCAATAAATAAATGAGGGTTTGTTTCCCATCCCATTGTGTCCAAGAATTTTATTCTGAAGGTCAGGGAGGAACTGAGGTTTTGATGGAAAGTGTGAGGGAAGAAGGTGAGTCTAGAGAATATGTTTCACTCTCCTGTCCCTCATGTCCCAATCAGGCTGCTCCTGATTTGCCCTGCTGGACGCTCCCCCCACCACCACCAAGCTCCATACCCCCCCTTCAAAATCATATCTGGGTATATCCCAGATATACCCAGTTCCAAACAACAAATCCTAGGAACTTTCAGAACGTTTTACTTTTTAAAAATGATTATTAGATTTGTTTCAGGTAACGTGAGCTAATGGAGAACATTAGGCGAAGGAAAGGAAAAGTGAATTGTGGGAAATCAGAGGGGGAGACGGACCACGAGAGACTGTGCACTCAGAAACAAACTGAGGGTTTTGGAGGGAGGGTGGTTAGGGGATGGGTGAACCTGGTGGTGGGTATTACGGAGGACACGTATTGCATGGAGCACTGGGTGTGGTGCATGAACAATGCATCTTGGAACACTGAAAAAAATTTAATTTAAAAAATCTTTAAAATGATTATTAGATGAAGATGATACCTATTACCTATTTATTCAACAAATATAAACTGAGTGTCCTGTATGTAGCCAAGTGTTATACCGGAAACTAGGATTATAATGGTGAAACTAGATGGGGCCTCTGTTCACATGGTATGTATAAGCTGGTGGAAGAACAGGCACAGGTCCATAATGGTCCAGGTATACTGGATCCCTCTGTAGGTATACAAAGGGCTATGATAAGCAAAGTGCACATTATTATGGGAGCACATGGGCAGAGGTGAGGGGGCAGCAAAGAGCATGTGTGGCAATATTCAACAATGATGATTTTACCATAAGTGCATAAAATGAAATGTAATTTAAATATTAGAGAATAAACATTAGGTAACTTGCATCCCATTAAAAATGATATTTCAGAAGACTGTGTCTGATGTCAAGGTAAGTATTAATTGTACATTATTTTATGAAAGAGCAAGCTACCAAAAGCATTTACTGTAATATTTCACATTTTTGTTCAAAACAAAAGTGTGTGTGCATAGAAAAAGAGTAGAAAGATATACAGTAAAATGTTAGTGGTTATCTCTGAGTAGCAGGACTACATATGATTTTAATCTCATCTGCATTTTCTAAACAATTCACAAAGAGCATATAGTATGTAATTTAGTAAAGATACATTTTCATTTAAATATTTCTAAGAGTTTATCTGAGAAATTCATTTATCAATGCCTATGATATATAAAGTACCTCACTAAGTACTAAGGCCAAAGAGCTAAGTAAGGATCAACCTGTCCCCCTGAGCAGCAACCAGAACTATGATGCAGACATGTACTAAATACTCAGGAGTAAGGTACAGCCCAGGTATTAGGTTAATAATGCCTAATGATTTACCCAGAACTGATTTTTCCCTATCTATTTCAACCAAGACAGCAGGAAGACTTCCTGTTGACTTTGTCTTTATTGACCCACAGATTTTGGACAAGCAGGACATTGAGAAGACTTCTCTGCTGTCCTGCCCCAAGATCTATAATTATCAGGAAGCTGCTGATATTGTTAATTGTACTGTGATAATCAAATTTTGTTGAGCATGATTTCCCATAATCATTAACAATCCTGTAAGTTAACTACCATTATTATTCCTACTTTACAGATGTGGAACTCAGGCACAAAGATGTCAAGATCATAAATATGGAAGCCGAGATTTGAACCCAGACAGTCTGAACCAAGAGCCCAGATCCCTGATCATTACGCTTTGCTTTCTCCCTTTAATGAGATTTACCATCATCTCTGTCCCCTTTCTGCCACATACCTCTTTTCCAAATCCCAAATAAAACAACCATCACTTGCTGTTGCTATTAGAGAGAGAACATGGGGCAAAACTGTCTGAGGGCAGAGTTGGTGGCCTCAGAGCCCAGCACAGGATTGGAATACGTGGAGGGTCAATAAATAACCTGCTATTAGAATGATCCAGAAAGCAGATTCACTTCTGAAGCTTCCCTGTCCATAATAGCTTTTAAAAAAAAAAAATCCTCTTTCTTCTAAAAAACAAGTACAGGATGGGGAAAGGTCTCTGTAACTAGGGATTACAATCTTTATTTTCCTGAACATTATACAGCAATTTTATAGTAATCCTAAAGTTAAATATATATAAGAACATTTTTACATAAATATGCAATTTTACTCATTGCATTATGACAAGCCGACTTTGACTGCAGACAAAACTAAAATGCTACCAAATGACTGTCCCAATCAAGGTTTTCATAAAAAAGACATATGGATAATTGTTTATTTCTAGACATGACAGAATTATTGGCACAGACTACAAAGTAAAAAAGATAATATTCTGTCTCATATTTAGATTAACACAAATCACCAACAAACTACTCATTATTCATTGCCTGTGAAATAAAGATATCAAGCCACTTTCATTAGTTCCCATCCTGATGCACTCTTCAACTTAACAACTTCTCAGAAACTGAGAGAGAAAGGATCACATTGCCAAACCTAGACAAAAAAAAAAAAAAAGTAATTAAAATATAGAGAAATATATTATAGGTCTTACTGCCTTGGTCCATGCAGAGTGCTTGCTACATAATAAAAATATTTAAAGTAAATTATCACTTTTAATTTCCAAATGTGATTTTTCATATATTTCACTCATTAATCATTGTATCTCTTTTCCTCACTTTGAATTCTAATCATTGTCTAGAAGCATCTCATTGCCTCTGCTGTGAGGCAACGCTGTGCCTACCTAACATTTAAAGTGAGTTAAAGAAAAGAGGGGTGCCTGGGTGGCTCAGTGGGTTAAAGCCTCTGCTTTCGGCTCAGGTCATGATCCCAGGGTCCTGGGATGCAGCCCCGTGTCGGGCTTTCTCCTCCACAAGGAGCCTGCTTCCCTTCCTCTCTCTCTCTGCATGCCTCTCTGCCTACTTGTGATCTCTATCAAATAAATAAATAAAATCTTTAATTAAAAAAAAAAGAAAAGAGACACCCTCCAAGGATTTAGTTTTTAAAAGGTACATAAAAATAAATGAACAAACTTAAAATAAGAGCAAACCTTAAAGCATTTAATGGGATGGAATACTTAAATACAATGAGTTGGGAGTATTTGTTTTTTCTCCTTTCTCCGTGCAGTCACTTAGATTAGTTTAAAACTGGGGTTTCCTTTGGAAACATAGCTCTCTGTGTGACAGATCTTCTATGCAGCAATTTCCGTTACTAGTGTTTGGAAACCATACCTGCATGACATAGGCGGTTTAAAGCAATTCTTCACTCTCAAAGAGTCTAGAGGACTGTGTGGTCGATACAATGGCACATATTTACTGATGATCTCCCATGTGCAAGGCAGTGTCTAAATCAGACAACCTAAACGCCCTTCCCCTGGTATGGGGGGATGGGACTCACTTCCCTCATTCAGTGACAAGGGCAGAACAGGGCAGCAGGGGTAACAGTCCGTGTCATGAGGCAGGACTGACTTCCAATTCTGGTTTTGTCATTTATGACGTACTGGTATGCTTCCTTCAAAACAGAGGCTAGGATAATGGCTAGCACAGTGAACTGTGAATAAAGGTTTGTCGCCTGTTATTACTGATCAGGAGTGCCAATATAAAGAATGGAACTGGGGTACACTACGTGAGGGTATGATGGAGTCAGTATTCGCTGTTTCAAGCAAAGGCATCTCAGCTTGAGTCACTGGACACAGAAGACTGAGTCTCAAAGTTGCGAACAGGAGAGAGTTTGGGGAGGTGAGACCATAAACTCTGGGAACAATGTTTTCTAAGATAAGGAATATAGGTAGGATGGTTTGGACATCAGGGAACAGGGAGAGGAGAGAAAAACAGAGTAATTAGGCAAGTGAGTAAGAACTATAATGGAAATAAGTCACCTTAGAACAAGCGAACACACATGAATATTACTGAGTGTATGTGTGACATCAAGCACGTGCATTTACCTCCATGGTCTTAGGAAATAAGACCTATATTACAGGGAGAGTGCAGAAATTTTTTAAAAACCAGCAAGGATGAAGAAGATGAGAGAGGAAATAATAGCAGGTGAGAACCATAGCAGAGTTTTTGGAGAAATGGAGAAGCCACAGAGCTGAAGAGCACCAACTCCAAACAGGGGCTGAGGGCGGAGCCGAGCGGCAGCCAGGCAGCCAATAAGAACACCGGAGAGGCAGGAACCCAGCCCACAGGCACGCACAGCCCCTCCAGCCCGCTGCCCCTCTGCTGAGCTCCAGGAACACTGGCAGCTGCCCCCCAGAAGACTGGAAGATTGTTCCAGGCACACACTGAACAGCTGAATGATTTCCCAACCACCTCCGCCTCCGCGGCTCAACTTAGCTACAGTGAAGCCCAGCAACCTTCATATTTTTCCTGTGCAGAGCATCTGACCAACTTTGAAATAAATTCACTTCCTATAAATAATATTCCATAAAGCTTCCCAACCCTTTTGTTACAGTAGAGTCTTAGACATTTTTTTTTTTAAGATTTTATTTATTTATTCGAGAGAGACAGAGCATGAGCAGGGGGAGGGGCAGAGGAAGAGGGAGAAGCAGACTCCTCTGCTGAGCCAGGAGACAGACTTGGGGCTGGATTCCAGGCCCTGAGATCATGACCTGAGCAGAATGCAGATGCTTACCCAACTGAGCCACCCAAGCACCCCAGAGTCCTCAACGTTTCTTTAGGCTTTCTGAGTTAATTGAGAAAATACCTAAAACCACAGGGTTAATTAACTTCCTAGTTCAAGGTCTAACAGTGTTTGTTTTCCTCCTTAACATCCCCAGTAATTTTATATTCATATGATGAGATGTCCAATGCATGTTTAGGGGGTATAATCCTATGTTAATAGGACAAGAAAACAGGCAGGTATCAGGTAGACCTTGACTCCCAACTTTGCCACAAACTGGCTGTGTGATCTCGAATAAATCACTTAACTTCTCTGAGTCTTAGTTCACCTATAGAATTGGGCCACAGCATCTCCTCTGCAAGGCTGATGAAATGAGATACTGCACGTAGCTAAAAAAGAATAGTACCTGTTCATGCATAGCACCTCCTTAATAAACATTAGTTTTTTTTCTTTTCTATTCTCATCCATCACCTCCCTTCCACTCCAACCCTTGTGCCTACATAATAAAAGATACCTATTTAGAGGCTTTTGGTTTATGGCCATTCTAAAGCATTTATGGAAAGTTTGCCATCCCTTGGTCTTTTTGCCAGAGTCCCTGGTCTGTGGCCAAGGTCTATGGAAAGGAGCTTGTCTGCAAGAAACTTTCAATTGAACTGAGGAAATCAACATTTACACAAATTTCAGATTTACAGCTGACCTGGTTCACAAACAGGATAAATAGGACTCCAGATGAGTATATCCAATATGAATTCCCATCTACCAGCCAGGAATTTTAAAGATGCTGGACTGAACTCTGAAGGAACAATTTGAAGGTCAAGGTTCATCAGTGCTTCTGAAAATGGAAAGAGTCAAGGCTGATCTGTCTTAGGAGACATAATCCTTGAGTAGGGGAGCGAGTCTGGGAACTGGGTGGCCTCTTGAGTCCTTTCCCAGTGGGGTCTGTAACTGGAAACATTAAAATCACGGGCTCAGGGGACCCCTTCTGGAACTGAAAGGCAGTGCACCTGAAAGACCTGCAAGAAGTTTCTCTGGTTACAAAAAGTGGGTTGCTTCAGGAAATACTTTCTGTCATAAAGAATGCAAGCAAAAAATAAATTTTTTTAGTGAGAGAGAGTGTGCTCTGGTGTAGGGGAGGGGCAGAGAGAATGTTAAGCAAGTTCTAGTACTAAGGGCTCAGTGCGGAGCCCAGAGCTCGATCTCGTGACCCTGAGACCGTGACTTGAGCCGAAATCAAGAGTTGGACACTCAATCAACTGAGCCACCCAGGCGCCCCAAGAATTCAGGCAAATTGTAAAAGAAAAGTGACTTTTAGAAAAAAATCGCCTTCTCTGAATCAGTCTCTTCTCTGATTTCGGAATGTCATACAATTCATACAGTTCCCGGCACGGTGGGTAAGCAGGAACAAGTGACAAGTGTTCACGTTTAGATCTTGGTCTAATAATATCAACTGCTGCTATATTTTGAAAGAGAAAAATCTGTGTTTGAGAGATGTATTTGTGGATAACTTATCCCAAGTTTTCTTATTTAAAAAAAAACATGAATATTGTCATGAATATTCATTTGACCCCAAAGATAAACACAGTGTTCAAGCCCCTATTTACCCAATTCAGAGCAAATGTGCTGATTGACTTGTACTTTTGTTTTTCTAACATCAACAAAAATTAATATCTGTTGGCTGCTTTCTCTGTCAGCAGAGTGTTAATTACTTGACAGGTGGGATCCGAATTATCTGTTTCTTGAAAGCAGTTCGAAGAAATAGCTATTTATTCCTAATATTTTCATCACAATCATCCCCATGGCACACAGGAGAAGTTAAATTACTTGGGTCAGGTTTCCCAGCCAGCAAAGAGTGGAGCCTCGATTTGAACCAAGCAGGAGAACTCGAGCTCTCACTCCTACTTCCATCAAAGACATGATTTCATGCGATCTGCACAAGAAATTCATTAAATACAAAAGGCATCTATTTTGCTTTCAAACCCACAAATCAAGAGCAAACTTAAAGAAATCATCCATGGTAAAAACTTGTTTCTATGTCACAGACAGGACTGTCCACTCTCTGTGATTTCAATAGGGTCTCCTACAGTTGAATCCAATGAGCACACCCTGACACATTTTTTAAGATACATCCTGGGTGCCCAGGTGGCTCAGTCGGTTAAGCATCTGACTCTAGATTTAGGCTCTGGTCATGATCTTGCGGTTGAGGGATCTAGCCCCTCGTCAGGCTCTGTGCTGGGCACAGAGTCTGCTTCAGAGTCTCTCTCCCCCCCCCCTCTATTCTTCTTCCCCTTTAAATAAATAAATAAAGTCTCTTTTTAAAACGTAAGATACATCCTCCAAAATCTCACATAGTTTATGACTTCTGACATTTGGGCATAAGAAATATGGCGGTCAAGGAAACAAAATGGCCAGCTTCTTTTAAAAATAGTTACAAGCTAACGACACAGACTGTTAAATTCTGGGTGCGGAGACCTTTCTCAAACATAAACCATGAGGCAAAGATGAGTGGCTTCTTTCCAGAGAAGCAGATGCTGATCTGGTGACACAGCCTTGAGTTATAATGACTTCATTTCTGTGATACCACATGAGTAACACCTGTGTGAGCATGCTGTGTGATGGATGTTGGCGCAGCCGAGTGACCTTGATCACCTCCCTCTTATTGAATTGTTGCCATAAAGGTTGAACCTTCATTTTCCTAGCCATTGTTTTGAAGCAAATTCGCCCAAAGTGAAATGGCAGTTTGTGCTCTTATGGACCCTGACACTGCAAATCTAGTATCTCACACCAAGACGGAAATAATAAAATGGCTTTACTTTGGTGTCTTCCCATGGCGACACAGTTGTCTGCAGACAAAAGAAGTAGGGAAAAATGAAGTTATCTTGTATTTTTTGAGAGGACAGCTGTTAATAATCTATGATTATTTATAAGTAAAATTTTGATCATGATAAGCTCAGACAGAATTCTATCTCTGGGGTGCTGAAACAGAATTAAGTTTAGTGTCACCTATCAGCTTAAGTGACTTGTTAAATTGTGAGTTTATATTCTACAATGTTCAAACAAAACCTAACTCAACTAACTAACCTAACTAAATAACAAACTATCTAACTCAAGATAGATGTAAAAATAATATACAAATCAGACATATTTCTAAAGAAAAAATGCCCTGCCTGGTCTTTTCCTGTGTTCTGGGGTAGGAGTTTCTCACTTATTGGAGCCAAGAGGCTTAAATTCATCCTTGGTATGAGCTGGTATTTTGCTCGTTTCTTTTCCCTGGCAATTTGCTACATTTCCTCTTACTTTCTTTGCTTCTCCAGTCCATCTATCTGAATTCTGCTTTTTACCCCCTGCCTTCTCTTCCCTCTCTTCTCCTAGGAATACAATTAAGCAGATTATCATAATTTTGCTGTTTCCCCACTGTCCTGCCAAACTCATTCTTTTCTACAGCCCAGGCGTTTTCACTGAGAATTCAGCCAACTTCAATCAATGTCCAGTTCCTGGCTAATGGACACGCAGGCACGTATGGAAATGGTGCTGTTCATCTTTGCTGCAGTCCTGTCTTTCCACCTGATGAATCACTGAATTAAAAAACAAGGAAAAGGACTTTTATGCTCTTTGATATTTAATTATCTGACTTCATTCCTGAAAGCCAGAAGGAAAATAACTTGGGGATTCCTTAAAGATATTTCACATGTGAAACTCTTACACTTTAATAAACTGGCATATCTGATTTTTAAGTCAGGCCTTTTTCTTTTTTTTAGGAGTCATATGGGGCACAGAACTATTTGTCTTTCTCAAATATTCATCTGCTTCACAAGAAAAAAGAGTCTTTCACTTTGATTGCCTTGGCCCTGCCTTCATTTCTTTATCTGTGATAAATGCCTTGTCTTTGTCTAGCATTATCTACTGGAGAGAAATCAGCTGTATGTAATTATTACAACCAGGGGATCATTTCTTTTCCGTTTGATATTTAAAAAAAAATAAATGGCTGTCAAAATGAGCTGACAACCGATGACAAGTAAGGAGTTCGGTTGCTGAGTTGCATACAAAAACCTAAGAGCCTTATGGAGCAAATTAGGCTCGTAACAAATAACCCCTTTCTACGTGGCATGACACCATTTTGGTCTGGGTGACGTCACGATCTCTGAAAACTAGGTGATTATTTTAGGTAACCCTAAGGAGCGCCAGTAAAAATGAGGATTCTCTTCCATGTTTTTAAAGTTCTGTTTTTTGGCTTTAATCTTGGGAAAACACCAAGATTTAATGAAATGATCTTAATATGATCATTTTCCTTTCTATAAGGAGGTACCAGTACATAGTAAATTTTAAATAGGTCTCAACCAAAAATCAGTTAATGTTAACAAGTCAAAGAGGATCTGCAAAAGGAGAGTGAACAACAGTAATGCGCCAAACCTGTTTATGCCATCACGTTATTTGGAAAACTGGTAGCCTACAACCAAGCTAGAGAAATGGTCCAGCTGCTGAGAAATCCATAGAAAACTAACTTTTCAAAACGAAGAGTAGGTGACTTCTGAGGAAGATGGCGGAGTCGGAGGATACAACGAGTAACAATGGATACAATGAGATAACGCCCACATCAGTGCAAATGACCTAGAAAATAGTTCAGAGACTGGCCGAATAGACTCTTCACAGCAAAATGAAGAGAAGAGGCCACATCAAAGAGGGTAGGAAAGGCAGGTATGTGGTTGGGCGCTAAGTGGACCCAGGTGACCATTCATGGGAAGGAGGAACCCACGGCACGGACAGGGAAGAGAAGCAAACCCCCACACCAGGCACCTCAGGCATGGGAGACCCATGTGGGGAAGACAAATCCCCGTAATATGTGGCTTGGAAAACCAGAAGGGCCAACTTTCATGAATTCTTACAATAAGTGCAACCTAACTCCTGGAACTTTAAAAATCAGTGAACTTGGCCCTGGGAGAGCCAGGAAGGCAACTGAGTCCCTGCACTTAAAGAAACAACACAACAAACAGCCCTGCAGAGAGAGAACCTAGAGGTAGCTCTCTGAAAAGTGCCAGGGATCGCTGGGGGACTTCTCCAGGAGCAAAGGAGCTGGTGGCATCATTTCCTTCCCCTGCCCCACAGCCTAAACACACTGATATGATACCTGGGGGCACCAGCAAAACACATCAACACTCATAACCTAACTTGGTAAAAGCACACCTTGCCCCCTCACTCTCCTGAGGAGTCACCCTTACAGCCCTGTGGCAGTTTCCTAAAGTGGCTCCAGGCCTCCTCCCACAACAACCCTGCACACACCTTGCTAACACCACATACCCTGCACCTGTGTTCTCCTGCGTCCTTGACACCTCTGACCCACCCATGGTGGGAGTCCATCCAAAGCAGTGCCACGAGCCTCATAAGGTACAAGGAGCCCTGACAGGGGCCATAATAGTAGGGGACTTTGACACCCCACTTACATCAATGGATGAATCATCTAAACAAAAATACAACAAGGAGACAATGGCATTGAACGACACACTGGACCAGATGGACCCAACAGGTATATTCAGAACACTCCATCCTAAAACAGGAATACACATTCAACTGCACATGGAACATTCTCCAGAATAGATCACACATTAGGCCACAAATCAAGTCTCAACAAATTCAAAAAGACCTAAGTCATACCATGCATCTTTTCCAATCACAACTACATTTAAAACTAGAAATCAACCCACAACAAAAAATCTGGAAGTAACACAAACACAGGGAGGTCAAATAACATGCTGAATGATTCAACCAAGAAATCAAAGAAGATATCAAAATACATGGAGACAAATGAAAATGAAAATGCAATAGTCCAAAATGTTAGGGATGCAGCAGAGCTGTTCTAAGAGAGAAATTTATGTCAATACATGCCTATCTCAAGGAGCAAGAAATGCCTCAAATAAACAACCTAATCTTATACCTAAAGGAGCTGGAAAAAGAAAAACAAACAAAAGCCAAAACCAGTAGAAGGAAGGAAATAATAAAAATTATTAAAGAAATACATGAAATAGAAACTTAAAAAACAATAGAACAAATCAATGAAACCAGCTTTTTCTTTGAAAAGATCAACAATCTGATAAAGGCACACAAAGAAAGAAAGAAATTCAAAGAAATAAAATCAGAAATAAAAATGAGGAATAACAACTGGAAACACAGAAATATGATGGATTATAAGAGAATATTATAAAAAATTATATGCCAACAAATTGGACAACCTAGAAGAAATGGATAAATTCCTAGAAATATATAACCTCCACAAATTGAAACAGGAAGAAATAGAAATTTCAAACAGACCAGTTTCCAGCAATGCAATTGAATCCATAATTAAAAAAACTACCAACAAACTAAAGTCCAGGACCTGACGGCATCTCAGGTGAATTCTACCAATTATCTAAAAAAGGGTTAATACCTATTCTTCTCAAACTACTCCAAAAAATACAAGAGCAGGGAAAGCTTCCATATTTACTCCATGTGGCCAACATTTCCCTGATATTAAAACCAGAAACTACAAAAAAAGAGAACTACAAGCCAATATCTCTGATAAAGAGAGATGCAAAAATCCTCAACAAATACTAGCAAACTGAATCCAATAATATATTTAAAAAATCACTCACCACAATCAAGTGGGATTTATTCCTGGGATGCAAGGCTATGGCTCAATATTTCCAAATTAATATGATCCATCATATTAACAAAACAAAAGGATAAAGCCATATGATCATTCAATAAATGTAGAAAAAGCATCTGACAAGTACAACGTCCATTCATAATAAAAGCCCTCAACAAAGCAGCTTTAGAGGGGACATACCCCAATGCAATAAAGGTTATATGAAAAACCCACAGCTAACATCATACTCAATGGGGAAAAACTGAGAGCTTTCCCTCTAAGATCAGGAGTCAGACAAGGATATCCACTCTCACCACTTTTATTCAACATAGCACTGAAAGTCCTAGCCATAGCAATGAGACAACAAAAAGAAATAAAAGGAATCCAAATTGGTAAGTAAGAAGTAAAACTTACAAATTTACAGGTGATATGATACTGTATACAGAAAACTCTAAAGACTCCAAGAAAAACTATAAGAACTGATAAATGAATTCAGCAAGTACACAGGGCTACAAAATATACAGAAATCCATTGCATTTCTATATACTAATAATGAAGCAGTAGAAAAATAAAAGAAGAAAGCAATCCATTTTCAATTACTACAAAAATAATAACATACCTAGGAATAAACATAACCAAGGAAGTGAAAGATTCATAATTTGAAAACTATAGAACATTGCTGAAAGAAACTGAAGATGACACAAATAAATGGAAAGACATTCCATGTTCATGGATTGGAAGAACCACTATAATTAAAATGTCCATACCATCCAGAGCAATTTACAGATTCAATGCAACCCCTATAAAAATACTAACAGCATTTTCCACAGAACTAGAACAAATAATCCTAAAATATGTATGGAACCACAAAAGACTCCAACAGCCAAAGAAGTCTTGAAAGAGAAGAAAAAAACTGAAGGAATCACAATCCCAGATTTCAAAGATATATTACAGAGCTGTAGTGATCAAAACAGTAGAGTACTGGTACAAAAACAGACACATAGATTGACAGAACAGAAGAGAGAGCTCAGAAATAAACTCACAATTACATGGTCAATTAATCTATGACAAAGGAGGTAAGAATGTGCAATGAGGAAAAGTCTCCTTAACAAATGATGTTAGGAAAACTGTACAGCTACATGCAAAAGAAAGAAACTGGACCATTTTCTTACACCACGAAATACAAAAATAAACTCAAAATGAAGTAAAGACCCAAATGTGAGACCTGAAACTATAATATCCTAGAAGAGGACACTGCAGTACATTTCTGACTTTGGCCTTAGGAACTACTTACTAGATACGTCTCCTGAGGCACAGGAAATAAAAGCAAAAATTAACTATTGGAGCTACATCAAAATAAATAACCTTTGCACAGTGAAGGAAACAATCAGCAAAACTAAAAGGCAATCTATGTATATGAAACTGTTAAAGATTTAGTATTCAAAATATGTAAAGAACTTATAAAACTCAACACCCAAAAGCCAAATAATTCAGTTCAAAAATGGGCAGAAGATATGAACAGGCATTTCTCCAAAGAAGACATCCAGATGGCCAACGGACACAAGAAAAGATGATCAATGTCATTCATCATCAGAGAAATGCAAATCCACACTGCAATGAGATCTTAGCCTACAATTGTCAGAATGGTTAAAACAAAAAACACAAGAAACAGCTGTTGGCCAGAAGATAAAGAAAAAGGAACCCTTGTGTACTACTGATGGGAATAGAAGCCACTATGGTAGACAGTATAGAGTTCCTGCAGAAAATTAAAAACAGCATTACTATGTGATCCAATAATTCCACTAGCGGGTATTTATCCAAAGAATCCTAAAACAGTAATTTGGAAAGATACACGCACCCCTATGTTTATTGCAGCACTATTGACAACAGCCAAAGTTTGGAAGCCACCCAAGTGTCCATTGATTGATGAATGGATAAAGAGGATTTGGTGTATGCAATGGAATGTTACTCGGTCATAAGAAAAAGAATGAATTCTTGCCATTTGTGACAACATGGATAGATCTGGAAGGTACAATGCTAAGTGAAATAAGTCAGAAGAAGACAAATGCCATGATTTCACTCACCTGTGGCATTTAAGAAACAAACAAACAAAAAGAAACCAACAACAACAACAACAACAACAAACTTTTAACTATAAAAAACAGACTGATGGTCACTTTGGGAGGGTGGGTTACAGGTTGGGGGATGGTTGAAGCAGGTGAAGGGGATTCAGGGTACATTTTTTCGTGATGAGCACTGAGAATTGTATACAAGTGCCGAATCACTACATTGCACACCTGAAACTAGTATAATGCTGTATGTTAACTACACCGGAATTAAAATAAAACAAACAGTAGCTCAATATACCTTTGAGAAGGGTCATGGTACAGGTACCACCTGATTTCTCCCTTCAAATACACAGGCTCAGTGAGATGCTAAACATTCCAGTAAGAATTGGTGATGCATTCACCAGCTATGTCACCAGCAGAGAGTTGTGGAAGCATCAGAGCACAGGTATGCAACATGAGCAACCATCCATGCCCCGCCATCTTTGAACTCCCAGTAATTTTTTAACAAGGAGCCCTACCTTTCCATTTTGTAATGGGCCCCACAATTCAGGAGCCTGTCCTGAGTCAGAGATCCACATCCAGACAGATCCGGAATTGATGGGAGTCTAGTACTGTCTTAGTGAAATGGGATAAATTCGTGTAGTATCTTTGAGCCATTTCCTCTTTGAAAAATATTAGCACCCACTTTCAGAGTTTGGGTTTTTAAGGAAGATTACGCATACACAATGGGCAGGAAGGCCCTGATCACACAAATACACTTAAGAAATGTTCGTTCTGGATGCCTGGGTGGCTCAGTGGGTTAAGCCGCTGCCTTCGGCTCAGGTCATGATCTCAGGGTCCTGGGATCGAGTCCCGCATCGGGCTCTCTGCTCAGCGGGGAGCCTGCTTCCCTCTCTCTCTCTGCCTGCCTTTCTGTCTACTTGTGATCTCTCTCTGTCAAATAAATAAATAAAATCTTTAAAAGAAAAAAAAAGAAATGTTCGTTCTGTCTTCTCCTTCACCCACCTCAATCCCTCCCCCTCACAGTTGACCACTCAGAGATGGTACTGTGAGGTCAAGCTGCTCCTCAGATCAGTTCCCCGGTGTCACCCACAGCGAGCCAGCCTTCCCTGAAAGGGAAAAGCCAACAGGTCAGCTTTAAGTCATGCCTCAACATAGAGCTTGAAGGCAAGACAGCGTGGGTCAGTAGCAGTGCCTTGATGCTGCCCATCCCATAGATGAAGAAACAAGCGTGCGAATGGCATGAGGTCCCCAGTAGCCTCACACTCTAAAGCGAGCTGCTGGGCCACCCATGTGGGGCAGTGGTTTAGAATCTTTTCTGTTGATTTTAGCTGGTTGCCCTTCTCCGGCAGGTATAAAAGGCTGAATTTGGAGACTGACCGAGAATTTCTATGGCATTCGCTACACATGAGTGCATGAGAAGGGACACAGGATATTTGTTTCTCTCTTTTCTAGTTTCCTAGATTTTCTATAACAATACACCACCAACTAGGAGGTTGGAGCAATGCATTTCTTATCTCTCAGGTCTGGAGGGTCCAAGTCCAACATCAAGGTGTTGGCAGGGCTGATTCCTCCCCAGGGCTGTGAGGAGAATCGGCTCCATGCTTCTTCCATTCTTCTGGTGATTTGGGGGTAATCTGTTGGCATTCCTTGGCCTGTACATAAATCACACTGATCTCTGCTTTCATATTCACATGAAATTCTCACTGGGAACGTATCTCTGTCCAAATGTCCTCTTTTCCTAAGGACTCCGAGTCATACCGGAGTAGGGCCTCACCCTACTTCCAAATATAGTCATATTCTGAGGAATCAGGTCCAGGACTAGGACATATGTCAAATGTTATCCCCCAACTTCCATGAATTTGGAGGATAAGACTTGACCCATAAAATCCTTTCTGAAGCCAAGTGAGAAGGTCTGATTTGTGAGACTCAAAGAATGTTGCCCTCATCCTGTGTCCTCTGAAGGACTTGGAATGCCTGAGAAATCCTTAGGTGTGTCTGGAGCAGATTCAGCATGATGACAGAGTGAGCAGCACTGAGATCCCGTTGTCTTTCCACTGACAGTAAGGCACGGGGGAGAGTTTCCAGGGGACAGACTTGGAGCTAGCCTAGGAAGGTCATCGAAGATCATCTGCAAGGGGATGCCGCCAAGGGTCTCAACAGCCGACCAAAGGAGAACGTGCCCTATAACAAGAGCTAGTCAAGGAGGCTCCTAGCCAGAGTGTCTGGAAGGAATCTCAACCAGTGTCCAAAATGGAGAGAGAGTCAGCTTCGGTTCCCAGCCTTAATGAGAAGGGACCAGTATTCCATGACACTAGAACAAGCCAGTTAAGGTGCACCCTTTCTCCTGATCACACAGAGCAACGGTTAGAGGGGAGCAAGCAAGAGGAAGGAAGCCGGACCCGCCGCCTTTTCTCAATGCGACATCTGAGCATGGCAGAGGTCCAAGTCAGGGAAATTTTCAAACTTGAGTGAGTCTGGAATTTTGGTATTTCACCCGACAGAAAATTTTAATTTACTTATGTGGGACCATCCTTGCTATCCCGAGAGAACAGAAAGGTAAGTTACCCGTGCCGGGTCTCACCCAGGAGACAGGAACAGCAGGTCCAGAGCACACGTGTGGAGGGGAGTAGTGAAAGAGAAACATGTAGCTTTTAAGGCTGCATCCTATCAGCCCAGCTGGTTCAATCAACTGGGGACCCAGGTGTCATAATGTCCAAAGTGGAACAGCGTGTCTGGCAGGGGCTCAGAGCTTACAGCTAGAGAAATAACGTACAGTTTTCGAATCACTTCGTCACTCGGGTTCCACTGTTCATCTCAACAGCACCCATGTCATAAGGTTACTATGAATGTCAGATTAAATAGAATCTAGACAACAAGCTTAATAAACATAAGCCAGTTTCATTCCAGGTGTGGGACAAGCACGTATTCCACTGGTGATCCGGACAAGGGAGAAGAAAGGATCTGCTCTCTTAACACTGGCCTCCTACATCATTAACCATGTCATTGGCTGGAATTTGGGCTTCAGTGGGAAAACTTATGTGATTACTCACAGAGTTAAAGATACACTTAAAAAGTACAAATTTTTATAAGTACTGAATTCTGACCAACACTAATGAAGATCCTGACTTAAATTTCCCTTATGGATCAAGGAAAAGCCCTACCCAGTCATACCCAGCAGACACTTCGGCAGCTAAGGACCGATACAGAGCTGCGTTGAAGCAACGGAGATGTTGACGTTTTAATACCATCTATTATCCTAATCCATTGAGAATAACAGTGTCCCTTAAAAGGGCATGCGGTTTCCACTATTCAAAATATCGTGCTTAAAACATGTAATATTTGCCTGGAGATCTTTGGAAGAACAGAGTCCCTGCCAGTTCTGAATGTCCTTGGCTAAATTTGAGAGTGAAAATTGTTCTGCGCTAGGCTGCTTTTTGTTTTCCTCAGAATACAACCAGGGGTATCAAAGCTATAAAGAGAGTTTGGTGAGTAGCGGAGGAAAGCTTGGCTGAAATTCAAACCGGAACTGAATTACGAGAAGCAGGAAATTTTGAGAGCCCAGAGGAAAACGCCTAGGTCATACATTATTTTCATTTCTTATCTGTTCTTTATAGGCCATAAAAACAATTCCATTCTCTTGTTACTGGGTAAATTCACAGACACGGTTTCCAGTAAATCAGAAGGCCACAGGTTTCCCCATGTCCTTACAGAAGAGTCACGGAGCATGTGTGAACGGCAAAATGTTCAGGATGAATTTGTCACCTGACAAATTTAGACAAGTGACCATTTTTTAGTATGCACTGCTTCATACTGGTAGAAAAGTGTTTGAACTATTAGGGCATCCCAGATGATCTGGTCTTACTCCCAACTTTGACAAGGTAGCAGCGAGGGCTGACAAATTCACAGTCTCCCTCCAGCTTCTGCTTGCACATAGCTTAATGGGACATCAGTATTAGAATGGGATCATGTAGATCCCGGAGTCCTGGGATCAAGCCCCGCATCAGGCTCTCTGCTTGGCGGGGAGCGTGCCTCCTCCTCTCTCTCTGCCTGCTTCTCTGCCTACTTGTGATCTCTGTCTGTCAAATAAATAAATAAACAAATAAATAAATAATGGGATCATGTAGCTTCTGCCAAATACCCTTTCCACTTCGT
Organism: Lontra canadensis; assembly: GCF_010015895.1. Taxonomy (NCBI): domain Eukaryota; kingdom Metazoa; phylum Chordata; class Mammalia; order Carnivora; family Mustelidae; genus Lontra; species Lontra canadensis. The sequence goes on from NW_022631079.1 coordinate 2,292,171, forward strand.
CAGGCTGCCTCGCCAGTTCTGGGAATGCATGTTTATGGATACCCATGTTTTAAGTCTTAACTTCTCTGAATTTGTTTTGGCATATATGCTAAATCCCATGTTCTACATTGGGCCAACTTATACCCCCATATTTGTTATTCAGAGTAAAAGTGAATGAGAATTTTTCTTTTTTCCTAATCAATTTTCTTTTGGGGCAAAGAACATTTTTTTTCCAATTGCCCAGGGGCATTTGCTCTTCCTTTACTGTGTTCACTTCTCAAATGCCAGGCAGCTCATCTGGGCTCCCAGCGGGGTTATGTTCCAAGGGCTAGAGAGCACAGATTGCCTGCCCGATGCTCTCTTTCTAGCTTTCGTAAAATCCCCTCCATCTAGGTGTCCTGAAGGAAGTAGGGAGAGAAGGGAGGACCTTGGAGAGGAAGCCAGAGGAAAGGAGACATTTCTAGACCTGGAAGGAAGGAGAAATCAGCATGTTCCAAAGAACAGCTATACCCTGAAGACAGGATGTGAAAATATGAGAAGTGACTAGGAAGAAAACCCAGACACATGGGGCTGCAGCCACACCCAAGACTCCTGAGCCCTAGAAGTGGCCCAGAAACAGCGGAGCCGCAAGGCCTAAAGATCCCAAGAGAACTTGGGCAAAGGGGATCTCAGCAATGACTACTATAATCTCATCACTGATAACTGGAAGGGCCTTTCCAATGTTTTGGTGATGGTCCACATCCTAGGACCACCGTACAACCCCAAGAAGAGTGTTTTCTACCCATGACAGGATTGAACATCCCAACAGAGGCTCAAGGTCAGACGTGTATTCATTGCATAAAACAAAGACATGTGTTTCTGGTACTGCTGAGCTTGTGGACCAGGATTCAGACCCACTGCACGAACCCGGCTTTTATTCTGAGTTGATAGAAGATCTGCAGGCAATTAGATAAGGAGAAAAAGAAACCATTTTATGTTCTATCTGCTCTGTGCGGTCTGCCAAATATGGTAGAGATGAAAGCCTTTCGACCAAGGCACTTGACTGAGCTGGCAACATTTGTCCTTTTTGGTAAATGAGTCAGGATTATTAACTGAAGTTAGATGTGGGACGGAGAGGCACAGCGAATAAACAAATAGGGCAGTCTCCTAAGTTAGGTAACAAGTTCTAGTAAAAGTCGGATCCGCTGAGAAATGCTCTGAGACCCAAGGGGCTGGGCTGGTTTTTGGTAACTCTGTGAAGGAGGCATAGTTTGTCACCAAGACCTCATGCCCTGGGATTCTTCTATCCTGCTAAATTATCATCAGAAACTTCAATATTGCAGTGACGCGGTCACAATACGTTTGCTTTGGACCCTGTTTTCTTCCTTCTATATCAAAATTTCCCTCTTCCTCCACGATCCTATGAAATAATCTGAATCAGCCATGAACTGTATCTGATACCCTCTAGTCTTGATTGAACAGATTAGACTCAGTAAAATGTATATTTTTATAGAGAACATCACTATTTCGACATAGACACACACTTAGGTAAGAATTTCAACAGGAGGCGCCTGGGTGGCTCAGTGGGTTAAACCTCTGCCTTCGGCTCAGGTCATGATCTCAGGGTCCTGGGATCGAGCCCCACATCGGGCTCTCTGCTCAGCAGGGAGCCTGCTTACCCCCCAACCCCTGCCTGCCTCTGCTTACTTGTGCTCTCTGTCAAATAAATAAAATCTTATAAAAAAAAAAAAAGAATTTCAACAGGAACAGCCTTGGAGCACAAGAAACAGTTTATTAAAGTGAACACAGGGTCTCATCAACATATCCCACCCGTCATGTTCTTTCTACAAAGTGACATTGACATTGCTCTGTCAAGACATGGGATCTAAGGCTTTTGCTTGGTCCCACTGGGGTGATATCCCTTTGGGACCCAGCCACCAGGCTGGGAGGAGTGAAACAGCCACACAGAAGGGTCACATCTGGTCATTCCAGCACCCACCACAGCTGAGGAACCAGTCAGCAACTGGGACCTACTGCCGGACACTTGGGTCAGCAAGTACTCAGATGCTTGCAGCTCCTGGCTGACAATCAGGGGTTACAGATGAGCTAGAATGCAGATTTGTGACCAAATAAATGCTGTGGTTATTTTAAGTCATAGAATTTTGAGTGTTTTTTTTTTTTTTTTAATGCAGCCAAGATCTCTGTAGCGTCATCGAAACTTAATATGCGGGTGATTGTCTTATTTGCTTCTCTGTTTGGATGGCCTTCTTAGGTTAAAAATAATTAAAGAATAAACATTCATGAAGGTTAGGAAAATGATGCAACAGTCCTAACATTCACTTAAGGTTTATTTGCTACCACGGTGGAGCTAGATCTCTTAGTTCTTTGTGAAGACGTTGGGAGAAGGTAAACGCTTCCCTCCAGAAGGTAGGGTTCTTTAGATTTGAGAATGAAAACTAACTGGTGAACATAGATGTCATTACCCCTGAGGCTGTATATTGAGCACTTCTGACACAGGTAGCTTGTTAATATTAAGGGAAAGTGTGGAATGCTAAGAAATTAATGCCTTGGGGAAAGAGGTATGAATTAAAAGACACTGAAGCAGTGACAGATGCTGACATCTAAAATAACTTCCTAAGTCCACTCCTTAAGTGGGAGTTCTCCTGGATGTTTAAAAGTAAGTAGCCCAGGGTCTGGATACACAAGGCCACGGGATAAATGTGGTGGCCCATGGGAGCAGAGGAATAAAACATTTTCACTCTAAAATTAATATCGACATATGATGGATTAGAAAACACAATGGATGAGAATATATTAAGAAAAAAACAAGGATCTTCCAAGAAATCTCTTACTTGAAGGAGAATGCATTGGTTTATGTCCTAGACCCTGGGTATTTTTTTTTAATTATCATTACCATTTTGCACGATTCCTCTACATTTGGCTCATAATTCCAGTTGGCCATCAAACTACATTTGGAAGAATGAACTAAATCTTACAATGAGTTATGCTTTATATTTGGAACCCTGAACATTGACTTCTTCGCCTTCTTTATCTCTGTCTGTGTTCTCTGACTCTTGGAAGAACACTTGTGCAGAAAGGCTGGTTCAGGGATGCCAGCCAGCAAGTAGCAATGAGAAGACAACCCTAAACTGAAAAGCCTGCCCATACAAATAAATTGTTCTCCTTCACTTTGGTTTTATACTTCACAACTACATAGTAGTACCTGCTACTTCCTGTTCAGTCCCACAAATACCGAGCCATCTTGTAGTCCTAGAACAGCGCTGGATTGAGTGGTTCCTCATGAAATTTAGTATCAAAAACAGTATGGCTAAACTCAATGAACACATTGCTACTGATCCATTCGATAACTTTCTCTACCCCAACCCTTTCTAGACTTCCAGGGTCCCCAGTGCCCTCGTGTGAGAAGCCTGCCTTTATGGGGCTAGTTGCTGAAAATCCCATCAACAGAAGGCCTTATGACCCTGAGATCATAACCTGAGCTGAAATCAAGAGTCAAACGCTTAACCGACTGAGCCACCCAGGCACCCCAAATTGGGGTTAACTTCTGAGGCACTTTTGGAGGCTTCCAGATTACAGAATCTTTGAGAAAACTGTCAGATTGTCAACAGATGTCTTTGGGTATCAAGAACAGTGCCTGACACATAGTAAGTCCTAGAAAAATTCTTGAACGGATATTTTTTAAGAGTATATTTATTTATTTGACAGACAGAGATCACAAGTAGGCAGAGAGGCAGGCAGAGAGAGAGGGAAGCAGGCTCCCCACTGAGCAGAAAGTCCGATGTGGGGCTCAATCCCAGGACCCTGAGATCATGACCTGAGCTGAAGGCAGAGGCTTAACCCACTGAGCCACCCAGGTGACCCTTGAATGGATATGTTTATTGACAAATATATATATATTGCATACATGTGTGGTGTACATTCAGACAGACCCAGAGACTTAAATTTACTTTGGCTCTTGTGCATATTATTTTTCATCCCTAGAAAACTCTGAAGAACAAAATCCCAGCTATAATCCTTGGAAATGATTGCTAATGAAGAGAGGGCAAGAATCCAATCTACAGACAGGGTTTAAGACACTGCTAAAGACATCAAATATAAAACATAACTAATTATGAGATACTGTTCTCTCTTCTAACATAGAATTATGAGCAAAACATAAAGGGATCTTGCAAGATTGTGATGACTAAATGTAACAGAAATCTCAGTGGTCTGAATGAGGGGACTTCCACTGAAAATTGGGTGCAGGGGCTGGGTAAAAGATGACAGAAGAGAAAGAACTATGCCACAACACTGGAATGCAGATCTGGAAAATCACTTATACCCTAAATTTGCTCTAAGATAATCTTTCCCAGGGGATTTTCTCAGAAGACAACAATCCTGTGTGATAGTAAATTTTGCATGGGGAAAGAAAATTTGAGCAGGGGATAGGGTCTGTGACAAAAATATGGGAAATGCTGATTTTGACAGGATTTTAAAAGTTTCTTGAAAGCAACGTTTTTCAGAATCCTTAAGATCCCAACACACATTGCATATTTCCAGGAAGGGAGTATGACATACAGAGTTACCAACTGTACCTGCTTTTCAAGGAGTATCCTGTAGGACTAGGTCTTCCCAAACACATTTTGGATAATGCCAGTCTAAATCCAAGAGCAGATTATGAACAATCAACAGCTAATCTTGAAGGGCACCTGGGTGGCTCAGTCGGTTAAGCGTCTAACTCCTGATTTCAGTTCAGATCATGATCTTAGGGTCCTGAGATCGAGCCCTGCATCAGGTTCCACACTCAAGAGGGAGTCTGCTTGAGATTCTCTCTCTCTACTTCTCCCTCTGCACCTCCCCTCCACTTGTGTGTGCTCACTCGTGCGCGTTCTCTCTCTCTCTCTTTCAAAATAAATCAATAAATGTCAAACAAAGACCCAGTTAATCTTGAAATTATAATTTTGGGAAGTAATGATGGTCTTACTGGTCTTCCCGATTCTTGATGCTATAGGAAACATGGCTAGATTATATCAGTTAAAAGGCACATCTCCTTTCATTGATAGGACATTGAAAAATAGGAAATAATGAATGCACCCCCTTGAGAGCCCATGCATGAGTGTAGACAAAAGACAGAAAGCCTGTGAACTAAGAGAAAAGAAGTAATATCACTGCAAGAAAACCCTTCAGATCGTATTGCCAGTTGAAGAAAAAAGAACTAATGTTGCTTTAATGCAGAGAAATGACATAACAGGCACAGGGGCACCTAGAGACCTATTCCCTTCCTTGAATACTAGGAAGTATTGGATAAATTATCAATAATTGCATGTTCCTTAAGTGGGGTCCCCAGCGCCACAAGGCTCCTCAGTGTTCACAAACTGATTTTTTTTTAAAGATTTTATTTATTTATTTGACAGACAGAGATCACAAGTAGGCAGAGAGGCAGGCAAAGAGAGAGGAGGAAGCAGGCTCTCTGCTGAGCAGAGAGCCCGATGTGGGGCTTGATCCCAGGACCCTGGGATCATGACCTGAGCCAAAGGCAGAGGCTTTAACCCACTGAGCCACCCAGGCGCCCCCACAAACTGATTTTCTTAAAGCCAGTCTATCTTTGGTTTTATAGGCAAGTGACCTAACTTCACAGACATATTTAATACATGACATGAGTAATGGTTATCTACTTATAACTTACCAAATGAATCATTAAGGTTACTAGACTAAGTATTAATGAATCAAAATTAGTGCATTATCAGAGCTTAGTAACTTTTCTCATTCAATATTTTACCAAGAAATTCACCGTTCAATGCTTGGCAACTTTGGAGCATTAACATACACATGCAACATGCAGATACTTGGAATTTCAATGATTTTCTGCAAGGCAGAACTGCAAATGCTGCCTTGACTTTGCCATGGTTTCCAAATGCTCCTGTTCTTTTTAATATAAATTACACCATCATTGTGAATTTCTTTTGTGATGGGTTGTTTGGATAAGCCTACAATGATGACTATACATGACTATAACTACACATTAAGCCATAATTTTCAAAATATTAGTTTCTAAGGTATGTATAAAGTGTTTTTCAAACATGGATCATCTTTAACCCTATTGCTATTACAAATCTACAAAAATACCTATCACTCAACCCACTCATTCAATTTTCATGGCCATAGCACTTCATTGGTGATGAGCAGCCTATGAATTCATGCCACCTAAATGATCTGCAGTATAATATATAGATTAGCAGGTTAAAATTTACAGAATTATTTTTATAGTTTTAGCCCATTTTTATTACCCAAAATCATGAATACAAGTATATACTGCAATCTATTATTTCATCCTTTTCCAATTCCTTCATAGCATTATACTCTTCTTCCACTAGAAAGGGAGACCATTTGGGGGAGGAGCTGTAAATGGGCTGATTTTTTTTTAATCTTTTTTAGTTTTTTGATAATCACAGTGTTGAAACATTGAATGGAAATTGTTAGTCTGCATTTCATTCTGACTTCTTATTAGAGCACAAAAAGTGAAACAAATTTTAGAATTACATAAACTTTTACCATTGTAGGGTTTATAATGACAAGCAACATAAGATTCCAGACTACTAATTCTCAGTATTTTCACAATCAAGGCTAATATTCACTCAAGAATCCCATTATTGAGTGTTCTGTCCTATAAAATGTATTCTTTTTTAAAAGATTTTCATTTATCTATTTACCAGAGAGAGAGAGAGAGAGATCACAAGTAGGCTAAGGCAGGCAAAGAGAGAGGGGAAAGCAGGCTCCCTGCTGAGTAGAGAGCCGATGCAGGGCTCAATCCCAGGACCCTGAGATCATGACCTGAGCCGAAGGCAGACGCTTACCCACCTAAGCCACCCAGGCACCCCCGAAATGTATTCTTAAGTAAAAGTTTATTTTCTCATTTCTTTATTTCATAATCAAATAAACATGTAATTACTGGAGTTTCTGATGTGCATGAGAAAACTAGCAGAACACAATGAGTTGGTTTGAATCCCAGTCAAATGTTTTAGTAAGCCTCTATATTTAGTCAATTTATGATCCTAACACACACTGTATACAAATTTAAAACATTAAATCTTTCTAGTAGATTCCTGTTCTCTAAAGACCAAAGGAATACCAGAGTGGAAAGAATTGCCCTAAATGTTTGCAAAATCTATAAAAAACATAATTATAGAAAAAGTCAGGCATGATACCATTCTCAGTGCTTAATGGACTGGAACACACTGGTCTAGGAATCAGAAGACCCAAATTCACCCCTCTGCTTCAGTGTCCTTACCAACAAACCAATGACTAAGCTCAAGGCAGCACAGAAGACTGTTTAAGATCATGGCCACCAGACAAAGAATTCCTGAATTTGAACCCTAACTCCACAAAATCACTTAACCTCATCAGAGCCATTGTAATCAAATTGTTGATAAGTACAAACATTAAGAGCAGACAGAGAAAAAGAAGACATACTATATACCAAGGAACAAATATAAAAATTATCACAGACTTTGTGTTAAAAAACAATGCAAGCCAGAAGACAGTGCAATAATAGCCAACATAGAATTCTATATCCAGCAAAACTATCCTTCAAAACGAAGGGGAAATAAAGACATAGTTCTCATTTTAAAAGGTAAATAATAATAACATCTACCTCCTAGAATTGTTATGGGTATTAAATTATTTAATACGGTAAAATACTCCAGACAATGCCTGGCAGATAATTAGGATTATGGTTATATATTAGAAATAAAATTCATACTAAAATAAGCTTTTCCAACACTTTCATTTAATCTGGTGATGTAATAATGGTGGTTTGAAATGACATATTTCTAGGGTGCCTGGGGGGCTCAGTCAGTTAAGCATCTGCCTTCAACCCAGGTCATGATCCCAGGGGCCTGGGATAGAGCCCTTAGATGGGCTCTGAGCAGGAAACCTGCTTCTCCATCTCCCTTTGCCCCTTTCCTCTGCTCATGCTCTCTCTCTCTCTCAAATAAATCTTGAAAAAAAAAAAAATAAAATGACTTATTTCCCAATAAAATAAAAAGCATGAGATTAATAGACCCCCCCAAGAAGAAAGAGCAATAAGGACAACTGTTTGTTTTATAAGTAGATCATATCAATAATATGACTCTCTTAGTCAATTTTGGCTGCCACAACAAAGTACCATAGACTAGGAACCTACCCACAGCAGGAACTTATTTCTCCAGAGCTCTGGAGGCCAGCAGTCTAAGATCAGAATACTGGCATGGTTAGGTTGTGATGAGAGCCCTCTTCTACAGATCATCAATCAATCTCACTGGGAGGAACACGGCAGAAGGAGAATCACCTAGCTCTTTGATCTCTTCTAAGGACATTAATCCTATTCAAGAGTGCTCCTCCCTCCTGACTTAATTACCTCCCAAAGCTCCCCCTTCTAACACCAGCACACTGGGGGTTAGGATTTCAACAGAGGAATTCTGAAGAGACACAAACATTTAATCTATAACTATGCCTATTCAACTAGAAGGCAAACTCACAGTTTGAAACTATGTCTTAGCATAATGCTTTGTTCTCAGTGACCTAAGAATATCTCATACTCTCAAGTCACTTACAAAGTCTTAATTATTTCATTTTCTCATTCAATCAGTGGTTATTGGAAATCTTCTATGTGGCAAATATTCTAACCGGCTTGGGGATTCCATGAAAGCCCAGACATGACACATCTCCTCGGGTTGTTTGGAGGACAGACTGCAAGAGACAGACTTGCAAACAGGCAGATACAATAACAACGCCCAACCACTGAGACACGGGTAAGTGCAGGATACCGTGGGAGCACTGGAGAGACAGCTGACCCAGTGTTTAGACATCAAGGAAGGCTTTTTCAAGGAGATGCCCTTCAACAGTGTCCTAAGCAACAAAAAGAAGGATTTAGTTGGGATTGAGTAGAGGCTCAAGGATTTAAGTTATGGGATGTTATTGTAGGATTTTGGGCAAGTCATCTGATTAGTCTGAGGCTCTGTTTCTTAGTGTCAAAACAGAGATATTATGTTCTTCGCCAAACTGTGGTTCAAATTAATGAAATGAAGGAGACAAAAATTGTCTTACAAACTGTAAAGCCCTGGTGGCACCTGGGCGGCTCAGATGGTAAGCACCTAACTCCTCGTTTCCGCTCAGGTCATATTCTCAGGGTCTCGAGGTCAATCCCTTGTCTAGCTCTGCACTCAGAACAGAGTCTGCTTGAGATTCTCTCTCTCTCTCCCTCTTCCTCTGTCACCCCCACCCCCAACTCTTTCTCTCTCTCTCTCTCAAATAAATAAATAAATCTTAGGGAAAAACCTGTAAAGCCCTGTATGGGGTTAACACACAAATACAGGCAAAAGGTGTCACCCACTGGCTTCTGAGTGGCTTTATGAAATAGTGATATGCAGAAAGAGTAGAGAAGCAACATCCCCTTTCCCACTTATTGTAGAAGCCTGAAATGAATCTTGAGCCATCCATTCGAGCCTAAAATATGCACCACCTTTCTGCCAGCAAATATAGCTATTTTTACTCAATCCTGATAACAAAGACTTAGTAATAATGACATAGACAAAAACAAAACAAAACAAAACAGAAAAACAAGGCAGAGCCACTGGCAGAAAAGGACAGAGAATATAAGTTTCAAAACTTGCAGATAAAACAGAGCTGGCAGACCATTTAATACAGTATAAGCGGATAATGCTTTAACACTTGTCTAAAAATGAAAGAGAGATAGCTCATTCATTGCTGAACCTACATCCCTGTCCACTTGCCAAATGCAGCACATACAATAAAAGCTGTATATTACATGTTTGTTGAATTGCAACTAATTACTTTCTGGAAGCCTGATGTCCTGTACCTACACATGTGGAAACACCCAACACCTAAATGATGACGCCCTATAGGAGGCTTTCCTGGTGCCCTGTGGCTGCTAGGGCTAAGGCACTCTTTCCCAGTAGATCCCTGACCTCCTCCCCATGTTGTTTCTGTCACAACCTTTACATACCTGATAAAAGCTCTCTTTAGTGGGCTTTCTCCATCCATTTCCGTGAGCTCCTCACCAACTGTATCTAGATGCGTTTTGTTCCCCCAGGACTTAACACAGCACCTGGTATATTACAGACACTCATTTAAATATACACTGAGTGATACTAACCCAAAGTAGAACTCAAACTGGGGAAATAAGGAATGGTTGCCTGTCTTTAGAAGGGGAGTCTGGGGAAGTGAGGGGCTGTTCCTAACCTACAAATGGAATGGAAAAGCTAGCAAAAAACCGAAACGCTTGATACACACAGACTTAAAAAATAGCACCATCTCTTGAATGTCGCAGGTATTAAATAAATATTTGATGAAGATACAGAGAGAAACAATGCTTAGTAATTGTAATCTGGAATGCTTGCAAGAGCCTGGGAGAGCAGTTTCACTGCAATCTGGACATTCTTGCCCAATTAAGTCAAGTCATTATTGTACTCAGAAACTTTTTCAATGAGGATTGCAGTGAAAACGTTTGCTCATTTAAAAGGAAATTTTATTTAGCCAGAAGACGCTGTTTCAGAGCAGTAGGGGTGTGGTCGTTCTGCTGGGTTACTTAGAAAAAATGTTTCAGTGTATTCAACGTCCATGATGGGAAATAATTCAAGTTCCTATCATGCAGCAGTAATCAAACACACTTCTGTCGTGAGAATTAAAAACATCAGCCTCACCCTATGTCACTTGGAAAATAGGAAGACCAAGAGCCAAACATGTCAACTGAGTCTCTGTGCTTTGTTTCTCTTTAGCCCATCTAAGTATCAGCTCTCTCCATCCCTCGCTTCATCTCCACAGCCCTTGGTCACATGCACAGGGGACCACAAAGGGACCAGCGTTCCTGCGTGTGCAGCTTCATCACTGCTAGGGAGTGCAAATGAGACTTGGAGCCTTAAAAAAAAATGTTTTCAAGATAATTTTTTCCTACAAAAGCCCTACTACTTACAGCTGGGATCTGATTACTGTCACTGCTCTTTATCTCCACTTCAAGCAGACAACTGGTTCGTAAAAATAAAGATAACGCCGAGGCACCTGGGTGGCTCAGTGGGTTAAAGTCTCTGCCTTCGGCTCAGGTCATGGTCCCAGGGTCCTGGGATCGAGCCCCATGTCGGGCTTTCTTCTTGGCAGGGAGCCTGCTTCCCCCTCGCTCCCCCCTGCCTGCCTCTCTGCCTACTTGTGATCTCTGTCTGTCAAATAAATAAAATCTTTAAACAAACAAACAAAAAAGATAATGCCATCTCACATCAGCTGATATAAGAAACGGATGGTGCCCTTTGTGGCATCTCAAAAGCTAAAGTAGAGAATGCAATGTGATACCACATGACACCAGCTAGAATGGCAAAAATTAACAAGGCAGGAAACAACCAATGTTGGCAAGGATATGGAGAAAGGGGAATCCTCTTACACTGTTGGTAGCAATGCAAGCTGGTGCAGCCACTCTGAAAAACAGTGTGGAGTTTCCTCAAGATGTTAAAAATAGAACTACCCTATGACCCAGCAATTGCACTACTGGGTATTCACCCCAAAGATACAGACATAGTGGAAAGAAAGGCCACCTGCACCCCAATGTTCATAACAGCAATGTCCACAATAGCCAAACTGTGGAAGGAGCCGAGATGCCCTTCAACAGAATTCATGAAGATGTGGTCCATGTATACAACGGAATATTACTCAGCCATCAAAAAGGATGAATAACCACCATTTGCATCGACATGGATGGGACTGGAGGGGATTATGTTGAGTGAAATAAGCCAAGCAAATAAAGTCAATTATCATATGGTTTTACTCATGTGTGGAACAGAAGCAATAGCACAGAGGACCACAGGAGAAGGGAGGGAAAACTGAAGTGGGAGAAGTCAGAGAGGGAGATGAACCATGAGAGACTATGGACCAAGGGAAGCAAACTGAGGGTCTCAGAAGGGAAGGGCTGGGGGGCGGGTGATAGGTATTAAGGAAGGGCACGTGTTGTCATGAGCACTGGGCGTTATACGTAACTAATGAGTCACTGAACACTACATCAAAAACTAATGATGTACTATACACAGCGGTTAACTGAACATAATAATAAAAAAGGAAGAAGAAGAAGTGAATGGCCGCATCCAGCAGTGGCTCCCATAAGGCAATGACACCTTCTTCTATCAATGGCGATCAGTAAACCTAAAGCTGGGGTGTGCTTCTATTGGAGAGTGCCATCGGGGATGTAAAAGCAGAACCAGAAGCAAGAGGGAGAGAAGATGTGATACAGGCAAGACAAAGCCCTACAGAAACCTGATGGGCACTCTTCTGGCCATGGTCACAGTCAAAAGGTATTATGGCTTTCATTCTCCCATAGCTTTCAAAAATGTCTAAAATTTCCTTTTTATTCCTAAAGGACCCAGACACTTTTTTCCTAAAAATTAGATTATTCCTGCATATTACCGAGTGGTGGTGGTGGTGGTGTTTTTTTAACCTGGGAAACACGTTGGAGCCATTGACCAAGATGGTGTAAGACCAACAGCACTCGAGGGGGGGATGGGGGGGGCTCTCCCCAGTGTGGCCAAGTGGCTCAGACCTTCTAGAGGGATACCTCAGACAAAACCAAACTCTGCCCTTTTATTATTTAACATATTCTGTTCTGGACATCACATTCAACTTTATAAGGAGCAATCACACCTGTTTTCTTACTCAGTTCACCATATTGGTCTCGTTTAGAAGTTTTATACAAGGGTCCGAACTTTAAAGCTCTTCAGTGACTTCATCCTCTTAGGATAAAACCCACATCCGTGGCACGGTCCGCAGGCCCAGTGGTGGTAAGAGCAGCAAACTCTAGCATGCAAGCATCATGACAAGCTCTGTTCTAAGCATTCCCATACATCAGCTCATCGACCTCAGAATTACACACAGATGTGTGCTCTCCCATTTTGCAGATGGAATGATAAGGAAAGAGAAAGCAGTGTAACTTGAATCCAGGCTCTCTGGCTCCTTGGTCTGTGTTCTTACCTCTAAGCCCTACGTCTCCTGACATGAACTGGGCCCTCTCTATTTCTGAAAACTCAATGCATGCCACACTTGCTGCAGCCCATTATAGTCCAGCTACGTGGCCCTGCTTTCTGGGCCTCAAAGGTGTCCATGACTTTCTCTGTACTAGTCCTTTGCACATACCCTTCCTTCTGTCCAAAATGCTTTTCCCACTGCTGGAACAACTGGCTCTTCCTTCTTTAGGTCCCCATTTAAGTGCCATGTAGTAGGAGCATCATCTTTGACCCTACCTAAAGTAGACCATCCTTCTCCTTCTTATTTTCTGTTCAAGTACCTTTATTATCTTCCTAGCATTCATCACCATTCGAAATCTTACTTTTTAAGTTGGTCCCCTGAGTTATTGCTTGCTTTTATTTCTAGACTAAAGGCTACAGAGCACTGGGGCTGCTCTTCTCTCAGCACCTGGAACAATGACTGGCACAAAGCAGGCTCTGGATAAATTACTACTTGCTGAATGAAAAAAGGAATGAATGATATTTTAAAATTTTTTAAAATGTGTGTTTTAATTCTGAACACTGGGGGTACCTTCTCAGCCCCTCACTGACCGTGCACACACAGATGGCCTTGGAAAGAACATGGTGCATTGCCTGGTAGTGGAAGTAAATGTCAATTACAGAGTGAATGACTGCATAGTATGGAGGATGAGGGATGTAGGAAGCATTGTGGAAGTATGGAATGGATAAATAAACATCTGTCACTCCCAGAGTAATCTGCAACCTTAAAAATGATTCTACTTTTTCAAGGCCAGTTGTGGACAAACTTCTCCTTAAATAACACCACACATTCCCATACTACTTCCAAAGTAGCTCAATCTAGAGCCACCAGAAAGTTCTATCAGAAAGATCACTCATGGGGCACCTGGGTGGCTCAGTGGGTTAAAGCCTCTGCCTTCAGTTCAGGTCGTGATCTCAGGGTCCTGGGATCGAGCCCCGCATGGGGCTCTCTGCTCCGCAGGGAGCCTGCTTCCTCCTCTCTCTCTGCCTGCCTCTCTGCCTACTTGTGATCTCTCTCTGTCTGTCAAATAAATAAAATCTTAAAAAAGAAAAAAAAAGGAAAGAAAGATTACTCATACCCTGAGCAGGAAACCACCACTCTGTCACTTGAGCCTTCATTCTACCAGCTGAAACCATGCAGAATCCATGAACTACCTTTGCTCCAACACACAAATAACTGTCCTTGCTCAAGTTCCTGGAATAGAGCCCAAAGCTCCTAGTGGGAATAAACAGTATAAGAACAGCACAACTTCCCTCAGCTTCCTCACTGATTCTACTCTTCTGAAGTGGCTACAAGTTTCTTGTATTTAATGAAATAGGGTAAAAATAAAAGAAAATAAGAAAAAACTAAGTAAGATGCTCGTAGATTTAGGTACCTGAACATCTGGTTGATCCATGAATCGCATACAGACAGTCCCTCATCTTTTCACAAATGCTCCCACGAGGTCACTTCTAATCATGAAATTTATTTCATGGTTCCTTCAGGGGGACAATGTTCCCATTAATTCCCCATTAAACCTCTTTTTTTTTCAGTTCAGTGTTCTCAATTGAGGGTGCCTATGCCCCCAGGAGACAATGGCAGTGTCTGCAGACACCTGTAGTTGTTAGGACTGGAGTTGGGGTTGGGGGTCTACTGGCAACCAGCAGAGGTTCCATTGCTGCCAAACATTCCACAGTGCACAGGACGGCACCACCTCCCACACCCCCACGCACAAGACAATGCATTATCCCACCCAAAATACCCAGGGTTCCAAGGTGATAAGGACTTCTCTATCCAGTGATTCTCAGTGGGGGCAGTACTGCCCCCTTGTGGGAACTTTGGGAATTTGGGGTCCCTTTCCATCATCTTGTCCTGCAACCCACAGAATACTACACATTGAAGAATTATTCTACAACCCATGGAACTTTAAAATCTCTCACTGGCCACTCATGCATAAGAAAAACCTGTAAATAATCATCTAATCCTAGAACCTAAATCTCTTTTACATGTAAATGAAAACTTTTTTGCATAGTTTTAAATGACATTAAGTTTGCTAGTAATGCAACTATCATGTGAATTAAGGGAAAAGGATACTTTATTTTGCTAGAAATTTCACAGAGAGTTGTTCACCATTTTAGAAAACTGAGTCACTTGACAGAAATACAGAAATAGTGGCATTGGGGTGACCAATATGACACACCAGGACTAAGATATGTTTTCAGTTGTTCCCTGACGTGATTTTAGGAAAAGGAGCAAGCACTTCCCATCTTCAGTTCAATGTTCTACCCAGTCCTTTTCCTGTAGCCATTTCCAGCCTGGGCATTACAAGCACTTACTAAACCACATACTATTTGATTACACATTATTTTCTGTTGTTTCTTTTTTGGAATATCGTTAGGGTATTAGGTACACATACACACATTTTTTTGTGTGTGCAGATGGGTTATATTATCTATGCATTTCATTTCAAAACAGCCTGGGAGCACTAGGGAACGTTTGGCATGAAAAGGAGAACATTGGGTGTATTAGGATTATAAACCACTGCTCTTACCCATCAAAGTCTTCTGGGATCTTGATTCTCTTTTCCAATAAAATTACCAAACCTTGCAGCATCTTGCCCTCTGCAAATCTGATTATGATGCCATTGATATCCTCACGCAGGTAACTGATAAATACTTTTAATAGAAAGCCAATGACTGATGTTGGGTAGTGGAATTCACTTTTTTGTACTTCTTCCACAGAATTCCACATCTACCCTTTCAACTACCTTTACACAACTTAGTACAAAAGATAGCCCTGGAAAATTTCAACAAAACAGGGGCCGATCACCTCTTCCAATGGATGGGACCCTTGGTTCACCCCTCTTCCCATGACTAAAGGCACTTGGATATTTCCAGGAAAGTTTCTATGAAATGAAATGGTCATTTGAATTATTGAGCTCATCCAGCACTGAGAAAAACTTGCTTAAAAAAGAATAATAAGTCAGGGGGTTCTTGGTGGACTCAGTGGTTATGTGTCCAACTGTTGATTTTGGCTCAGATCATGATCTCATGGGTCATGAGATCAAACCTTGTGTCAGGCTCTGTGCTCAGCATAGAGTCTGCATGAGATTCTCTCTCTCCCTCTCCCTCTGCCCCTCTCCTCACTCTCTCTCTCTCCAAATAAATAAATAAAATCTTCTAAAATAAATAAATAAACAAATAAATAATCAGATGGCAGATGGAGAGGAAGCAAACAAAACAAAGGCATATACGACGTTGAGAAGAACGGAGGACAGATACTTCTGTCTGGGTAGCATAAGTGTTCAGAGAGATTTTTCTCTCAAAAAGGCCTTCATGAGTCCATATTGAATAGTACATCATTAAATATTCAATATCACCAAGAAACCCCAAATCATGCCCAGGAATCTGGATTCCTTAAAGCATCTTGGAGGAAGAGTGGTTGAGCATTAAATATATTCCAACAAAAATATACCCATATTACCATAAAATTTAAAATTATGTTTTCAAATGATACCTGAACTTCTTTTATTACATTGTTTATTTTATATAAAACCAAATCAATAAAAAATTTAAAAAATTTTAAAAAGACCAAATCACCAATAAGACTAGCTAATTTGCTCTGTCTCTTGAGCTGTTCTTAAACGTCTAAGAGGGAGTTTAAATTCTTAGTGGTAGAAATACAATTCCTATTATAGGCCACATTAATGAAAAGCAGTTAGGTTACAAAGTATACGTGTGTGTACTTCAGCTTGGGGTAAAAGTGGGAGAACTACTTAAATCTGACTTTTAAATACATAAAATAATGCCAATTTAAAAAGTTTTTTTTTTCCCAAACATAACTCTGTTGTTTTAAGATGTGTAATTTTGACTGAAACATTTAGAGCATTTCAAAATTAGTTTGCATTTTGACACTGCTTAGATAAATGTGCCAAAGAAAACTTGTCTTTACCGTAATTAAGCATATCTGAGGTTTATTCTACTTGTTCTTTGTAACCCTAGGGAAACAATTTACCAAAATTATAGAGAAGTAAAGTGTTGAAATGACAGCATGAAAGTTTCTGTCCCCCTAAAATTACAGGTAGGAAAACTACAGTCTACAGAAATGAAAATCACCGGTTGCCTCTCATTTTAAGCCCAATTTTGGTTCCCCGTAAATCTTCATAAAACCCATACTGTGCTAACAAGAGAGCCTTAAGCCACCAGAGATCCACGACATTTCCTAAAACCATGAGAGACTAATACTTTCATCTGAACCAAAGGACTACCAATCAACAACTGGGTCTTGTGAAAAATAAGAGAAGGGGCAGGGGGAGGAGAGGAGACCGAAATGGCAGGGTGTTGACAAAGCCTCTGTGAAACCCCACATCATTACCTAGGAATGCCCTTCACCCCTCGTCTCATCTAAAACCTCTTTCCCACAGGGCTCAGCAAACTGCCGAAGTCCCAGCTTTATATCCCAGCCTTAAAGGAGACATTTTTAAAAACAGATGGTATACTGTGCTGGGTTGACTATTCCCCCCTCCCCCACCCCCGCCACCAAAACTCATGTCCATGCAGAACCTCTGAACATGACCTTAGCTGGAAATCAGGTCTTGGCAGATGTAATCAAGCGGGGTTGTCCTGGGTAAGGGTGGCCTGTACAGCTATTGCCCTGGCAAGAAGAGGGGAATGTGGACACAGACACACACAGAGGAGAGACAGCCAAGTGAGCAAAGGCAGAGAGAGGGACACGCCTGCAGGCCAAGGAATGCCCAAGATTGCAGCCAGCTACCAGAGGGGAGGAAGGCACAGGAAGCGTCCTCCCTCAGCGTTTTTAGGGACAGCATCGCCCTGCCGACTTTGGAATCCCACCTCCAGTCTTCAAAACCATGAGAGAACAAATTTCTATTGTGTTGGGCCGCCCAGTCTGTGGTGACTTGTTACAGCAGCCGATGGGAACCAGGATTCGCCTACAGAGACGGTTCTCCAGGATGGTCTGGAAAATGTCCTGGTCCCCAACTTCCCAAACCTATGAAGTCGGAACCTGTTGAGACAGAGCCCGGGAGTCTCCTGTAACACCTAGCTAGAGGTTTACGCTAGAGGGCTGCACGTACTTTGGTTGAAGGGTCCCTGGGTGTTGGAATGGTCAGAATGGCCAAAAGTATCCCAGGGGCCATTTTCCTTTATACTTACTCCTCCTTGTGCACCTGCTGTGGATAGAGCTAATACACGGCTGGAGCCAAAGAGCCAGACAGTCCTGGGCCAGCAAGCCTCCGAAGAAACCACTTCATGCGTTTGGATGCGTTTCCCCATGCACGCAAAGCCCACGAGGAAACATGGCGTCACTGAGAAGAGCAGATGGGGTCATGCCAATGAAGGGCGTTGCACACGAGAAGCTCTTACCAAAGCTGGATGAGCACTTCTCACTTCCTCATTTTATCTGAACTGAAGATCTTTCTGGGCAAAATTAGTCATCTGGGGACAAATTTGACTTGTCCCCGGAACACTACCCCTAAAACCACGAAGGCCATGGGAATCACTTCCTGCAAGCTTACCCCCAGTCATCTTCATCAGTTGAGGTGGGGGCCTTCTTCTCTCCATTGTGCAGACAGGAAGCTGAAGTTCAAGGAGGTGAAGCAACATGACCAAGATATGAGGGGCTTTAAGCTCAAGTGCAGCCTCCCCTCTCAGCCCGTACAACGCAGAGCTGTGCGGACTTACTGTCTAGAAGGGGAAAGAACACCAGAATGTCTCCTCCTGGCTCAGATCATGGCTTCCTCAGGTAAGGAGTCGATCTTACATCGTAACCCATGTTCATGCATCGTGAACACGTTCGTTTGCATTCATGTGTCTGACTGTCCTTTATCTGTGTAAAAACCATGTATGGGGAAAAAAAGGAAAAGAGGAAGGCACCGGCCAGTGAAAACCTTGGCCGATGCTTGGCCACATAAGAATCTGAGGACCAGTGGCTTCAGCTCATGTCAGATACACAGCCTCTGGCCCCTCCCCAGACCTGCCCAATCAGAAAGTGCATTTTAGGAAGAGTTCCCGGGGATTACGATGCAGTTCAGAATCTAAGACGCCCCCGGGTTATTCACGTAGAGAGCCGGTAACTGTGGGGTGCCCATAACACAGCCAAAGCTAGTCCAAGAGCCTCATGTATCTGATAGGATGGGGTGGAGAGGAGGGCGTGAGGTTTGTAGAAAGAGAGCCGAGACGACACCAGGAATGAAAAAGAAGCCCTAAATATAGCCTGTCAGAGTGCCATCTGCGATTTGGGAAATGACTCCGAAAATTGGGTCAGAGCTATTCTAACCAGCAGAATAAAAAACCAAGTTTGGAGTTAGAAGTCAGGGAAGATGCTGAATGGGTCTGGAGTCAAAAGTCATTATATACTTGGTGAATGAACTCAGAAAACGTGAGTAATAACAATGGGACCTAACACTTACTGAATGGCCGGACGAGGCACGAACTGGACCATTACTACGTGCCCGAGCTCACTTACTGCTTTCCACAAGCCTGATGAGATCTGTGGCTGTGGAGGGCACTGAGGTTGGGATCCCCGCCGTATGCCGATGGGGAAGGACAGAAAGATCCCAGCTTGGGGTCTCCTGCATACTTCAGACACCTTCTCACATCACACTGAAATAAAATCTGGAATAGTATGTGTCTCCACTGCCAAGTTCAGATAGAGTCCCTATCAGCCTGTAACTTGCAAACAGGCACTGGGAACACAGAAATGTGCAAGCTTCGTGTTGATGGGGGGAGACAGACACACACACAGGGAGGCTCAGCAAAGGCACTTGGACCCTCCGGGCTTCGGGCTTGTCAGGTCAAGCCTACTGTTCTGCTACAGTAGCTACAAAAGTTCCCCACCCAAGTCTCCAGCCCCACAGCTCCACTGATTAGGGAAAGTTATCACTCAGAAGCACTGAACAAGGATGAGTAACAAGAGCAGGACAGACAGGGCCCTCAGGAAGGAGCTTCCGGCTGAGGGAGTATGACAGCTGTCACTAACCCCTGGCGTGGGGCTGCTCCCGCTGGGTGGGACCTCCACTCTGAGAAGCTCCCCTGAGCATCCAGTCTCTTCCAGAGCCTGAGAGAGCTGGTGCACTCACTTGTGTCCCCGCCATCTCTTCAGCCCTCACGGGCAGTCCCCAGCCGTGATTCATCCCAACCCACGACCTGGAAGAAACTTACACAACGGGCTTCCAGTCGGCAGGATGCCACCCTGGGCACGCTCAGCGCGCCTTTGATCTACAGATCATCTGTGTACGTTTTACATTTTTTCTGAAAATGCAGAAACAACATTCTGCCCATCTGCTTTCCACTTGCGTCTTGGTTCATAAAAGTCTAGTTTCCTGCCTTTCACTCGTCACTGTGGGTCTTCCGGATGGTGTAAGGAGGGCTTCGACAGCGAACAGGAGACGTGGGTGGTACCATCCCAGACAAGCGTCACGGCTTGGGCAAATCACATCTCTCTGAACCTCTACATGTCTGCTCGGTTCCTTTGCCATTAATGTTTTGTTAATCAGAGGGGATGGACAAAGTTATCTCCTAAAATCCTTTCTAGGCCCGAGGTTCTGTAATTGCTAATACCAGAACTGAAGTTTTTAAAAATCCCTACAACCTGTTAGCCTTGCATTGGCACACACTGGCTAGCAAGTTTACCTAACACTTTGTACTTGCCTTCGGTCCTGTTACTCCACAAACAGGTATGGAGTATCTCCTGTCTACGGAGCCTGTGGGGAGAAGCATCATTAGCCCTACCTTACAGACATGGAAACCAAAACTCAGAGAGAGAAGTCATTCACTGAAAATCACCAGGCCAGTGTGAAGGAGAACAAGAGTTCTATCCTGGGTCCATGACTCCAAAGCTCCCTGTTTAATTATCATGACCCGTCCTGGGATCATTTCTCTGTAAGATGGAGCTAAAATTTCTGAAATTTGTGCTTCCTACTCTCCGAAAAGCATTTCCCTTTATAGCTTCAATCCCACAATTGATTACTATTACTATGCCTGAATTTTGTCCCAAATAAATATTTGCAAAGCTCTCTTTTAGTAAATCAAGTCCAATATCATAACAATGATCGAAAAAAAAGGAAAGAAAAGAAAACTCTACCAGAGGTTGCCATCCTATAAAAAGAAAGCTGCACTGAGTAGTTCCAGCACCATATATGTCCAAATCTTCCCACTGGCCTTCAAAGAAAAAAATGTAGCTGAGTGACTTGGAATTTGTTATTTTCCCAAGTGGGAGCAAGTTCCTCAGAATCCTCCAAGTATCAAAAATGTATTTTGATGAAAGAAAAACAAATCACTGTAATCCTTAAAGAGGGACTCTCATTATTTAAGAGCAGTATATGCAAACAATTTTATTCTTACTTGCAAAATCATTACATCGTAGGAATGTGGGAATTTTCTTCCACTTTAGAGAAGAAAAAAAAATAGTAAGCCAAAAGCACAATATGGACTTTATAAATCTGAAAAGCAAACATGGCTTCAAAAATAGTGTTCTCATGAATGCAGCTTGAGTATAGAAAAAGAAATAAATAAGAACTTTCCACACGTGACTGCTATGGTCCTATGCCTGATGTTTAAAAATTCTTTTCTTTAATGTAGAAAATTAACTGCATTGATGGCACCAGCATGCCTTTTATTTTTACTAGAGAGGGCGAGGGCTCATTTTTCTGACATGGCAAGTGACTGCGTAATCACATAAACTAAAGAAGTTACACTGAAAATTAGCAGCTTTTCTGACCTAGCACGCTCAGTTTTGGGAATTTAATCCTATACATAAATAACAGACAGTTGAGAAAATGTGTATGAGAATATCAGTGGCAGTGTTGTTTATGCCTGCAAACAAACAAAACAAATAACCATCCATCTCCGTAAGCGGGAGTACACGGATACGACGGAATAATGGCATGGCCATTAAAAAAAAACCAATATGGACTGATCTGGAAAGAACCCTAGGAGCTATTAGTAAGCAAAAACAAAAACAAAACATAAAACAACAACAACATTTAAACAAAACACACACACAAAACAACCCAGCAGTTTACTGAGGAATATTACAGAATAATTCCACTTTAGTTAGAAAAACAAGCAAGAAACAAACAAACAAAAAAACTCCAAATGGGCAGGAAAGTTCTTTCTATACAAAGGTTTGCATAAACATACGGAAAGGAGAACGCTGTCTGCTTGCAGAGCATGAGTGGGGAATGTGGGGTGGGGGGGCGGATATTAAATGTTACCTTTTATTGTCTGACAACCAGCCATGCATTACTTTGGCAATGAAACAATCAAGGAAGGGTGTCCGGGTGGCTCAGTCTGTTAGCCTCTGCCTCCAGCTCAGGTCATGACCTCGGGGGTCCTAGGATGAAGCCCACCCCCTCTCCCATCAGGCTCCCTGCTCAGCGGGGTAGTCTGCTTCTCTCTCTCCCTCTGACCCCCCCGCCACCTGCTTGCGCACTCTCACTCTCTCTCAAATAAATAAATAAAATCTTTAAAAAAAATCAAGGAAGTAGACACACCCTAAGAAAAGATGAAAGGTCAGCAAATCTGAGATGTGGTCCATGTTCTTTTTTTTCTTTTTTTTATTTAAAGATTTTACTTATTTATTTGACAGAGATCACAAGCAGGCAGAGAGGCAGGCAGAGAGAGAGAGGAAGGGAAGCAGGCTGCCTGCTGAGCAGAGAGCCCGATGTGGGGCTCGATCCCAGGACCCTGGGATCATGACCTGAGCTGAAGGCAGAGGCTTTAACCCACTGAGCCACCCAGGCGCCCCTGTGGTCCATGTTCTTAAGCATCAAGAAGCATATCCAGATTCAAACACAGTGAGTATGAACACGGTGAGAAAGAAGGAAGCGTCTCTCACTGCTTCCTCTCCTATCAAAGCCACAGCAAGCCCACGGCGGGTCTCCGCCCCTGAGGACAGCCCCGTGATGCCCTGAGCCAGACAGTGAGGCTGGATAACCCCAAATTCAAGGCAGGCTACCTCAAACCCTGCCTCTCTCCTTGGGGAACTGGTCTTGCCTTGTTAACACACCAGGACGATCAGAGAAAGCAAAACGTCACACTGCTTCCCTCCTGCTTCTCCATGTCTAACAGCGACCAGCTTTGCTTTTTCTGTCCTGAACACAGCACAGAGAATCCCCTACATTCTAGCTACCCTTCGCCCGCTCTCAGGGTCCTACGTTACGTAATACTTTCCTCCTTTACCCAGAAAAAATATAAATTCTTGCCCCAGAGAGCATATTTTAGGTGCTGACAGCTTCAAATAAATGCATCACAGGGCTTCAAAACCCATTTCACAAAGGCAATTTGCTGTCAAACAGGATGGCAATATGGGCAGTGTTCTAAATTTTCTCTACGTCCCACCTTGCAAGCTTATCTAAGTACCACCTGACACAGTATCTGAGCAAAGGAACCCATTAAAGAGGCCAAGTCATCGCATCAGTTCAAAACTGACTTCTTTTGACCCAGAGTGCAGCTTCATGTTGGCACTGACCCTTGGTTACTGAGACAGACCAAAATAAGTACATTACTCCTCAGCGTCAAATCACAAAGGATGCCATCAGCAAGAATGAGTTCCCTCCAGTCCCCTGGGGGGCTTTCGCAGGAGAAGGATCACAGACTGACTGAAACAGCGTTTTACAGGAAGTCTGAATGGCCCTTTCCAAGGGATTATTGATTCAAAAACATCCAGTCCATTAGATGTGACCCACAATTTATCCCTTTGTGGCAGCTCAGACTACACTAGTTCCTTTTTCCCCTAAAATCGTTGAAAGGCACTTGCTATTTAGGGCGCCCCAGAAAAAAAAAAAAGTCATTTTTCTCTTGCAAATATTTAGATGTGTATAAATAATCATTAACTAGATCATTCAAATGTTTTTCTAAGAAGGACCTCACCCCACGAGGAGCCACGTGAAGATTTACTTAATGATGTTCTAGAATCACAGAAGCACCAAGAAGATCAAACAACCTAATAGAAGCCAGTAGAAGTTTCCCCTGAAAACTTCTCTTTATCCTATAATAATTGTCTTTTAATTCTTTTGGGAGAAGAAAGGAGTAGAAAAATCTCAATCTTGTCTCCTCATGCATATATTTCTTACTACTATGAATTTTCCATTATTTCTCTCGGTTGTCTTGTCTCGGGCAAATCTGAGCCCAGAGGTCTCAAAGGGGTTTTAGGAATTTCCCTCAGATGGATATTAATGTTCAAAGACCTCTCTGTGCCAAGCGTGCTATCTGTCTCCCTTTTGTTAAAGGCAAACAAGGCAGAAGCACACGGTGCTCTGGCTTTTTCAATATATTCCCTGAAATCACTACTAATTGGGAAACGGTCATACCAAATGCATTCAATGAAAACACTTTCCAAAGACGCGAACGCTGACATTAAGAAAGTTATATGTTTGGGAATATGTTTTCCACGCCAACCAAAGGCCAATCCCAGCTACGAGCGATCCAACTGCCTAAATATTGTACTTCTGCTGCCATCTTGTGGTCAATCTTGAAATCTCACCCTCTTCCTCTCTCCCTCCTCTCTCTCTGCATGGTTTTTTCTCTGTACCTTTTGGAGGGCACCTACATCCAGATCTTAAGGATTACCTTTCTTTAGTAGAGGGGGACAGTCTGCATTATGCTCTGAAAGAAGATGGCACTGGGGTTAATTCCTCCTCCTGCCTATACATCCCCCTCCTTTTCCCACATATTTTTCTCATTTTTCCACTAAGCCATTCTCTTAAATGTAACAGTTTTTTAAAAAAAGCTTTCTCCTCGTTTAATCTAGTTTCCTACAGGTCAATGAAATACAGAAATACAGGAAAATAAATTTGTCTCTTTTTTTTTTTTAAAGGTTTTCCCTCCCAAACTGTTTCCAAATTCCGTTTATAGAAAGAAAGAAGGAAGGAAAGAGAGAGAGGGGGAGGGAAGGAAGGAAGAAAGAAGAAAGAAAGGGAGGAAGGAAGGAAGAGGGAGGGAGGGAGAGATAGAGGGAAGGAAGAAAGGAAAGAAAGAAAGAAACAAACAAACAAATATGTCTTTCTGTCTACAAATGTCACGCCACCCTTCATGGCCACAGATGTCTCAGGATCCAAGGAGGAGCCCTGGCAGGGAGTAGGGAAGCCACACTGTACTCCAGGACAGAGTGTCCCAGGGCCCCGGGCCAGATGGGGACTGGGTCCCAGCATCCTTTATTCTTCCCCACCTGTCCTGGTCAACTGTGGGCCCTGCTGGCATATGGCAAAGAAAATTCATAAATCTGGGGGGAAATCCGATGTTTTTCTGAGGATATATTGGAGTGAATAATTCTTAACCAGAGCAAGAGTATATTTTATAAAAGCCACCATTCCTGTCTAGCTCTATGTCACTCCTCTAACTCTTGTGGAGAAACTGAGTCACCAGAGACGAGCACCCAGGTAACACACGTAGCCAGAATCTTCCAAAACAGAAAAGGGATGAGTAAGGAAACAAGCATGAAAACAATCTGCTTCATTCCTTGTTGGAAATGACTTTAAGGGGCATCTGGAGGCTCAGTCAGTTAAGCATCTGCCTTTGGCTCAGGTTATGATCTCAGGGTCCTGGGATCGAGTCCTGCATTGGGCTCCCTGCTCAACGGGGAGCCTGCTTCTCCCTCTGCTCCTCCCTCTGCCTGTGTACTCTCTCTCTTATTCTCTCTCAAATAAATAAAATGTTAAAAAAAAAGAAAAAAGAAAATGACTCTAAAAAAATCTTTCCCCATCCTCTTCTGTATACCCATCAATACACATTGATATGTTTAGACTTTTTTCTTAAAATTTAGCCTTATCATAAGCAATTATAACCACACAGCATGGCTTTGATGTGCTTGTTACGTTTTCCTCAAACCCTCAGTGAAATCCCCGATTGTTCATATACAATAAACTCCCTCGTGTGCCGCCCAGAGACAGCCCTGGTACCGCCAAGACCAGAACCATCGCACTCAGGGACACGTCGCTCTGCAGTAGATGTGCTAAGTTTAAGGAGAGCAGAGGAAATCTAACAACCATTGTTTTTAAGTAGCTTTGAGGGTCACCGGGTCAAGACTCTGACTTTTTAGAGGCATGGTTCAGATCAGAAGTTCTCAGACATTTTTCCTGCTGTGACTCACGAGACGGGTGACGTTCCTGCGTGCAACACTCTCTTGTGAACACCAGCAGCGTCTGTGGGTGACATGCAACTTCCTGCCTGCATTTGCAATCCAGCCAGTCCAGAAAGCCCAGCAGAACGCCAGGAACGGGCTCTCCCGAGAGACGCCTGGGAGTGCTCCTATTTCCTAAGACACAAGTAATTCACAAATTGTGACTCAAGCTATCACGGACTTATTTTAACCTCCAACTAATCAAATACCCAGCCCTGGGGGGCAGGACCCCACAGCTGGAGCCTGCCTGAGGAAGACACAGGACACTGCAATGACTATTTTGGAGCCGTCTTATTCTCCACGAGGAGATCAGACTGAATAGGAACCGGTGTTACTCTCCAGAAGGTTCGGTTCTTGTTTAGTTTTGTTAAGTTTCGCTTGCTTGCTTTTGACACATTCTAGGTACGTGTGGTTCTTACCCTTTCTCCAAAAATCAGACTGGGGGGAGGGGGTAGATTGGGGAAAAGGAAGCTGAGGAGTTTATTTGGTTGAAATTTTTACTGTGGACAGACCTGGTTTCGACCCGGGGGGGTGGGGTTTACAACTTGAGATATAGAAGAATGTTCTATTTTGAGAATTTGAGGGCATCTGCAGCCACGTTCCTGGTGGCCACAGGATGCACAAAAAGGGCATTATCTATACCACATATGAGAGGCATCAAGAAAAAAATTCACAGTGCCCAAAGGCTTCAGATTTGCTCCTCAGACAATAATAGCGTATAGTACAGTCAACAGACCTACACATACTCCTAAGCGGCAAAAAGGAGTATTTCTGGGATCCCTGCAAGGTTCACGAGAAGCATTACCGCAGCACGTGGGATCAAAGTGCTCAAATAAAGTGAGGATAAAAACACGCTTAGAAGCCCTCTCTGATTTGGACGAGAAAGGAAGGACAGTTTGAACTAGCAGCCAATCTGAGAGAATCAGTGGAGAAGGATAGTTGATCATCTTTATCATGAGTGCAAAGTTTAAACCAGCAAGGTAATTCCTGTTAGGTGTCTTATCGGATTAGCTCAACAGATAAACACTTGGATGAAACCAGTCCATCCCGTTTATCACCTTGAGAGCCCAAGTGCTATCAATGTATCCCTTCACATGACAGAGTCAACTCAAATCAGCTCCTGGTATCAACACAGCAACCTTTTGGGACTAAGTTCCAAAAATATGTTGAACGAGCATGCACTAAAAACAGACAAACACACAGCAAACACAGCTAGTCACTGGACAGGACAAATGACACATAGAATTTTGAAACTTTCCAGCCCCCATAAACTTTATATTGATTGAATTTAAAACTAGTCTATTTCCCCAGGAAGCATGGGTTTCTATCACATCCATATATAGGAAACAATATGGAAGGGTTTAGAATAAAGCAACATGAAGTCTGTGATCCCCCAATAACGTTTAGTAAGCAGGGAGGAGTAAGGTTAAGAGTTTTTAAAAAGGGTTTTGTTGTTCTAGAACTCTAAGCAAAATAAGGAGACTACAACCACCATCTGTCTTCATATAATAAAACAAGACTTTTTCAAAGATACACAGTTTCTGGAAATACCCATTTTTTTATAGAGCCACTATTTCAAAGCATTTTCTATTTCAAAATGAACAATAGGCATTTTTTTTTTAAACTTTAGGAAATTCACATTGTATAACACCTGAATTACTTGAAGTTAGGATAGATTTTTTTAAAAGATGAGAGTAGCATTTTGAGCAAGAACTCTGTTCTCTGTTGTTTTATGATTTTTGCCACTGAAACCAATCCGGTGGGACTCACAGACTAACGTTAAGCTGGAAGAGGGAAACATGGGGACCCAAAAGAGAGAGAGACAACACAGTGTGACCCAGGAACAAAGAAAAGGAAGTAAAAAATCCTCAGTGGGTAAAAGGAGAAGATATATTTCCACAAGAAGCAACCAAGCTTGTTTCTTAGAGCTGGTTCTGGGAGGCAATCTTGGGCCCTGTGCCCAGTACCAAAGGCAAGTACTTGACAAACTGCAAGGTGGGTCTGTCTCTCTGTTGGTTTTCTTTTTTTCTTTCTTTCTTTTTTTTTTTTTTTTAATTTAACAGCCTAAGAAGTAAACCTTCCATTCTAGAAGAAACTGATTTGAGCCAACTTGGAGGAATTTCAGAATAAGAACTACTATAAAGTCATAAAACAAATCAAGTGGCAGTGTGTGTGTGTGTGTGTGTGTGTGTGTGTGTACAGGTACACACACACATAGACACACACATACACATGCGAGGACGCAACAGCGTGGCACCGACAAAGGTAGACTCAAGGTCAGGACTCCTTTTTGACGATTCCCAAACTTCTGAGCTTTCACTTTGGTGAAACAGGATATGCTATCCCTGGTTTATCTCCAAGCTCCCAGCAACTTCCAAGTGCTACAAGAATCCGAGATAAGGCAGGGTCCTGCACTCTGATAAGCCTGTTCTCCACGGCAAAGGAAAATAAGTATTCGTGCTCTGAGCAACTATGAAATCACCTGAAAATCTGATGAAGAGAGAGGATTTCAATGCACCCTCGGCATCTCCCACACCACAGGGAGAGAGGGCACTTAGGGAAAGAGGAAGAAGGTAGGACGTGGCTTGTTTTTTTCAGGTCTGTTAGAAATCATTTCATGAGGGTCAGTCCACTTTCTAATGAATGTGTGATTAAATGAGTGATTAAATGTGAACTTTCAACCCACACATAGATCAATGATTCAAATGGGGTAAGAACTCCTGGTATATTACAAATACATCTGGAAAATGTACATGCTTCCAGACCCTGAGCCAACCTCGAAGCAAAGTGAATCCGTCTTAAAGCAGCAGCCCAGACAGATGATAAGCTGAAGATATCAATTCACCAAGTCTAGTCCTGATGCAAAATTCCGAAACGTGAACTATCTTTCGGGTCCCATTTCTGTGATTCTTTAAAACGCACTTCAGGGACAATTTGCTCCGTTTTCTCCCCACTAAAAGCAGGGTACAGCTTTGACCAAAAGGAGGTGTGAGGTGCTTATGCTCAGAATCTGTCCTCTCCCAATGACATGTGGGGAGACCCCAGGACACTGACAAAACATCTTCCCTGTCCTCCTCAGCCTGAATCCCCTTAATCTCTTGTCATAGCTATCACTCATCCGGGCAAACTAAATCAATGTCCTCTCCCAGAAGCTGTTCAACTATGTTACTCTGGAAAGGATAACCAGTAACATAGCGAGAAACTGTTACTTTGTCATAGATACCTTTAGGAGGGAGGACTGGTAGAGAGAAAGGAATAGTATGATTGGTCTGCAAGGCAAAAGGTAAAGGATAGGGGCGCCTGGGGGGCTCAGTGGGTTAAAGCCTCTGCCTTCAGCTCAGGTCATGATCCCAGGGTCCTGGGATCGAGCCCCGCATGGGGCTCTCTGCTCGGCAGGGAGCCTGCTTCCTCCTCTCTCTCTGCCTGCCTCTCTGCCTGCTTGTGATCTCTGTCAAATAAATAAATAAAATCTTTAAAAAAAAAAAAAAGGTAAAGGATATAATAATGAATGATGTCCAAAGGAGGCAACCGAGATCACTGTCACAACCATCCTATTTATCAGCTCTGCCTCGGGCATGAGAAAGGTGGGAAGGAAGCAAAGGGAAAGACTGGTATATGGCAAGCTCAAGGCCAGGACTGCCTGAGGAAATCCCAGACTCATGAGCACATCCAAGTGTGTGTGCTGTACACAAGGGCTTGTTGCCACTTCTCCGGAGGTCAGTTAAGTGCTGGCCCTAAGACTCTTCTAACAAAGATCCTATTCTGATTTAGGACAGGTTCTTTTATTTCAATTTTGAAAGGACTCACCCATTACCAAGATAGGACCTGAGCTATCCAAGATGATGAAAACGTTGCAGCTTAGAACCTGGGCTCCAGAAACGTCAAGATTTGGGGTTGAAACTTGTCTCTCGCATTTCCTAGCTGTGAGATCTCAGGCCAGTGACTTCTTCGGGACTCACATTCCTTGGATCCACTCTCTTTATTACCTTAGATATTTCAGAGCACTGTGGGTTTTCTCTATGAACAATTAATAAGCCAGGCCCAGAATTCAGCGGCTACTCACTCATTTCATTGAGGTGGCTTATGTGGAAACTAGGCCAAATCCCTTGATTTAGTCTGAAGGTTAAACCAGACCTGAATTGAATGAGAGATGCAAAAAGCAATGAGCTTTCTGGGGCATCCATCCCCAAGCATCCATGTCCCAGTGGAGGGAAGTTCAAGTTCCAAATGACGAACTTACATCACCAAGAATGGAGGGATTTGTGACAAGAATATCTTGAATGTCTTTGGGATACAATCTATTGTCCCTGTCACAGATTAATATTGATTCCAGCCTGCCCTCAAGCTACTTCAACAACAACAACAACTGTTTGCAGTCCTTGGAGCCAGACAGGCAGCCAAAATAAGGAATGGAGGTGTGTGTGTGTGTGTGTGTGTGTGTGTAAAACTCAGGGAAAGAATTCAGGATATTAGGTAATTCTTGACTTGGGGTGTGTACACGCAGGGAATTGCAAGTTCACAGAAAACTATGTGAAACACTCGGACTTGATGGGCAAAGTGTTATGTAAATTCACAATATCATCATCGTCCTACAGTTTTCCAAGATAATCACTTGATCCCTACCGGGCATTTCTATGGGGTCTGCAAATGAGAACTGAAGCAAGCCGGACGCTTCCTTTTTAAATATGATCATCATACTGTACACTTGATACTTAAGCTGAGCACTCAGATCTTCCCTTTCCCTAGTATAATTTTCATCTAAGCATTCCTTGGATACTTAGATCACTCTTAATGGAGACTGTGCCGTATATCCTCTGTGGACACATGGAAGTCTGGCTAATTGGACTGACTTGATTACAACCGTCAGTGAATTCTCCCATTTCCTTCCACTGCAATAAACGCTTAAGATATTTTTGTCACCTATTATGTAAATATTTTAGATTGCCGTCATTTTCTCAAACAGGGCTTGGAGGCGAAAGCGCTTTTATCATTCTGCCCACCAGACAGACTCTTGTACTTTGCATGTACGTGTCTTGTTCGAACAAAAACTTCATGTCCTAGAAAAGTTTGAAATGAACCCATGAAAAGCTATCCCTCAAATTCTATAGCAACTGCCAGTGAACTTGAACTGCGCAGTAAGGCGGTCTCCTCAGCTCTGGCAAGCGCATCCGGGTGGCACAGAGTTCCACAAGAGGTGCGAGAGGTGAGGACATACCTCGTCTCCAAAGCTAAGTATCGGAAAGGTGGAAAATACGCTTTCTTTTGAGAGCCTCTTGTTTGCTGTTAAAGGCTGGATCTGAGAAATACTGTTTAAAGGACTTCCTTTCTTGACCAGAACAAATGTCTGACCCATAATTAAGTTGCTATTGTCTCTTTAAGGGGTAGGATGAGTACCTGATTCCAAGGGTTACTAGCCCCATATATCATACCTGTCAAAATCCTTTAAACTCTGAGTCAGCTTGCCGAAAATACACTCCAGGCTCCCATCTGAAAACTAAAAAACTAAGTACTGAGTGGGGGGAAGTTTACCCTCAATCCCAGCGTAAATCGGGGCAGAGAGGAAGCAGGAAAGGGCTCCTGCGATTTACTCTAGACACAAAAACCCGCTGACCTCTACTGCGCATGATCCACGCAGGGGCTGAAGGCTCCTACCCCTAAGTCCACTGAGCTGGGGGCAGGGAGGCTTGGCAAGGGAGGACGATGTGTGCAAAGACAAGCCATTTCCTCCCCGTGCACACAAACCCTCCTCTCATTCCCAGAGAGATCTGCTCCTCCAGGAGAATAAAAGCGTCTCTGAGAACAGACTCCCGAGTGACGGTGGACTCAGGGTGGGGAGGCTTTGCTCCGGGGCCCTTGCAGAGCCTTAGTTGGTGGGCGGGGGGGGGTGGGGGGGTGAGGGGGTGGGGGTGGCGGGCTCCCCCGAGCTGCGGAGGGCCGCTGGTTTCTGGTAGGGGCACAGCCGAGACACAGGGATCTGAAATTCCAAAAATGCCCTAAAGCGCCGGCCGGCCACTCGGCCGGGAGGGGAGCAGCTGCCGGGTGACCGCTGTTGAAGTGGCTCCTTAAGGAGGTGGGCAGATTGATTCCAGCTGCTGAGCGAGGGGCAGGGCAGCGGCCGCGGAATGCGCAGAGCCTCAGCCCAGCCCGGGACAGCCGCTTCCCCACCAAGGGCCAGGCCAGACAGGAGCGGCGGCTGCAGTCTGGGCCTGGCAGCAGGAAGAAAGCCATCGGTCCACCGGCTAGGGACTTTCACGGCCGTCTGGGCCCAAAGGTGCCATGTGGACAGTGTCACTGTGTAATTGGAGTGTCCCTCAGGAATTCGAAAACCGTCTCCTGAGACGTAGGTTGGGAACGCGCCCAACGTTCCAAAGGAGAATCCTTTCGGGATGGTTCCTGTTTTGCTCCCCGGCCCACTCCCAGGTCCTGGCCCTCTTCTAACAGCTCCTCACCCCTCCCTGCCCAGTCTCCTGGGCCCCCGTCCCCCACCACCCAGGAACACTAATCAATGCACAGAAGAGACAGACCAGGAAGGGGTGCAGAGGCAGAGTGGGGGGCCCATGGACGCTGGACAAGAACGCGTGCCCTTCAGAAGTGCCGGCCTCCAAGTGCCGGCTCATTTGAGGGGTCCCCTGAGAGCCCCAAACTCAGACACCAAGTGATCTAAGAGGGAAGGGGTAAGAGGTAGGCGGGCATGAAGGCACGACTAATGGAATATTCAATATCCTGCGAAATGCACTTTCGGCGGGGCGCTTCCAGGGGCTAAAAGCCAGTAATGGGCTCTGGAGTCTGCACTTCCTCTCCCTAATGTCCAGAGGCGTTTTAATGCTGCAGCCAATCGATCAGCCTCCTCCGGTGCAGGCGGCGAGGGGAGTGCAAGAGCTTCTTACTTGTGGCCAAAGTCCTCCTCCCCCTCACCATCACCCCACCCCCCCACCCCCCCACCCCCCACCCCCGCACCGCCACCGCGCGACACACAACTCCGAAAGGGCAAGGACTGGGCTCCTATAGTGTCCGGGAGAGGAAAGGAAGGAGCTTGGAGGCGCCCAGAGAAACAGCTCCCCTCCCTCTTCACCCCAACTTTGAAGACAACAAGGAGGCCGCCTTAGCCACCCGGGGACACGGCTGGCCGGCAGCCCCAGAGCTGCTCCAGGTACAAGGTCACCGAGCCGCCTCCGAGCCCAGGGCAGCCCCAGGTGTGGCTCTTCTGGAAGGGACACAAACACGACACACGAACGTCCAGAAAGTGGGGCTTCTCTGCGATTTCTTGCTGACATCACAGCTGCCTGGGAAGGGACCCTGTGAATAAACCTCTCCCGGTCTCCCCACCCCGGAGGCCGGATCCCGGCGGCGGAGACGCGCCCCCGTCCCGCCTCCCCACGCCCCTGTACCGTCCCCGCAGGGCTCCTGCGCCGGGCGAGTCAGTTCCTCGGCCCAGCCCGACCCCGGCCGGCCTCCGCCGCCCCTCCCCCGGGACACCGACTCCGCACCACCGTGCACGCCCCGCGGCCGGGGCCTGGGGTCGCCTTGGGGAGCTCTGCGGCTCCGAGACGCGCGCGCCTCTGTCCCGGCGAGGCCGTCCCCGCCGCGCCGCGCGCACGGAGAGCGGCGCTCCCGCAGTCGGGTGCGGGGCGGCCGAGTTAGCGGCGCGAGCAAACTTTCTGCCTCCTCCCCACCCCCCACGCCACCGGGGCGCGTCTCCCCGAGGAGCTCGCCTTTCCCAGCCCCGCAGAGCCAGGCGCGGCACGTGACGGGCAGGAATAAAAATAAACCCTTCCCAGGCCCCGGGCCGCGGGGGCCACCCCACTCCGCGAGGCGGCGGCGAGCAGGGGGCGCCCCCGCGCCCACCCCCCTCGCGCGCGCCCGCGCCCCCGGCCCGAGAGGGCCCTGGGCTCGGTCCGGCCCGCCGCGCCCGGCCCGCGCCTACCTCTCGGACTTGGTGAACTTCCGGAACGCCTGTCGAAGGTCGTGGAAGGAGCGGTAGGTCTGCGGCTCGGCCGAGATGCCCTGCGCCCGGGTGGTGCGTGGCCCGATGTGCGGCGAGGGTGCGGGCAGCACCGACTGACATTTGTGCAGCTTCCTCTTCAGCTCCTGGATCTCCTCCTCCTTCTCCGACAGCCGCTTCTCCAGCTCCTTGATCCTCTCCTCCTTGAGCATGAGAATCTGGGCGAAGTCCTCCTCCAGCTCGCTCATCTTCCTCCCGGGGCCCCTCCGCGAAACTTTGCTCGGGCGCGGCCGGACGCCGGCCGGGGGAGGCGAGCGCGGCGACGGAGCCGAGGGGGCGCCGAGTGCGAGCGCGCGGCTGCGCTGCCCCCCGGAGCGGCCGGCGGGCGCGGGGAGCCGCGGTCTGCGAGCCCCTTCTGCCGAGGGCGCTGAAAGCTCCGAGGGGAGGACGAGACGTCTAAAAGCGGCGGAGACGAGAGGCAGAGTGCTAATCCCCAGCCTCTCGGGGGACTAGGTGATTATCTTTCATTGAGAAACCAATTAGAGCCGCCCGGCCTCCCCTGAGACCCCCTCCCCCGTCCCCTTTCCCAGTGGCTCGTGAGAACACCGCGCGCGCCACCCCACCTAAAGCCTGGCTTCCCGCTGCAGGGTTGGACCAGACAGCCGGGCTCACCCCATCACACAGTAATCACTCTTCCACGCTATATGGTACCAAAGGGAAGGGGTGGGGTGGGGGGAGCTTTATGCCACTTGATCCTGGAAATAGCAACAATTACCATGTGATCTGGCAGATGACGCAGCCCTTGTAACCGGAGCCTAAAGACTTGGTGGGGTGTGTGTGAGAGACAGTGCGAGATATTTCAGAAATATGAGACCGCCTTCGAGTCCGTAACCTGCATAAATTCATGTCTGTGTTCACTTTTTATTTCTCTTCTCGGGATGAGGTAGGGTGTGTGTTTGTGTGTGTGTGTGTGTGCGCGCGCGCGCGTGTGTTTCTCTTACTGTGCAGCCCTGTGCTTGTGACCCCAAGTAACAAGAATGACAGGAAAATAGGAATTCGAAGTTTTTTCAGCAGAAAAATTTACTGGAAATGGTGAGCCCTTGGTAGGAAAGTTGAATGAAATAGGTGCATGGTAATGAGCCCAGTGTTTGGCGGGGTCTGGGGAAGGCCATACTGTTGTCAACTTCTTAGAGCCTGGATTGTATCTCATCTGCTACAGTTAAAATGTGTGCATTGGGCATCCAAATTACATCACGACATCGGCTCCCACAGTTGAGAAATGGTGACCACTAGTGCTAACCTGCAAGTTTGGGGGGAAAATTGTATCTGTGATCTGTGTTTTTCCCTTACCTGTGGTCCACCCCCTCACCCTCTGCTAAAGGGCTGTTCTACCTCTTTGAGTATTTGCTAATGCCTACAATTTGCCAGAGTATTTGCTAATGCCTACAATATCTTTTCCTTATCTGTTGTGTGTGTCATGGAGAGCCTTTTTCTTCACGTAAATCATTGTGTGAGTTTGTGACTGTGGGGGGAGCACATCTCCAGGTAATGATCAACAGAATAGTATATCTTTTTTTTAAAGGGGAAAAGATATAGATGCAGACTAAGATGCCAAAGCACTTTCTCTGAAATAGTAACTTCCCTTAAAAAGAAAGATCAAGGTTTAAGCACTGGCTGCTTATAAAAAGAAAAAATCTTTCTACCTTGTCTGAAAC
Source organism: Lontra canadensis (assembly GCF_010015895.1). NCBI lineage: Eukaryota > Metazoa > Chordata > Mammalia > Carnivora > Mustelidae > Lontra > Lontra canadensis. The sequence continues at coordinate 2,327,940 of NW_022631079.1, forward strand.
ACCTAAGGAAAAGCAGGCATATACTTTGGTTTATAAATAAATCCTAAAATACTTTTTATTCTGGAGATTTCTTTATTATTTACTGTCAGTTCTACTCATCTGATTATTTTAAATTAAAAACATTCCAAGCCACATCTGAATTTCTTAATCACACCAGATGCTGAAGGCTGGCTTTATTTACTCGTATTTGAGAAGGAGTTCTTGGTCTTGTTGATAGTTAGTATTCTGTTGCTTCCATCTATGAGCAATTTAAACTGCTAGAATCCTTTTAGGAACGCTCAAAACAGTTGGCCTTTTAAAATAATACATTAGAAACAAAAACTTTGTCACATTCAAAACTCTAGCAGAGGCTCAACTTTATAGAAGAGATAGAAATTGTTTTAAAATGACTCTGGGACAGGTTCTTTCAAATTTTACATTGTCTTAAATGCATATATTTAAATGTTTCTCCTTGCTTATTTATTTTTAAGATTTTATCTATTTATTTGACAGAGAGATCACAAGTAGGCAGACAGGCAGGCAGAGAGAGAGTGGGGGGAAACAGGCTCCCCACCAAGCAGAGAGACTGATGTGGGGCTCAATCCCAGGACCCTGAGATCATGACCTGAACTGAAGGCAGAGGCTTAACCCACTGAGCCACCCAGGCGCCCCTCCTTGCTTATTTTTTGAAAAGGAACATTTAGACCAAGATTTCACACGCCCACACACACACCTCAAAACCTAACTTCATCCCCGTCTTCCAGAATTACTTAGTTTTTAATGTATCAGTTTCAACTTAAGTAATGTCAACACCTACTGACATTAAATCTTGTCCACTGGCTTAACAAATATTTAATTTAGAGCACAAGGAACACTTCACAAAGAGCCTGGTAGAAGAGTATTATTAAAAATCATAGCATTTCAAAGCTGGAAACAACGTCCAAGATCATCTAACCAAATCACCTCACGTTATAAAGGAAAAAAAATTAGAGTTTGAAAGGCAAGGTCCAAGGTCACCTAAGTTAATAAGTGTCCCTCCAGGATTCCCAAAGCCCACACACAATGTTTTCCCAAACACACTGTTCCTACCCTGACACCTGAAAATCTAGAAATTCTATGATTCTGATCCCCTTTAGCAGTGAAAGACATGGCTTTACTCTGTGTTGTTCGCTTTTAAATCTGTAGCAGTAAGTTTCAACTATCAAAGCCAAAGTATTAATGAAACCAGTTTTATGCTGTTTCCTTTTTTTCCTAAAGGAGAAGGTCGCCATCTAGTGCCCTAGGAGAAATTTGCTAAATAAAAATATTAACCACAATGAAGGGAGGTTAGGTCCTTAAATACCCATACTAGGGTTTCCATGTTCCTCATTGGAGAGAAATAAAGAACATATGCTGAATTTTGTAACAGAGCACATTTTTAAGAATTAAAAATTTAGGGATATCCGGATGGCTCAGTATTTTAAGCGACTGCCATTGGCTCAGGTCATGATCCCAGGGTCCTGGGGTCAAGTCCCACATCAGGCTCCATGCTCAGGAGGATACCTGCTTCTCCCTCTGCCTACCACTCCCCCTACTTGTGCACTTTCTCTCTCTCTATCTCTCTGACAAATAAATAAGTAAAAATCTTTAAAAAAATGAATTAAGAATTTACAATCTTTTGGCCACTAGATAATGACAAAAATGATGCTAAACATTTATTGAGTGTTTAATAGGTGCCAGCACAGGGCTAAGTCCTTTATGCAACTGATTTTAATGCCCATAATGTCTCTATAAGGTAGGTTCTATTATTCCCATTTTATAGATGGAGAAACTGATGATTAGCCAGATTAGCTAACACACCCATGGGTACAATGTCCAGATCTGACCTAGGCTTAATCCCTTAATCCCTTACACAGGACTTCTTCAACCTGAAATGTATTAAAATGTCCACTTTCCTGGGAGCCCAATGACAAGCAGAACTAAAAGTTCTTTGCTAATGGAAACACACGAAATTTAAAACCCTGTATGAATCCAGATAAAGCTCTAAGATTCTGGCTTCTCAGCAAAGCAATTTATTTACTAAAATTGCTTTCCTTATGATACTTGGGGATCTGCTCAATATTTCATACACAGTGTCAAATTTATTTATTTTTTAAAAGATTTTATTTATGTATTTGAGATAAAGCAAGTGAGAGAGAGCACCAGCGGTGGGGAGGGGAAGAGGGAGAGAGAGAAGCAAACTCCCCACTAAGCAGGGAGCCCAATGTGGGGCTCAATCCCAGGACCCCAAGATCATGACCTGAGCCAAAGGCAGACACTTAAATGACTGAGCCACCCAGATGCCCCTCAAAAATTTTTTTTAAAGTGCATGTACTTTCAAAATGTTATGATGGTACATCGCCTAACCCCCCTACCAAAAACACTTTATAAAGAACTTGAAGCCTTATAGATGTTAGTAGCTCATGGGGGATTCCTGTCCTTTAATCTAGGTCAGTGTCATGGGAACCAATGGGAGGACAATGTCTATTTAAAAAAAATTAAACTGAAAGTCAGTTTGCTTTTTGTTATCATTATATGCCACAAATTCTCAACAATGTCAGTGATAAAATACTCCTCCTTCCAAAAGTACTTCATTGGTCTAATTTCAAGCAGTTGCTGCCTTTGCTGCTGAGCAGAAGAACCACTCCCATGGCCCCACCCTTGCAACAACAGTGACCTTAGTATACACGTTACAAGGATATAGCAAAGAGAACAGTCATGGGTTGGTGGTTGGAGTGAGGTCCCATGGATGGCAGCAGAAGATAAATTGGGAGAACTGAAAACAGGGATAGAGGTTCGAGCTTTTGGAGTGGCTGGCATGGGTGGGAAGGGACGTAGGGATTGAAACCACCTCTCTAATCCCAATACTTTACATCCAAACACTTCTGTTGGTTACAAAATAAGAATATTTGCAGAAAACTCCTTGAGATGCATCTTCCATCAAGGAATGCAACTAGCAAACTAAGTATTGGACTTGGAGCCTAAAGATGTAATCTTAGGTCCTCGTTCTGTCACTCCCCAAGCTGTGTGCTCTTGGGCAAATCCCTAAACCTCCCAGAGATCCACTTCCCACATTCATAAATTGAGCAGTGGAAGCTACCTAGGGTCTAGAGCACATGTCTACCTTCAAGGATTCTAGAAAATTCTGCTTTCCCTGTGGCTCACATTTTGAAATTATCCGTCTGTCCTTAGGAGCAACATCCATCTTTGAGCTCCAGCTGAGTTTAAAATTTTGACAAGAAAGAGTTAAAAGGGAGTCCAGATGGTCCTATAAAGATGACCTTGTACTTGGTGATGAACAAAAGCTTGGAACATTTTCAGTTAATTCTACATCAGACTGGATGTGGCTTCACAATTATCGCCTAAACCATGTTCTGGCGCCCAGGAGTGTGGTCACACCTTACGTAAGATAAAAGCCCGAAGTCCTGAAACACACCCACATCTGCGTTAATCACCTCGAATGTGGAAACAGCAAACGGAATGTGGCCTCAGCTAAACTTCAAAATTAGCTTCTGTTTATTGCATTTACTTAATAAACCATAGGGTATGTTTAAGAAAAAAAAAATGCATCCCTTCAGAAACCAATAGTTAAATGCTTTTTACCATGTGGTCCTGTTGCTGTACACGGAGCTCTTTCCCACACTGCCACCAACCAGAAGAGCATCTCCGTGTATGATTTCCTGTGATATCTCATCCACAGGTTTGGAAAAAAAAATCATTTTTCCTAGAAATTCTGAAAAATAAAACTTAGAGATGATGCTCCTTAACTACTGTAGAAATCAAAGTCTGCAGTCTATTAAGAACTTTGAAGTACAGACTGTTTCTCCTAGAATATGGAGATACAGAAGACCATGGGACTTTAGGCAGATGATATCATCTCCCTGAGCCTCAGTTTGCCCAACTATGTATGGATATTGAATTCCCTTGCACCTGATCTTTTAAGGTTCACATGAAGTGAGATGAAAGCACGATATTATCACTTAAATATGACCCTATAGAAATAAACCTAAGTAAAGTGGTAATGCTCCCCTGCTTTGAAGTCGCCCAGCAGGGGGTAAAGGGAAGGCCAGGAGGGGGGTGGGGGAGGAGGAGGAAGAGGAGGAAATATTTATATTACATTCAGCCTACTCCCTGGTTATGGGGACAGAATCTGAAGATAGCCCCAAGATTCCCACCCTTAGTGTATCTTGTACCGTCTCCCACTTATTCAAACACTAATAATCAAGGCACTACTCCGAAAGGATTTTGCAAATGTGATTAAGGTCCTTAGTCAGTTGATTTTCAAATAAGACCATCTGGTGATGTCAAGATAAAATGAATCAGCTAAGACTTTAGGAGGGATGGGGCTCTTCCTGGGGACGGGGTTTCAAAGCATGAGAAAGTCTTGATTCAAGAGAGATTGTCCATTGCTGCCTTCGAAGACAGAAGAGCAGCATGACAAGGAACACAGGTGGAACCTAGGGGCTGAGAGTGACCACAGCAAGGACATCGGGACCTCGGTCCTACATTGGCAGGGAACCAAGTCCCGTCAGAGCCACAAGAGCTTGGAAGAGGATGCTGAGTTCCCGGGGAGAACACAGGGTGGTTCCCCTGTTGATCTCAGCCTTACGAGTCCTGGAACAGAGAATCCAGCCATGCTCTCCCAGCCTTCCCACCTCCAGAGCTTCGAGATTAAAAACTGAGTGTTGCTTTAAGTCTCTAAGATTGTGACACTATCTGAGACAACAAAATAAAACTAATGAATTCAACTATCATTAAAAACATCCATTAAAAATGCCAGAAATGTTTTACCGCTCTTAAAAGCCTGCCTTTACAAGAGTCATTTTTTTAGGGAAACTACTTTAGTACATTTCAAACAGATACTTGGGGACATAAAAAGCTGTTCTAATTTACAACCTGCTTAAAGCACGCTGAGGACAGTGTGCACAGCCTTGCGAGTATGACAGACTCCCTTCCCTTAAAAGACGTGTTTAAAAGTTTCGAAGTTGTATCTTCTTATGACTAAAGTGTAAATCATCCCACCCATAGGTTTTACAAAGGACTGAGACCATTCACTAGTTTAAACTGCTCTGGGGCAGAAACCATACTATAGTTTACCCCGTGTAACACACCGGCTATGTGACCTTGGGCAAATTATTTCACCTGCTGAACTTTACTTGTCCCATCTGTGCAACAGTAATAACTGTTTCATAGTCTTTTGTGGTTTTGATCATTTGTTGGCCTCTGGGAATGTATTTAAATCACCTTGGATCCTTAGTAATTAATTGGGTGTTTCTATAGTCATCCATGGAAATTAAGGGCTCCTACATCATACCGCCTTCCCGGCTCAGGTACTAATCAAATACTTCAGAAGAGGGGAGGGAAAAGCATACAAATCCTTTGAGTTTGAGTTTAGCTTTTTATATGACTTAGCTTGATTATTTGGCTTGAATTTTTATTTATTTTTTTAAAAGATTTTATTTTTTTATTTGACAGAGAGAGAGAGACACAGTGGGAGAGGGAGAAGCAGGCTTCCTGCCGAGCAGGGAGCCTGATGCGGGTCTTGATCCCTGGACCCCGGGATCATGACCCAAGCTGAAGGCAGACGCTTAAGGACTGAGCCACCCAGGTGCCCCTTGGCTTGATTTTTTAAAGTGACAGAAACTGGACTCATTTACTTGGAACACTTTTTAAAAAATAAATTGTTGGGGTGACTGGGTGGCTCAGTGGGTTAAAGCCTCTGCCTTCGGCTCATTTCATGATCCCAGGGTCCTGGGATGGAACCCTCAGTTCATGATCCCAGGGTCCTGGGATGGAACCCTGCATTGGGCTCTCTGCTCAGCGGGAGCCTGCTTCCTCCTCTCTCTCTGCCTGCCTCTCTGCCAGGTTGTGATCTCTGTCTGTCAAATAAATAAATAAAATCTTTTAAAAAAAGTTAAAAAATAAATTCTTATGAAATTAAGAAAATAGATAGGCATCCTATAGAATTCAAACAGCACAAAAGGATGTTTGGGTGCCCTAGTTAACCAGATCCCCTGTATGGAAGCAATTATTCGCTCTCACCTTGACTTGTGTTTGTGCCTCATTAATTTTTATATTCATATATAACCATAGTTGTACATAAATACCTATTTTTACACACATTTGGCACAGAAGTTTCAATATCTGGTTTGTAAGCCTAACTCAGTGCTATGATCCCTGACTTTCAGAATGATCAGTCCAATGCCACGTGATGCAGCTGTCCCATTGTGTGATAAAATGCTCTGTATCTAGGCAGGAGGATGGTGTCAGAGAGTGTGCCCTTCCTTTACATGGCCATTATCTACACTTCTTAACCTTAAAATATTTCGCATTGGTTGCTTTATTAAATATTTTAAATAAAAACTTTGCAGTGGTCTGATACTCTCAGAGAACAAGCCGAACATTATTACATATGTACGTTTTTTAAAGGATGTGACAAATTTACCACGGGTCTCAATTCTTACCACCTGCTTCTGTTGACAGAGACATTCGTGCGTGCCTATCTCATGTTATTTCAAATTAACAAGCCCTGTGTTAAAAAAAAAAAAAAAAAAGCTAACCATCACTAGGGATAAGGAGCCCTCTATTTGGACAGTCTCTTGAGCCTTTATAAATAACACGATTTTTTTGGGGGGGGGGGTCTCCAGTCAAAACTGCATACTAAGCTGAAGAGTTCACGTACTATTTCTGGTTCAATGAAGACATATTTATTTGGAAATTATTTTCTCAACATATCTAGCCATTTATTATAAAAATAAATTACAACTTGTACAACTCGCTTTTATATCCATAAAAAAAAAAAATGGTTCCACAGAACCTGCAGGATTCCAGGACGCCTTAAAATGCCCAGATTTACAGCTGACATTCCCAAGTGCCTAAAAATTATATCTTCCCCACCTGTACTATCTGGGGCTCCATTTTCGAAGACTTACTAAAAACGGGTGAGGGCAAGAAACCCTCAAAACTCGTCCACGTTAATTGCAAATAATTGCGTTAGTCACAATGAAAAGTCTTTCTCTGCATGGAAAAAGGCTGGGGCTGTGCAGACCCCTTCCTTCCAGGTAACATCCTTCTCCCAGGCACCCACCCGCTGCAGGGAGCAGAGAGGGGCAGAAAGACAGGATATTAAAAGAGGAAGACACCACACCAGCGCCCTTCATTCAAGATTTCATCTAATAAAGGGAGATCACTTTACAATGTGCAGGCGGGCAGACATTACTCAGACTGTGGCTAAAATCATCAGCAAGAAACTCTGCCAGGAATACCTTAGTGTAACATGAGGTAGTGCTGGAGAGAGAGAGAGAGAGAGTGTGTGTGTGTGTGTGTGTGTGTGGCTTCAGTCACTGTACTTTTCGTCTAAATAATTTTCTCTGGCATGAGTAGGTAACAACAAGCTCTTCATTTAAAAATGTCTCCGTTCAGAACATTGGGAGAGTTCCAGGATCCCAGCAGACCCAGAGTGATATTAACAACAGATGGGAAATGCCACAAGTTGCCCGTTATCAGACTCCGGAGCACTGTCATCCATCAGGAGCAATAACTCCCTCCCTGCCAAGGCCAGACACTCTGATTTACCTTTTGCGCAAATGTCAAATTAGCATTCTAAGAAAGACACAGGAGAAGGGGCATCTGTGTCAGGAATCGTTTTATTACGAAAGAAACCATGAATCTGGTCTTCCTCCTCTGAAAGGGAACCAGAAAGCAATGTGTGCGTAGCCTGAGCAGCTGTCCTTGGCTTCATTCATTCCTCAAGTAATTTTTGCTCACTTTCCAGGGGTGTCAGGCACACTGCTGGACACTGAGGATAGCACAGAGACGAGGGAGTCAGGCTGCCCACCCTCCAGAAGCTTTGAGAGGGTGGGAGGAGCAGTTTAAGGATGGGCACAGAGATGTAAACAAGTAATGTCAAAGGTTATCACGATGCAAAGAGGAGAGGGCAGCAATAAACCGTGAGTGTGGGTGTAGAATGTGTGTGAATGTGTGAGAGAGACAGAGACACAGTGTTCTAGAGAAAGCAAAACTCACCGAATCACCAGTTGATGTAGTCCCACTTTGTTGAAACCAAGGGATTAATTTGCTAAACAAATCGATGCATTAGTTGAATTTCTGATGTGGGGGACAGAAGGCCACATCCTTCCGGGAAGGTCTATGAGAAGGGAGGGCCTTCCAGAATGTGTCTCCCAGGACGGTGAATTTTATTCTAGGAGGCGCTGAGGATTTAATAAAATGCCATAACCAGGGAAACTGTATAGTAAGTGACATATGGAAAGTTCCAAAGTGATATTTGGAAACAAACAAATGTATCTGCAGAGCTGATAAAGGGATACCATGGTCTCCTCACGGGGTTTTATGTTCGTTTAAAATTAGCCTCCTTTTTTGATTCTATAAAGACTGCTTTTTCCTTCTAAGTATGAGAATCCGTTCACCAGGAAAATCGGGTTAAAATAATTAGATTGCTTCAAGAAATACCATTTCCTGGGGCGCCTGGTTGGCTCAGTCAGCTAACATCTGCCTTCAGCTGGGGTCATGATCCTGGGGTCCTGGGATCGAGCCCCACGTCGCGCTCCCAGAATGCACCTGCTTCTCCATCTCCCTCTGCCTGCCGCTTCCCCTGCTTGTGTTCTCTTTCTGTCAAAGAAATAAATAAAATCTTAAAAAAGAAAAAAGGAAATACAGTTTCCTGACAGAGCTACCCTTGAAAATCCAAACACATGCATTGTTTAAGAGAAAAACATACCATACATTCGAGTTCTATTTGTTGGAGAGCCAAAAATCTGTTTATCCTTTATAAAAGTTAAATCATTTTCTCGATAAAGACAAAATTAATAAATAGCTAATAGGATAGTAAATGTTCCCTACCAGCATGCAAGAGGGCAGTTTTTCAATTGCTACAACTGATGGGCAGTTGTTGTAGGAAACTGGTGTAGGAAACTGGAGAAAAATTGGAGAAGGATTTTAAGCATAAGCAGTTATAAAACATTTTATCAATAAGAGTAATTTTTATTTGGGGGGCGCCTGGGTGGCTCAGTGGGTTAAAACCTCTGCATTCAGCTCAGGTCATGATCCCAGGGTCCTGGGATGGAGCCCCACATCGGGCTCTCTGCTCAGCGGGGAACCTGCTTCCCCCTCTCACTCTCTGTCTCTGCCTACCTCTCTGCCTGCTTGTGAACTCTGTCACATGCATTAAAAAATATGTATATGTAAAAAAAAAAGAGTAATTTTTTTAAAGATTTTATTTATTTGATAGAGACACAGTGAGAGAGGCAGCACAAGAAGCAGGTTCCCCACAGGGCTCGATCCCAGAACCTTAGGATCATGACCTGAGCCGAAGGCAGACGCTTAACAACTGAGCCACCCAGGTGCCCAGTTAATTTTTAATAGCAAAAATTGATTATGCTATACTCAGAAAATGAAAAGAAGTGTGATTAATCAAAATTCCCTGGATACTAGACTATATCTCACCAGACAGACTTATCTTTAAATTCAATGCAATTCCAACCATAATTTTCAAGATAGAGTTGATGAGCTGATTTTAAAATTCACATGGAGCAAATATTTCAAGATTAAAGACATTCAAAAAAACAACAAAAACTCTGGTCCTCTATTATCAACCCTCAAGTATATTCTCTAAAGCTGCAATAATTAAACCAATGTGACAATTTAAAAACTAGGCCAGTGAAAACACATGGGTTAGAAACAGATCCTTATCTATTATGAAAATACAGTTTATTATAAAAGGAGCCTTTCAGATTATTGGTGACAGAATAAATGTTCACCAATTGGAAAAAAAATGTTTAGGTAATATATGTTTTAAATGTATCGTATATCTGTTTATTCAAATAGAACGTATTTATACGTTTTCCCTACTTTTTCATATGGTGAAATAAAGGGAACACAAAACTTACTATTTTAACTATTTATAAACATCTAGTTTAGGGACATTAAGCAAACTCATCATGCAACCATCCCCACCATCCATCTCCAGTACTTTTTTATCCTCTCAAACTGAAACTGTGTCCCTATTACACAGCATCTCCTCATTTTTCGCCTTCCCCAGCCCCTGGTGACCACCGGGCTATCTGATCACTCTGGGTACCTCATTTAAGAGGACTAATGCCATATCGGTCCCTTTGTGATTGGCTTATTTCACGTATCATCCATTCCTCAAGGTTCCTCCATGTTGTAGCAGGTTTCAAAGCTTTCTTCCCTTTTTTTTTTTTTTTTAAGACTTATCTATTTGGGGGGAGGGTGGAGAGTGCAGGAGGAAGAGAGAATGCTCTCATGGGGTTCAGTCCCAGGATCCTGAGATCATGACCTGAGCCGAAATCAAGAGTCAGCTGTTTAACTGACTGAGCCCCCCAGACACCCCCAGAACTTCCTTCTTTCCTAAAGCTGGATAATATTTCATTGTGTATATATATCACATTTTGTTTGTGTGTTCACCTGTTGATGGATACTCAGGCCTTTACCTTTGTGGCTTCTACCTTTTGCGAATGAGTGAGACTACGGTGCACATTGGCTTTCAGTTCTTTGAGGCACATATCCGGCAGTGGACCTGCTGGCTCGTACGGTCACTCTCTGTTTAATCACAGATAATGTTTTGCAAACATGTACACAGCGATGGTATCCATAACAGGTGAAGACCGTCTAAAAATCAATAGAAATACCAAAATCCCGACATGAACTGACAAAATATCTTCATCTTTGCTGATAAAACTCATTCTTGCTTGTCAAATTAGCAACACTTAATTTAAGAGACTGATAATATTCCTTATTGTCCAAGGTGTCATAAATGGGCTCCTCTGAGCACTCAGAAAAGGCTAAGTTGTTGGTCTTTTGCAACAAGCAATTTAAAAATGGCCACCCAAATCTTAAGGATATGTTTGCTTTTACTCAGCAAACCTACCTCTAAAAATTAAACTTATGATTCATGCTTACATACAAAGAACCTGGGGGACCATGGGTGGTGCATTCAGTTAAGCATCTGACTCTTGGTTTTGGCTCAGGTTGTGATTTCAGGGTCATGAGACCAAGCCCCACATCGGACTGTGTGTAGGATTCTTTCTCCCTCTGCCCCTTCCCACTGCGCATGCACACACACACACGCTCTCTCTCTCTCTCAAATTAATGCATTTTTTTAAAAAGATTTTTTTTTTTTTGCTGTTTGTGAAAGAGAAAAAAATTTAACCTAAATACATAAGTAATCGATGATATGGTCACATTACGAAATGCTGCGTAGCTATCAAAAAAGAATGAGCTAGACTGTAGGAAGATCTCCATGACAGGAGGAAAAGTGAAAAAAAGCAAGCCAAAAGTTGTGTGATTTTATTTCTGTGACCATTTTTTTTAAGAGTTTATTTATTTGACAGAGACAGAGAGAGAGAGAACACAAGCACGGGGAATGGGAGAGGGAGAAACAGGCTTCCCGCTGAACAGAGAGCCAGACACGGGACTCGATCCCAGGACCCCAGGATCATGACCTGAGCGGAAGGCAGACACTTAACGACTGAGCCACCCAGGCGCCCCATCCGGTGACCATTTTTACATGTTATATTAAAACACATGTATACGTATTTAAACTTGCGACCTTGGCGAAGGCGGTGGGAGCGAGGAGTGCAGGACTGTTTTGCCAGGCGTATGTTGTTTGAGCCCTTTCCGATGAGACTATGTTAATGTGCGTCATGTTTTTATAATGTGATTAAGGACTAATTTAGACACGATAAACTGTGCATATTTAAATTGAACCACCTGATGAATTTGGACAGATATGCGCACCCATAAAACCATTGCCTTAGGGTAGCAGGTCATAGCTAAACTTTTAAATAAATCATTGAACTTCCAGTTTTTAAATATATAAATATGAGTAAAATAACTAAGCTTCACTAATAAACACTAGCCGGAAAGAGCCAGAAAGCCCTCCTTCCTTTGCCATCCGCTCACACTGGCATGAGGTTGAGCGGACCGCCCTCTCCCTAATGCAGTGTGCCGTCCTAAGATGCGGTATACAGTCTTCTGCTTGGGAGCTGCTGCTTTTCCCTCATTCCTTGGGCATGAGGGAATTCTTGTTTATGGCAGCTCCCAGGAGAGTCAAATCCATGGAAAGCATCTTACCTTACAGTTTAATGGATTTCAGAAATAACCCAATATAATCCCCCGTGTGTGTCCACACTTGCACACACACACACACACACACACACACACACACACACACGCATGCACAAAATCCCTTCTAAAATATCCCTGAGAGGAGCACCTGGGTGGCTCAGTCAGTTAGTCAGTTAGGTGTCTGCCTTCGGCTTAGGTCATGATCCCAGAGTCCAGAGTCCTGGGATCAAGTCCCACATCTAGCTCCTTGCTCAGTGGGAAGCCTGCTTCTCCCTCTCCCTCTGCCTGCCACTCTGCCTGCTTGTGCTCTCTCTTTCCCTCTGTGTCAAATAAATAAATAAAATCTTCAAAAAATAAAAATAAAACATCCCTGAGAGTTAGTCATCTACCCCAATGGCTCTGTACGTAGATTGTTTAAGAAATTAGAACTGGAGCGACATTGATATGATATAAATCAGCATTTTCTCAACCTTAGCACTATTGGCATTTGGGGCTAACTGATTCTGTGTTGTGGGGGACTGTCCTGTGCCTTGTGGGATGATTAGGGCCATTTCGGGCCTCGACGCACTAGAGGCTGGTAACACCCCTGCATCCTGCATCGTGAAGACCAAAAATACCTCCAGAATTGCCAAGTGACAGTTGCCCCAGCAGGGAAACCCGTGTATAAACAGATGCTGAAGGTGCTCATCGATACCGATTCTTACGTGAAACACCTCCAGTTGTCTTGATCCATACATTCATCTTCATCTGTAGCCACGGTCGATGCACACATGGGGAGGGTGAGGAAGTCGTTTGCGCCATATAGCCACACAACTCAAGGGGCTGACCATTGAGATAGACTTTGGTATAAAACCAAAAGTAGCCTTGAAAAAAGGCCAGCCTGACATTCCTCAGGTCCTCTGCCACTCTCGTCTAACCGAGTTTTAAAGAACTGAAGAAGAACACCAGCCTTCTTTCTTTGATGTCAAGTTAATTCTTTTTTTTTTTTTTTAAAGATTTGTTTATTTGTCAGAGAGAGGGAGCACGAACAGGGGAGCAGCAGGGAGAGGGAGAAGCAGGCTCCCCTTTGAGCAGGGAGCCCAATGTGGACTCAATCTCAGGATTCTGGGATTATGACCTGAGCCGAAGGCAGATGCTTAACCAACTGAGCCACCCAGATGTCCCCATATCAAGTTAATTCTAAGAGAGCAGAATAACCACAGAATTAAAGAGCCATTCTCATTGAACTTAAATCTGAAAGTTATCATTCAACGACCAGATGTGACATTTAATATTTTCTCAGACTCCATTCAGGAAGACAGAGGAGAATGTTATCAGGGGGAGTGAAAGTGCCTTTCTCATTTCCTTGAGATATCTTCTGGAAGATTCTTTTTTCAAACAGGATTTCCATTTCTATTCTTTTCTTGATGTGTGATTGAGGCAGAAGTGATAGGTATTCCATACATAGAGTCTAACCTTCCTCCCTCAAATAAAGCCTTTTATTTTTTTAAAGCCTTTTCCTTTAAATCAAAACAAATGATCAGTGACATACACAGAGGTGTGATAAAGACATCCTTTTGTCATCAGCAAAGACATAAGAAGTGGAGGCTATCCAGTAATGTAGTGTTCTCATAATGCAGTTTCAGATTTAATGGCCTAACTTAATGGATGGTGCTTGAAAAGTTTTGATTATTTAGTAGTAAGCAAAGTTCTTAACTTCTCTGCAAACTGGAGTTTCGATTGTTATTTGTAGTCAGTTCCAGTTAAAGCAAAACATAGAACCAATTATAGAGATGTCCTCAATGGGAAATTTAAAATGTTAGCCAGTTTTTAGTTTTATAGCTATACATGGTCTAACGTTCAAAATAAAAAAGTAATAATTGAACACAAAAGGCTATTAGTATTTTACAAGAATAGAGTGTTCATATACTCACTGAATACTGTGGAAGCCTCCAGACTAAGTCCCATATACACATTAAATTACTATATCCTTACAGCTCCCTGAATGTTATTCCCTTAGCTATGGTGACATTGAGCAAGGGGTACAACCTCTCCTCATTTCAATTTCCTTATACATAAGGTGGGGATAAGAAAAATACCTTTCTCTCTGGGTGATTATGAACTTAAATATTTATCAGTAGTGGTAATATTAAGAACCATAGTTCAGCATAGGATTTCATTTGAATAATATTAAATGTCTCCATGTAATTTCTAAGTAGAACCATTAGATTACAGTTAAGTCTTTTCTGAAAGTTATATGACTATAAGCATATTATTACTTTATGTTATTGTGCTGAAACTGTGTCTCTGTGGGAGGTTATTTGCAAAAGTCTCCACAATTATTCTCTTCCCATATCCATTCCTTCAAGAAAGCCCCCTTTCCCAGTGACTCTGAGCTTAACCATATGACTTGCTTTGGCCAATGGTACAACAGCGAATGTGATACAGTCTCGCACTTGAAGGGTTCCCATGTACTGGGACTGGCCCTCTTGCTTCTCTTGGGAACACTGTGATCACCACCATGAGAATGAGCTCAGCTTAACCTACTGGATGGTAAGTGTGACATGACCCAGTGACCTCCACTGTCCCTATCAATAGCCAGCCAAACACCAGATGTGTGAGTGAGATCAGCAGCCCCTGGCTGATACCAAGCACAACAGAGCCCAGCCAAAATAAGCAGAAACAGACTCATCCCAATAGAGCCAAGCCAAAATCACGGACCCACAGAAACATGAACAAATACAATGATTACTGTTTCCAAGTCATCAATTTTGGAGTGATTTGTTACACAGCATGAGCCAACTGATACAGTCCCCATAGGCACCATACATGAGAATAAAAAATCCTAATTTACAATGTAGCTAATACTCTAAGTTTACAACCCTCACTAAAAATGCTGACTTGCTACTGAAATACTAACAATAACATTAACTCACCTAATAAACTGAAACCAGTTCTATTTGGTTTTATACTCGGTGGTAAACACTGGGCATTCATATAATGCAGAAAGGGAGAATCCCCCTCTCCACAGAATAATAATAACAGACAAGCTTCATATTCCGTGGACTACCTTCAATCAAAGGAATGATGGCAAAGTTCAGTGTGTGTAGAGACGTTCGGAGACCATTGACAGTTCTGGTCTGTTGGAAGTCCACAAGCCTCGCCATGGTTTAGATGGAAGACGTATGTCCATATGAGGTATTCATTATTTACTCGGCACTGCCCATCTCTCTTCAGAGCTCACAGCTAAGACATATTTCTCATTCACTGGCACTGTTTTCAACAATTTTGGTTCAGGTTATGAAGCTGTCACAAAAATATACTGTACAATTTTCCTCGCTGAAAAGATACTTTGTTTTAAAAAGTAGAGCCAAGGATGTTCTGAAGTCCATCAGCATCCTGGCCCTCCCGGTCCTGCGCCCACCACTCTAACTCCACTAGAATGGCCGGGCAGGTTGCTACAGAGAACAATGGTTATTGTCACCAAAATTAACAGCCCAGAAGAAGGCTCATGGCGAAGCCCACTGATTTTTTTTTAAGATTTATTTATTCATTTGTCAGAGAAAGAGAGGGAGCACAAGCAGGGGGAGCACCAAAAGGAAAGGGAGAAGCAGACTCCCTGCTGAGCATGGAGCCCTAGGTGGGACTCAATCCCAGGACTCTGGGATCATGACCTGAGTTGAAGGCAGAGGCTTCACTGACTGAGCCCCCCAGATGTCCCAGAAGCCCACCGATTTCTGTTGGTTCATTCAGACCACATTGCCTGGGGGATGTTTGCATACTCAACAGATGACCAGTACCAAGCAAGAAAACCAGTGGGAGGGAGAACTGAAGAAATACAAAGTGAAACATGGCCTATCCACTGTGAACCACATGCTCCTTCCCTACCCAAAGGGGTCCTTCAGTTCTAAGGTCTATTCTAACCACCCAGTGCTCTTTTCCTTCCACTGCTATTACATTTCCGTTACTACTACTATCTATGAGCTGAATGTCCACTCCATTGGAATAGAAGCATCTTGGGTAAACGTTTCCCAGGTTTTCCATAGTCCCAAATCATCCCCTTAGTAATAGCTTTCATGGTCATTGTTCAATCTTCATGATGTGCCAGATAGTAGGCTAGCACTTTACATAAATTAGCTCATTATCACACAGATCAATGGAATGGGAGGGAGAGCCCAGAAATAAACCCATGCTTACATGGGCAATTAGTCTACAACAAAGGAGGCAAGAATGTACAACAGGGAAAAAGACTGTCTCTTCAACACATGGTGCTGGGAAAACTGGACAGCTATTTGTAAAAGAATGAAACTGGACCACTTTCTTATGCCCCATACAAAAATAAACTCAAAATGAATTAAGGGCCTAAATTTGAGACCTAAAACCCTAAAAATCTTAGAAAAGAACACAGGTAGTAATTCCTCCGACCTCGGTCAGAGAAAGATTTTTCTAGATATGCCTCCTCAGACGAGGGTAACAAAAACAAAATTAAACTCTTGGGACTACACCAAAATAAAAAGCTTTTTGCACAGTGAAGGAAACAATCAACAAAATAAGAAGGAACCTACTGAATGGGAGAAAATATTCCCACATGATATATCTGATAAGGTGTTAATATACAAAATATATTTAAAAGGTATATAACTCAACACCAATATAAAATCCAATTAAAAATGGGCAGAGAGCCTGAACAGATACTTTTTCCAGAGAAAACATACAGCGGACAAACAGTCACATGAAAAGGTATTCAACATCACTCATCATCTGGAAAATGCATTATCAAACCCACAATGAGGTATCTCATCCTGACACCTGTCAGAATGTCTGGAATCAAAAAAGAAAACAACAGGTGTTGGCGAGGATGTGGACAAAAGGGAAGCCTCATGCACTGTTGGTGGGAATTCAAACCGATGCAGACACTGCAGAAAACAGTATGGAAGGTCCTCAAAAGATTAAAAATAGAACTACCTAATCATCCAGTAATTGCACTACTGGGCATTTACCTGAAGAATATGAGAACACTAATTTAAAAGAATATATACACACTCTATGTTTATTGCAGCATTATTCACGATAGTCAAGATCTGGAAGTGATCCAAGACTCCATCGATAGATGAATGGATAATGGAGATGTGGTGGGTGATGGACTTTAAGGAGAACATGTGATCTGATGAGCACTGGGTGTCATACACAACTAACGCATCATTGAACACTACATAAAAAACTAATCGTGTACTGTATGTTGGCTAATTGAATTCAAATATAAAAACAGTTGCATTCTACAAAAAAAGGATGTAGTGTACATATATACAAGGGAATATTAATCCTAAAAAAGAAAGAGCTCTTCCCATGTGCATCAACACAGATGGGCCTAGGGAGTATCATACTCTGTGAAATAAGTCAGAGAAAGACAAATATCCTGTGATTTCAGTTATATGGAGGATCTAAAAAAAACAAATGCACAAACTAACAAAAAGCAGAAGCAGACCTATAAATACAGAGAACGGAGAGATGGTTGCTAGTGGGGAGTGCGGAGATGGGCAATAGGGGTGAAGGGGATAGGAGACACAGGCTTCCACTTAGGGAATGAATAAGTCATGGGGATGAAAGGTATAGCACAGGGAAGAGAGTCAAGGACATTGTAATAGTGTCGTATGGTGACAAAGGGTAGTGACACTTGTGCGGAGCATGGGGTAACATATAGAGTTGTCCAACCACCATATTGTTCACCTGAAACTAATGTCTCGTGTTGGCTATAGTTCAACAAAAAGAAAGGAAGAAGGAAATTAGCTCATTACTTTAAGCCTTATGATAATTCTAAGGTAGGCGAGAGTCCCACTGCACCAATGTGAGGACTTCTCTTCAAGAGGTAGAATAATTTGCCCAGATGAATGGATAAAGAAGACATGGTATATATATATATAATGGAATACTATGCAGCCATCAGAAGAAATCAAATATTGCCATTTGCAACGATGTGGATGGTACTAGAGGGTATTAGGCTTAGCGAAATAAGTCAATCGGAGAAAGACAACTATCATATGATCTCCCTGATATGAGGAAGTAGAGATGCAACATGGGGGGTTTGGGGGGTAGGAAAGGAATAAATGAAACAAGATGGGATCAGGAGGGAAACAAACCATTAGAGACTCTTAATCTCACAAAACAAACTGAGGGTTGCTGGGGGGTGGCAGGAGAGGGTGGTTGGGTTATAGACGTTGAGGAGGGTATGTGCTATGGTGAGTGCTGTGAAGTGTGTAAACCTGGCGATTCACAGACCTGTACCCCTGGGGCTAATAATACATTATATGTTTATAAAAAATTTTTTAAAAAATTATTTAGAAAAAAAAAAAAAAGGAAAATTTGCCCAAGGTTACCCTCTAACTAGGTTACAGAGCGGGTTTGGAAGTCCAGACCTTTACGACTGTAAGAGTAACGAGCTTATCCATGCTCCCCGTTGCCTCCTAGCATCTCACGTGGTCCTTCTTTGTGCGCGACGTGGGAGTCCAAGCCATGGGCTTAGACACAAATGCGCAGGTCAACAATATAGTATAGTGATCTTAAGCAATCCCTTAGCCTCAGTGGGCCTCAGTTTCCCTATGAGTAACATTGTTTCCACTCAGTCTAGAGGGATGGGGTGACATGGTATAATTAGAGGAGGGCTTAATGAATGGATTATTTACACAGGTGAGATCTAAGCAGAGAAGAAATCACCAGGGACAGTGAAGGAGACAATCCCAGCCTGACCAAAGAAGGGGCCGGCCAACGATCCCTCTCTCTCACTCTGATCTCCTCCAGTGCCTCCCAATGGCCAAACCCATAAAACCAGAGGGAAGGGAGTCCTACTGGAGTAGTCCTCATGGACTGAGCCCTGAGCCAGACCACGGGTGGAGCAGGGCACAGCGTGAGTGAGTCTGTGAGACCAAACAGAAGACATGACCACCTCCTTACAGAATCTTCCCGATGATGAAACGTGATAATGTCTATAATCCACCAGACATAGTGTCTAGTACTCAAAAATGATTAGCTACTATTACTTTAACACCTTCATGAATTTCTCCAATCAACACCGATTGAGAATTTACTAGCTCTGGGCGCTACGAACATGAACGGTGTCCAGTGAAGCTTGCAACCCCGCCATGCTCAGGAGAGGTAAACATCGAGTGGGGATTGCAGAAGAAGGCCTCATTATACCTAAAGGTGGGGTTCAGACAAGTCTGGAGAAGTCTGGCAAACTGGGGTGGTAGAGAGTTTTCACCTCTTTTTTTTAAGTGGCTCTCGGGATCTTGTCGGCCAGTGGCACGATCGATGGGAGAAGTAGAGGCCCAGGAAGGCTCTGTCAGGGACCCAGCCCCGGCCGTCCACAGGCAGAGGCAGTGGGGAGTGGAGCAGCGTGTTGGCCAAGTCCACGGATCTCCTGGCCAGACTTCCAGGACTCTGGACTGAGCCCATGATGATGCAGTTAGGGAAGCTGCAAGGGAAATGAACTAAAATTTCAGACGCTCCAAGCCCAAGTGGGCTCGAAAGTAAGGGGAGCCATTCACCCCACTGTGCACCCCAACCATGCTTTGACGCTGGCAGCGGTGGAGCTGGAAGGCCGGGGAGGGGTAGGTAGTGGAGGGGAGGCAGGAATCTGAGCGCCTCATTTCTCTACCCGGGGCAAGTAGCCAAGGAAATAGCCATGGTGGGCTCTGCGGTACCCACCAAGGCAGGACTGAAGCAAAATAAGAGAAATACAACTGCCCACATTGGATACATAGATCACATGTGTTTGTGTGTTCCCGTTCATGATTTTGAGAGAGGCCCAGACGTGTTTGGAAGAGGTCAGCGACTGCAGGAGTCCAGGGGGAGGAACCAGGGACGCTCAATGCATGCAGATTTCCATGACATAGAGAATTAAAGGGTCAAGTACTCTAAATCCTACCGGCAGAGAATGAGCTACAGGGGTTCTAGAGGAGAAAGCAAGGGGACGATCAGGTAGGTTCCTTCCATTAAGCGGACTTGAAGGCTGCTTGAAAGCCAGCTTGAAAGAATCAGTAAAAAAAGAACATGAAGAGGTGGGAACAGGTGGAACCCAGGGAGGAAGAGCTTTAGGATGGAGGGATCAGTCTGCTGGACTTGCGGGGGAGTCTGGAGAAGACCAAGACATCTGGTTCCATTTCTGGGGTCCTAGAACCCCAGCCTCAGGAACATGGTATTTATTCCAAAGGCTACTGAATATCATTGGAGATTTCTTGGGGCGGGGGGGGGGGGGGCGGGAATAATGGGAGGGGAGCTAGGGACTTGCAGAATACACAGCACCAGGATGCCTGGGTGGCTCAGTCATTAAGCATCTGCCTTCAGCTCAGGTCATGATCCCAGGGTCCTAGAATAGAGTACCACATTGGACTCCTTGCTCAGTGGGAAGTCTGCTTCTACCTCTCTCACTGCCCCTGTTAGTGTTTCTGCTCTCACTGTCTCTCTGTCAAATAAATAAATAAAATCTTAAAAAAAAAAAAAAGAATATACAGCACCAAAGAAAATCAGAAGTCAGCAAAGCAAGGCAAGTCCCTCCAAGTTCAACGGCTTATTAATAAAAATAAATATATACATTTTTTACGTGCCAAACACTGTCCTGTCCTTGATAACAAACACCACAATTACGGCTACCATACATTGAGCTCGGGGCTGAGTGAGATGTAGGCTATTTCAAATAGTCCTTTCTACTGTCCTATGGACCACATGTTTTTATTTCCATCTCACAGATGAAACTACAAATCAAGAGAGACGGAGCCCAGACTCACATACCTGTACGGTAATGTTTCGAATCGTGTTCTTAACCATCACTGCGCCCAAAATTCTGCTGAAAAAACTATTAGGGGGAAATATCACTCTAATGGAAGTAAACACCATACACTCTGAATAAAAACTTTATCACGGTGCTAGAAGTCATTTCAAAAAATAGCGCCCAACGCAGTCCTCATTACTGGACCCCGCTAAGAGCAGCTCAGGAAAGCAAATGACAACCAAACCATGCCTTAGATGAGCAAGATAAAGTAAATAAGCAAATAAGTTGTATTTGAGAGACCCGGTGGAATTCTGAGCCAAGAAAAGAAGGTTCACCCAAATGGAAGCTTGTTCTCTACGTAGCCACGGATATTCAGCTGTAGCTCCCCTCTCCTGGAAGAGCAGAGAAACTTCTCCAGGACTGCACACAGCAGATGGGCAGGCAATTGTCCTAAGTGAATAAAAGAAGAAACAAAGTGAATAGCCCATACTTCTTAAAGCTTCCGGAAGAAAAAAGCAAAAAGGAATCCTCATGAAATCTTTAACCCAGAATAAGCATTTGTAAAATGCTCGTTGATTTGATTTAAACGAGAGTCGGTCAAGGAAGGTAGCAGAAGAACACATCAGCCTCTGATCTTGCTGAGCCCTACCCTGTCTCACCCTCCAGATGCTCTCACACAGACCCCTTGGGTCCTTGGATTTGAAGCAGACTATTTTTCCTAAGCACAGAATTTTTCCATACCTGCTGACGCCCTCACTCACAGCGCTGAGCAACAAAGCCCAAATGATTTAATGCTGACTGTGTCCTTAGAAATAGCTCATGTCAAAGCTGTTTTATCCACTAGGCATTGCCATGTCAACAGAGCCTATGAATTCTTCAAGAGCCAACCATGTGTGAGGAAGTGTGTAGGCTTTACTTATCAGTGGAAAAGAGTGTAGAATGTGCCATTACTCCACATTGTGTCAGTTTCCTTTATTATTAAATTTTATTTTTTATTAGTAAGTTTAATGTCTTTATATTGTTCAATTTATGGCTCTATTGCTAGATGGAAAAAGAGAATGAGAAATAATACCAGTTCACAAACATAATTTTGCAATCCCCAATCAAGGTTCATCAACAAGTACTAGATTGAAGGAGAGGAAAATACACCTTCATGAGGACAGACCTGGGATGCCCACACTTACCAAGTGGTCAAGCTTTGGACTCTGACACTGGGACAGTCTGAGAAGCGTCCGCTCCTGGCATGATGCAATGTGAAGGTCACAGTATCACTGTGACACGGTCCTCACAAATGGTGACACTGAACTCAGTCCAGAACCTAGACGTAACCACCAGTGCGTAAGACATAGGAGAGATGGAGGTAAAGACAGAATTTAAACAACACCCCGAAGAAAGAGACAAAGCCAGAGCGGAAGTGTTCTAAAACATGGGGGGATAGATTCTTTACAAGTCAATGTTATGGGGCGTTGGGATGGCTCAGTCTCAAGCATCTGCCTTGGGCTCGGGTCATGATCTCGGGGTCCTGGGATCGAGTCCCGTGTTGGGCTCCCTGCTCAGCAGGGAGCCTGCTTCTCCCTCTGCCTGCCCCTCCCTCTGCTTGTGCTTTCTCTCTCTCTCTCTCTCAAATAAACAAATAAAATCTTTTTTTTCTTAAGATTTTATTTATTTATTTGACAGAAAGCGATCACAAGTAGGCAGAGAGGCAGGCAGAGAGACAGGGGGAAGAAAGCTCCCTGCAGAGCAGAGAGCCCGATGCGGGGCTCGATTCCAGGACCCTGGGACCATGACCCAAGCCAAAGGCAGAGGCTTTAACCCACTGAGCCACCCAGGTGCCCCAAATAAACAAATAAAATCTTAAAAAAAAAAAAAAAGGGTCATGGGGGGTGGGGAAGTTCTACTTTAAAAGAAAAAGAGAGGCATACCAAATGCTACTGTGTAGCTTTACTGAGAGTAGTTCAAAAAAGTCAGTTACAGAAGACATTTGAAAATGGGTTGACTATTAAATGATTTTAGTGAATTTTATGTTAATTTCCTTAAGTGCAATAAAAAGGATTATGATTATGTAGGAAATTTCTGCTGAGGTATTGAGGGGTGACATGTTAGGATAACTGGCAACTTACTTTCAAATTTCTCAGCCAAAAAAAAGGGGGGAAATAGATACCTATCACATGTGTGTATGTATACATATATTATTTATAATATATATTTGTATGTATAGATAGAGTACAAATATTGCAAAATGTAAAAAATTGTTAAATCCAGGTGCAGAGCCTAAGAGTATAAATTCAACTATTTTATCAGCATTTCTATGTGTTAAATTTTCATAACAGAAAACTGGAAGAAGGGGCACCTGGTGGCTCAGTGGGTTAAAGCCTCTGCCTTCAGCCTGGGTCATGATCTCACGGTCCTGGGATCGAGCCCCACATCAGGCTGCCTGCTCAGCAGGGAGCCTGCTTCCCCCTCTCTCTCTGCCTGCCTCACTGCCTACTTGTGATCTCTGTCAAATAAATAAATAAAATCTTAAAAAAAAAAAAAGAAAACTGGAAGAAACTTCCTCCACATATTTGAAGCCTAACCAAATAAAATTATATTTACAAAACTAGTATTCCCTTGAAATCTGTAGATCTGACCACTACCTCAAAAGAATCTCAGTATAAGCACAGCAATTTCTAAGTAACATAAGTTAGATGAGATGTCAATACTAAAACTTCAGAAAAAGCTGTCATAAAAAATATTTTTGTTTACCACAAAAAAAAATTTGAAAAGGATATTTAATGTGGGAGGTGGGTATATGTTAATACACTTTATAAAATGTGAGATTCAACTTATAAAAGCACCTATGAGTTTATTATTCTAAAGATATTTATTTACTTGTCAGAGAGAGCACAAGCAGGAGGAGCAGGAGAGGGAGAGGGAGAAGCAGGCTCCCCTCTAAGCAAGAAGCCCGACATGGGGCTTGATCCCACAACCCCAGGACCATGACTGAGCCACCCAGGCATCCCACGAGTTTATTAAAATGAACCTGGTGGAAATTGGACTTGAAGGTGCAGCCCTTCATCCAGCCCCTCGACCTTGAACATCTCGGTTGCATACTTTCTACCCTCTAGATTTCCAAGGGATTATAGAATTGTCTATTACTTACCAAACCATTTGTATGTGGAAGACTGTGGGACATTCTTCAGAAGCATATCTCTCCCAGACTGCATAATGCCATGAATTAAGTACTGATGATATGCCCATTGTACAGAGAAGCAAAACTGAGGGTTCAGATCAGTGAAGTTGCCTAAGACCACACAGGCAGTCCAGGCAAAGCTGGGATGGAGGTCTGCATCTATCCCACCCTTTGGTAACTGTGTGTGGAGGCTGGTGGGCAGGCGGAACCAAAGTCACATGAAGAAGTCACCACAACCTGAAGACTCCTGGTTGGAATTTTATGGCAGGGAGGAGAAGGTTCTGTGGTCAGCTGGTGAGAAGGATGCACATTTTGGAGCTGGGATCATTTCCTCGTGTCACCTGGGATGCACCTACCCTTCAAAGCAGAGAGCTGGCCTAGATCTAAAAGAGCAAGGAGGAAAAGGCCATCTACATATCAACTCTTCCAAAGCATGGCATCATGCATGTTGGGGGGGAGGCTGCTCCCACAGGAAGTGACCAACATTCTTTGATCACACAGACACAGCACTGATCTTGTCATTTTCCTGTTTACTTCTTGAGTGAGCTCCCAAAGCCTGCTGGCAAATAGAAACCCATTGTAGCCCACTTATGCTGAACCGTCTGAGAGGTTGGGATTGAGGAGGACAAGCTGTGGCCAAGATTCTTCCAGAGTTGATGTTTCTGATGCCATCCAGGCTGGCACTGTGACCCCTGGATGCTGGAAGCTTGGCTGTGTATTACACCACCTCTGCTCACTCAGCCATGGGTCACAGGAACTTTGCTTCTCCATTCTGGACACTCACTGCAAAATCATCACCAAGTGACTCTTCGGGATCTGCCTCAGCCTCTCAACAATCCCATCGGGTCCCAGTGGGAGCATTTGATTGACTGAACTCCCAGTTTCTATCTGCCAGGGAGCAGGGACAAGAATCACCAGCTTCCCTCAGTTAAAATATTGTGTCTTTATATATGTATACCTATGAGTATGTGTGTATGTATATGTGTATATACGTATGTGTACGCATTTATATGTATCTGTATATATTTTTTTAATTTATTTGACAGACAGAGATCCCAAGGAGGCAGAGAGGCAGGCAGAGAGAGGAGGAAGCAGGCTCCCCGCTGAGCAGAGAGCCCGATGTGGGGCTCAATCCCAGGACCCTGGGACCATGACCCGAGCCGAAGGCAGAGGCTTCAACCCACTGAGCCACCCAGGCGCCCCTGTACGTGTATATTTTTATATGTTTATATGCACATGGGTATGTATTTGGAGTCAAGCAGAAGTCCCTTTTGCTCATTCTTTTTGTTCTATTCATGTTTTCAAAACAGTAGGTGACACTCCCCCCACAACATTAGGAAGGACAATAGCTTTCCTCAGTTAGCTATTTCCAATGTGAATTTCATCCCCGAACACTCTCACCTAGAATTCTGTTAGACCGAATGTCTGGGCCGCCCATGACAGTCACACTAACCCACAGAATTAGCCCTCACAGTGGGCCCTGAGGTTTCATTGAGCTTTACTCAGTTGTCAAAGTGTTCTGTTCATCCAGGCATAACCATCATATATCCCAGCTCTTTCCAGCAGACATGTTCTTGGAAGCTGGTGTGTGTGTGTGTGTGTGTGTGTGCATGCGCGGGCGTGTGTGCGTGTGTGTGTGTGAGAGAGAGAGAGAGAGAGTGCAGTTTTGTTACGAGATGGTGGGAAGGGGTGTCTGAGTCTCAGCTTCTCCACTCCCTCCTGTGGCCCAGTCTGGCTACTAGAATTCCAGTGACCATGACTGTAACTGGGACAAGAGTCTCAGTGGGTGGCCAGGATTTCCCACCTGCTCACCACCTTGCCTTTGATTTCTCTGTCTTTTCTGTCACGGTAAGAGTTGACTATAGTCTGAGCTCAGATAGATATGTGTTGAACCTTGTTACCTGGCATTTCCCATAATTAGGGATTCACCAGGCTTGCCAAAAATCTTCACCTTATATTTTAAAAACATTCACTTATGTTAAAAGCAAATGATAGTGATTTTCCTTTTTTGGTAATAAAAATGTTTACTTTTAAAATAGTCCGGTTTAGAGAAACAGCAAACCACTATCAGAACGGGTGTTACTCAGCTGTGACTACTATCAGGAGAGGAACAGGCGAATGGGAAACATGAGCCTAGCACACTCCCTAGCACAGAGTGAGCCCACAGTAGACATTTGATGAGTAAATGAGTAAACAGGAAGAAAAACTACCCTCATCAAAAGTTTTCCATCTTCATCGACTGTACGTGCCTCAAGAGCAATGCTGTCCACACTATGAAATTCTTAGAAAATTTTCCTCATCAACATTAGACATTTAAATCAGCTATGTTTACTAAAACTACAATGCAATGCCTTTTATAAGCAAGCCTATTTGCTTACTGTTCAATCAAAATAAATAATTTACATGAATTAAAGACAAACCAATGTATCTAGAATGAAAATCAGAACAGTGGTTGACCATGGGTCTTGGTGGACTGGAAGTGGGCATGACGGGAACTTTCTGACATGATATAAATATTCCTGTCTTGACTGGGGTGTTGGATAAATGGGTACATCCATTTGTCCAAATGCATCTAATAGTTCAATTAAGACCTAGTATTTCACTATGTAAATTTTTTTAAAGATTTTATGTATTTATTTGACAGAGATCACAAGTAGGCAGAGAGGCAGGCAGAGAGAGAGGAAGGGAAGCAGGCTCCCTGCTGAGCAGAGTGTCCGATGAGGGGCTCGATCCCAGGACCCTGGGATCATGACCCAAAGCAAAGGCAGAGGCCTTAACCCACTGAGCCACCCAGGCACCCCTGACTATGTAAATTTAATTTCATTTATTAAAAAATAATAGAGATAACTAAATTACAAGAATAAAGAGCAGGAGGTCCAACAGAATCTCCTGTCCTAATAGAGAAGGCTTTTGTGCAGTTCAACATGGTAGCCACCCACCCAACCACACTGGACAACTGAGCACTTGGCATGTGCCCAGAGGAATGAGCATTATCACACCACATATCTTTAATTACTTTAAACTTAAGTTGATCTGCAAACATAAGCGAGTGGCTATCCTACTAACAGCCCATTTCTGGTCTCATTCCCAGCTGCCCATTGAAATCCCCTAAGCCCAGCCCCCACTCCCACCAGTTAAGTCAGGACCTGAAGTTGCTGTGGTCCAGACACTGGTATGTTTTAATTATGGGACACTTGCTCCTTTCTTTTAATGTCATCCTTTCAATAAGAAATAAACAAATAAGAAAGACATCGTGTACTAGGTATAAAACTCAGCATGGTTTCGCCAGTAAAAGCCATAAAAAATATGGTTACTTATTCAAGACCAATGTCCCAGTGGTAAATTTCCTGGATAAATTAACATGAATTTCTTATGATTTCATTTGTTTCCTTTGATGAGTTTCAGCAGCAGTGAATGACCCCACTCCTGGGTCATGGAATCTGCCCACATGCTCTGATAGAACAGAACTCGCCATCACTATTCTGCACCCAAAGATCCAGAGAGGTTAAATGTTCTGTTGGTGGTCACGTGGCTGATGAGGGAAAAATTAAAAGTCAGGCCTTCTAATGGCGAGTACCATGTTATTTTTATCCCACAGTGAGAAAAACAACTATTAAAGTGAACTGAATTAATACAGTGTTAAGGCTGGAAATTCTTTTCCCTACTTGTGTTTACATTTGCAGTTCTAAATATGGAGAATGGAAAACACATTTCCAAAACTATTTAAGAGCAATGTTTCATAAACAAAACGCCACTGTTTAATGTTATATGTTCGGTTACATTTGAGTTTGCCCAGTCAAAATCAGGAAAATCTAGATTCATCTAAAAGTAAATAGGTACACATTATCTGGAGTACGACCTGAACATACATATCAGAATTCATAAATGTGATCACATCCTCTGACTTAGTAATCCTCAGACTTAGCATCTGTTGTAAGATACCGGGGGAGACTGATTAGTCCAAGAGTTTAGTGATTTCATCAGAACTGTCAAAAGTCTTGGAAGCATAGTTATGTCAACAGCCCAGGCGAGTCAGATATATGATAACACACTCTTACAATGAAATATTATGCTCTATTCAAAGTCTCAGGTTTTAAGACCAACGAATGGCCCTGAAAACAGTTCATACCACTCTTAAGTTTTAAAAAGACACAAAATTGCATAGAATACGGTATACATATGCCAGAGCAGGGTAAATAGAGTAAAAACAAATTGGTAGAGCAACAGAATTTCTTCTACATTCTCAGCAGGTGTAAATTACAGTGACAACTTTGAATATAGCTTAATGCATCCCAGAAACCTTAAACACGAGCCAAGATTTCCACTACTAGGCAGGCCCTTAATACTTTGTTTCTTCACCTGAGCTTTTACCTATGAGTAGTTTTTGAAAATCAATTTAATGGGCTGCAAGCAGCAGCATCATTTTTTAATAAAATAGGTCATGGTGCATACCACATAATAAAGGACAGTGCTGCCTTGCAACTTTTTGTTTCAGTTACACAAACAGACACACACACACACACACACACACACACACACACACAGAGATATTTCAGGATTGCAACATAAAATGTATTAATTACTCTTAGCTATAAAAGAATTTGAAATCCATTGATTGTCCTAGAGAGACTGCTGTACCTCTGCCCCAAAAAAGGACTCTTAACCAGAAGACAGGTAGGAAATGTTCAAAATGATTGAACATAAACCCCAATGTCCATTCACAGAAGAACAGCTCACTAGATATTCAGCGTGCTTTGGCCCGCACCTACTAAATGCCAGTAGAGGCAGTCACTGTAACAGCAGCAAACTCATCTTCAAACGTCCCCGTGGAGGGAGTTGACAACCCCTGGCTAACACTTTATAAGTGCTCGGCGATTACTTGTTGAATAAATAAACTAACACAAAAATACATGAAACAGCCAGAAGAACTAATGACTGACAAGATTAAATTAGGCTAAAGGGTGATAAGAATCAGAGTTTTATAATGAAATTTATCATAGCATTATCTGGTTAATTTCTGTAGACTTCTTTATTCGCTTCTGCTTCTGGTCATCTTTTGGAAACTTTTTGGGCATTTGCTAGGGCTTAGGCTCTTCCTAACTAGCGAACAAACTGGACAGACAAGGTTCTTGGCCCCAGGGAGCTTATATTCTGCACGAAAACACACGAACCAGGGAGCACATGGATGGGAGGATTTCCTGCTTCTGTATGCCATTAAATAGTATTCTCTGCCTTCTATTCCATCCTCTCCTCAATTTATACTTCCCACTTGCTCATGTGGAGGCAGAAACAAAAGACCTACCTTTTCCAGGGTCTACAGTTAGGGAACCTATGCAGGCTAAGCCACTTAAAACACCTAAGTTTTCTGGAATGAACATAAACTTCTACTTCTCAAAATCCATTAATGCCTATCAACACTCAAGTAGCATGGATTCAGAAACAGCAAAACTAATTTTTGCTGGCTAAATTGCTATATACGTACTAAAGAAATGAAGTTAACTCAGTGAGGATAATTCATAGCCCTTAACCATGACCTGCTAATCATCTTAAATAGCCTGACTCTAGGTTATAATGAAGGAGAAATTGAATAAGGCAAAGACAACACATGAGCTACATTTTAAACTCCACCCCTGCCGAATAGAGATCTTTAACAACCACCCACCCACCCCCAACACATATCCCCCAAATTAAAATTCAGGTGTTATTCTCTGTAAAGAATATTTCAACTAATTACAAAGCAACAGAGAAAAGATGGTTTCTCTTATTGAATATGGAGACACAAGCTGTTGTAGAAGCACACATGATTTGTTTCAGGAAGAAGGTAAGAACACACACTTGGAACATAACAGACATGCACACGACACCCCCTGACCCCCCATCCCCCACTCCCACCCCCAGCATCAGATATATTAGCTCTGAAGGCTTTGTTCTTACACACCACATGGTTAACAACACAGCCACCCTGAGGACAGTTTCTTATATTATATTTCTTATATTCCCTACACAATGGAAGTTTTGGACCATATTGTGTCACATGTCACAAAAATGACATTTTTTTTCAAAGATTGTATTTATTTGAGACAAAGCGATAGCGAGGAGAGAGAGAGAGAGTGCACAAGTAGGGAGGAGAGGCAGAAGCAGAGCCTGAAGCAGGACTCGATTCCAGGCCCCTGGGATTATGACCTGAGCCAAAGGCAGACGCTTAACCCACTGAACCACCCGGGGTGCCCCAGGAATGACGTTTCTGAATGGCCAGTGTGAGTCATATGTCCATCCCTGGAATCATGAAAAGTGTCAACTCTAGTTGAAACACTTAGACTGAGGATAGTAGAAGGCCTGGTCCCATCAGATTAGCATTAGCTATTTAGCATTAACTAAAAGAAAGGAAACTATATACTGGGTAGCCAAAGAAAGAGCACGTGTTTATCACCGATGAGAAGTTTGTGTCTCCTAGAAGGAGAGAGTAAATGGGGTGTTGCTGCAAGAAGAGAGGTCAATTTTCTAATTTGTAATGTTAGCTCATCTGTTTTAGCTCCATGTCAGGGTTCTTTTAAAAAGTAAATCAGCATGTAGCAAAAGTATTTCATTAACATCTGAGTAATACTTTGTAGTTAAATATGATCATTATTATCCAAGAGGCTGAGAATGTATCCTCTGGAAAAGTATTTTTTTAAATATCTGAATCCCATCACTACAATTCCAGTAACAAAGTATATGAACACAACAATTAGTTGGGGTCAAGACTGTGTGATTCCTACTTCCCTCTTTTCTGATCGACAGAAGCCCACATTTATTTAAGAAATCCACTCTCCTCCATAGTACCATGGGCTTCCGTAAGCTGTAATGGTAATGACATCTTTTGGCTCTGTCATCCACAAGGACCTTGGAGTCCTTTGATCCAGTCGATGAAGAAGATTCAACAAAGTAGGAAGAGAGCGCTCTTTTTAACCACCTGACATCAGATGTAATGATCATCACTTCTGCTCACATTTCATTGGTCAGAACTAGATGCACATTTGACCATGATATAAGAAAGACCAGGAAATAGTCACTAGCTGGGCAACCACTTCTAAGAGCCAACACTATTCCATGGAAGGTGGTTAGCCATGTCCATCCACCATGTTGAATGAGACAGTAGTCAACCCTGAGACCAATTCTTGTCAAGGAAAGGGAAAGAAGGTGGAAATTCTTGAAGTCAAGAATACTCGCATATTGGTTTCCTATGGCTGCTATAACTAAGCATTATGAATGAAGTGCTCAAAAGCAACAGAAATTTATTATCTCTCAGATTTGGAGACCGGAAGTGTGAAATCAATGTGCCAGCAGGACTATGTTTGCTCTGAATGATCTATGGAAAATTTTTCCTTTCCTCTTCCAGCTTTTGGTGGCTCTAAGTATTTCTTGGCCCAGAGACGCACAACTCTGATCCCTGCCTTCAATTTCACAGTGTTGTTTTCCCTAAGACTGTGGTTTCTTTCCTTCTTGTCTGTGAAGATGCCTTCTCTTCTAAGGTCACCTATCATTGGTTTAGGGCTTACCCTAATCCAAGACAATCTTATCTCAAGGTTCTTAGCCTAATTTATATCTTCAAAGTCTCCTTGTCCAAATAAAGTCCATCTACAGATTCCGGATGGAGATATCTCTGTGGGTGAGTGGCATCAGGGAGACCACTATTCAAGCCACTACTTATCTTTGTGGTCCCTAGACTGGTTTAGGTTTAGTTGTATATCTTCCATACCAGCTAAATAAGAGGAATTCATATAGTTTCATGTAGCTAAGATGCTACAAAACTAGTTCTTTACTTAGAAATGAGAAATATTTTATAAGTGAATTGGGGGAAATTGGAGGGGGAGACAAACCATGAGAGACTGTGGACTTTGAGAAACAAACTGAGGGTTTTAGAGGGGAGAAGGGTCAGGGGGTCAGGTGAGCCTGATGGTGGGCATTAAGGAGGGCACATATTGCATGGAGTGCTGGGTGTAGTGCATAAATAATGAATCTTGGAACACTAAAAAATTAAATTAAATTTAAAAATATATATATATAATTTCAAAACAAAAATATATATAAAATGCCAAAAAAAAAGAGCAATAGGCATTGCTAGAGGACAGCCTGCATATGGGAAATAATGACAGTTACCAATACTATTCTTCTGACTTTTATTAATTTGCCTGTTTGTGTATGAGGGGAAGTGGTGAGCAACGCGAAGGAATGGGATAGACCAGAGTTCAGATACAAGCTCAGACACTTATTAGATATGTAATCATGGGAAAGTTATTTCACCTCCATAAGCCCCACATTTCTCTACAGAAAATGTAGACACCTGTATTCCACAAGATGTTCTTGATTGCGAAGAATAGAAAAAAATATTAATAAGAAATACTATTACTTCATGTAATCTAATGTTCAGAGGTGGGGCAAGTTGAAGATATGGCTGGCATAACGGTTCACTATTTATCCTAAGTCTTTATATTCTTACCTTAATTTCACTCTGCCACCCTTAGCATCATCTTCAAATTAATACTGGTTCTTCCTGTGACCAAAGAAGACTGCAGTTGTTGTAGTCCATACCCAAAAAAGACAACATCCATCGGAAGAAGAAAGATGTCTCTTCCAATAAAATTGTAACCCCCTCATGTCCCACTGACTGAATTGGTCACATGTCCACCAGCCCACCTTAGCAAGATGGAAAGAGTGACCATGAATGGCTTAGAATCATTTAGTGTCAAAGAGATGTTGAGAATTCAACCACAAATGTCTAATACAATCACCTACTCCCACTTTCTGAATTAAACAGTGAAGGAAGAAGTGTATATGGACCTAGCTTATTTCCTGGCACTTAGAAAGCATTAAAATCACAGTGGCCCAAACCAAAGAAATTTCATCAATAATTAATAATCATCCAAAACAGAAAACACCAGGCCCAGATGCGTTCACTGAAGAATTCTACAAAGCATTTAAGGAAGAAATTATACCAACTCTTTCTATTCTCTTCCAGAAGATAACAGAGAGAATATTTCTTAACTCATTTTATGAGGTTGGCATCCCCCTAACACTAAAACCAGACAAAGACATTCCAGGAAAAGAAAACTACAGACCAATATTTCTCATGAACATAGACTCAAGAATCCTCAACAAAATGTTAACACATTGAATCCGACAATGTATAAAAAGAATTATACACCATAACCAAATGGGTTTTCTCACAGGTATGCAAGGCTGGTTCAACATTCAAAAACCAACTAATATCTATTACATCAACAGGCTAATGAAGAAAATGTACATGATCATATCAATAGATACAGAAAAAAGAAATTAACAAAATCCAATACCCATTCATGATTTAACAAACTAAAAACAAAAACAAAAACAAAAAAACCTCAGCAAATTAGGAATGGAAAGAAACTCCCATGACCTGATAAACCTTCAGAAACCTACAGTTACCAACATTTACATTAAAAACTCAAAACTTTCCCATTAAGATGAGGAACAAGGCAAGGTTGGTCCCTCTCACCATTGCTTTTAAACCTCAGACTAGAAGTTCTAGCCAATGCAGTAAAATAAGACAAGGAAATTAAAGTTATACAGATTGATAAGAAAGAAAGAAAGCTGTCTTTGTAGATGTCATGATCATCTCTAGAGAAAATCCAAAGAATCAATACAAAAACTCCTGGAACTAAGAAGTGATTATGTCAAGTTTTCGGGATACATGGTTAATATATAAAAGTTCCTCACCTGCCTTATACCAACAGCAAGCAAGTAAAATTTGAAAATCAAAACATGTCACCATTTACATTAGCACCCCCCGAAATGAAATATTTGGTATAAATTTTTGATATAAATATAACAAAATATGTACCAGATCTCATGTGGAAAACTGCAAAATTCTGATAAAAAAAATTAAAAAGTACTAAATAGGGGCGCCTGGGTGGCTCAGTTGGTTAAAGCCTCTGCCTTCAGCTCAGGTCATGATCTCAGGGTCCTGGGATTGAGCCCCACATCAGGCTCTCTGCTCAGCAGGGAGCCTGCTTCCCCCCTCTCTCTCTGCCCGCCTCTCTGCCTACTTTGAACTCTCTGTCAAATAATAAATAAAATCTTAAAAAAAAAGAAAAAAAAGGGGGAAAAGTGCTAAAAAAATGGAGAGATATGCAATGTTTGTGAATTAAAAGACAGTATTGTACCACATCAGTTCTTCACAATTTGACCTATAGATTGAACAAAATTCCATTCAAAATCCCAGCAAGTTATTATGTGTGTTTAAACAAACTGAATCTAAAGTTTCTATGGAAAGACAAAGGACCCAAAATAGCCAACTCAGTATTGAAGGGGAAGAACCAAACTGGAGGACTAACACTACCCAGCTTCAAGACCTACTATAAAGTGACACTAATCAAGACAGTTTGGGATTGATAAAAAAAATAGACAAATACATCAGTGGAAGAGAATAGAGAGTCCAGAAATAGGCCCAAAGAAGCATAGTCAACTGATCTTTGGCAAAGCAAAACAAAACTAAATAAATAAATACATACATACATACATACATACATACACAAAGGCAATACAATAAAAATAAAGAGAGTCTTTTCCAACAAATGTTGCTGGAGTAACTGGACATCCACACACAGAAAACGAGTCTAGACACAGAGCCTACACCCCTTACAAGAAGTAACTCAAAATGGATCATAGATGTAAGTGTAAAATGTGAAACTGTACAACTTCTGAAAGAGATACCACAGGAGAAAATCTAGAAGACCTCGGGTATGGCAATGACTTTTAGATCCAACGCCAAAGGCATGACCCATGAAAGAAATAGTTGATGAGATGTACTTCATTAAAATTAAAACTTTCATTCTGAAAAAGAATGTTAAGAGAATGAGAAGACAAGCCACAGACTGAAAGAAAACATTGGCATATGACAGTTCTGATTTATAAAAAACAACAACACCTGTTATTTAAAACATATGAATAATTCTTAAAACTCATCAATCAAAAAATGACCATCCTGATTTTTAAAATGGCAAAAGACCTGAAAAGATACCTAGCCAAGGAATATATACAGATTCTCAGTAAGGACTTAAAAGGTGTTCAACAGGATATGTCATCAAGGAAATGCAAACTAAACAATGAAATACAACTATACACCTACTAGAATGGCCAAAATCCAAAATATTAACAACACCAAACATAGGCGAGAATGTGAAGCAACAGGAACCTTCATTCACTGCTGGTAGAATGCACATGATACAGCCACTTACCAAGACCATTCGGAGATTCCTTACAAAACTAAATATACTCTTACAATATGGCCCAGCAATCATTCTCCCTGGTATTTATCAAAATTAACTGAAGACTTACTTTGACACAAAACCTGAGCATCGATGTTAAGAGCAGCTTTATTCATAATTGCCAAAACTTGGAAGCAACCAAGATGTCCTTCAGGAGGTGATGGATAAACCACTACATCCAGACAATGGAATATTGCTCAGTGCTAAAAAGAAATGAGCTATCAAACCATGAAAAGACCTGGAGGAGACCTGAATGCATATTACTAAGTGAAATCGAAGCCAACCCCAAAAGCCTACTAGGATTCCAACTCTGTGACATTCTGGAAAAGACAAAACCATGGAGACAGTTAAAGGATCATTGGTTTCCAGATGTGAGGGGGGGTTGAGGAAGAAGAGTCCGAGAACAGGGGATTTTTAGGGCAGTGAAACTATTCTGCATCGTATAGTGAATAATGTGTCATAAGTTTGCAATACCAAGAGTGAACTCTAATGTAAACTCTGGGCTTTGGGTAATAATGATGTCAATACAGGTTCACCCATTGTAGCAAGTACACCCCTCTGGTACAGGTTGACCCTAATGGGGGAGGCTGTGTGTTGGGGCAGATAGGGAGTATATGGGAACTCCCTGTACCTTCCATTCAATTTTTTAAAGATTAATTTACTTATTTATTTATTTGACAGATAGATCACAAGTAGGCAGAGAAGCAGGCAGAGAGAGAGAGGAGGAAGCAGGCTCCCCACTGAGCAGAGAGCCTGATGTGGGGCTCGATCCCAGGATTCTGGGATCATGACCTGAGCTGAAGGCAGAGGCTTAACCCACTGAGCCACCCAGGTGCCCCCTTTCCATTCAATTTTGCTGTGAGCCTAAAACTACCTTAAAAATTAAAGTTTAGGGGCACCAGGGTGGCTTAGTGGGTTAAAGCCTATTTATTATGGTATTATATGACACATATAATGTATGTCACACATATACTGTATGTGTCATATGATACAGTGAATTGTATTATAGGACATGAACACAGTTTATATACATACACAAAAAATATGCAATATTTAATCAGCCCCTGCTCACTGCCTGTATACTTCCTTGTAAATTCCATCTCAAAACTCACCTGTCTCTGTAAATACCTTATTTTCTCTTTCTATGTAGATCTTTTCCTACATCTAAAATCCTTTATCTGTAACCCACAGAAATGAAATGTGTCCTCAAAAGATTTGCCATTATTTCAGGTTTTCACGTGTGAATGCCTTAACACAGGCTTAAAACTGTAAACTATTCCTTAAAGAATGGGACCCTATTTTAGCATTGTTCTTCCTCTACCATAGCACCTTGAGGTTTCTTCAATATATAAAGAATAGTTCGGGGCGCCTGGGTGGCTCAGTGGGTTAAGCCGCTGCCTTCGGCTCAGGTCATGATCTCAGGGTCCTGGGATCGAGTCCCGCATCGGGCTCTCTGCTCAGCAGGGAACCTGCTTCTCTCTCTCTCTCTCTCTCTCTCTCTCTCTGCCTGCCTGCCTCTCTGTCTACTTGTGATCTCTCTCTGTCAAATCAATAAATAAAATCTTTAAAAAAAAAAAAACAAAAAGAATAGTTAACCATTAATGTCACTGAAAAGTTGTTTAAAAGACAAGCTACCCAAGCCATTCAAACACATGTGAGAAGAACCATCCCTTTGGAAACAGTGATATAAGATCAAAAATAAATCTTTCAGTTTCTCACCATGAGAAGTCTAAATAATGCATCGGTGTATTTGCTGGTAGTTTTATACTTACATAAATATTCACATACACAATTTAAAGCTAAGGTTTTTACCACCAGGTCTTATTTTCTGTGCCACATAATCAGTGTGATAATTAAAGTTTTAGGAGTAGCACACAGCTGTTAGGTGCCACAAATGTATTAAGCCACAAAAGTCTATTTGAAGGCAACATTTCTGAAAAAGACTCACCACCTCATCTGCGGTAAGTCTTACAGCCTTTCACTCATTATAATTAGGTTCAACAGCCAAATAAAATGACTGCTTTTAAGCCTGACAACTGAAGGTCATATTCAAAGCTGGAGGGAGGACATAGCAGAACATATGAGATGGAGTTTCTATAAAAAAAAACTTTCCCTCACCCTTTAGTGTCTGTACACACATCATCCACAGTTTAGGACTAGTTATTTGTCTCACTCCTACAGATGCTGAAAGAAAATCAGCGCCAGGCTGGGAAAGTCCCATATTAGTGAAAAAAAACCCCAGCATTTAATAATTATTAAAATTTTAAGTGTCCAAACTACCTAAAGGAGTCCTCAGGTTCAGAGCAATACTTATCAAAATTTCCAACAGCGTTTTCAACAGAAATAGGACAACCAATCCTCAAATTTGTATGGAATGACAAAAGACCCTGAATTAAGCAAAGCAATCTTGAGAAACAACAAAACAACATCAACAGCATCATGTTCCCTGATTTCAAACTAAGTTACAAAACCATAGTAATCAAAACAAAATGCTATTAGCATAAAAACGGACCCATAGATCAATGGAACAGAATAAAGAGACTAGAAGTATCCCTAGGCATATAGGGTTAATTTATGACAAAGGAACCAAGAATACACAATGGGGAAAAGACAGTCCCTTCAACAAAACATGCTGAGAAAAGTGACAGCCACATGCAAAAGAATGAAACTGGTTCCCTATCTTACACCAGACACAGAAATTAACTCAAAATGGAGTGAAGACCTGAATAGAAGACCCAAAAACAATAAGACACTTATTGGAAACATAGGCAGAAAACTCCTTGATGTTGTTCTTGGTATTGCTTTTTGGGGATTTGACTCTAAAAGCACAGGCAGCAAAAAGCAAGAAGAGACACGTGGGACTATATCAAACTAAAAACTTGTTTACAACAAAGGAAATCATTAACAAAATGAAAAGTCAACATTCTGAACAGGAGAAAATGTTTGTGAAATATACATCTGATAATGGGGTTAATATCCAAAATATATAAAGAACCCCTACAACTCAAAGGCAAAAAACCCAAACAATTTAATTTAAAAGTGGGCAGAAGATCTGAATGGACATTCTTCCAAAGACATATTGTTGGGCAACAGGTATATAAAAAAGGTGTGGAGCATCACTAATTGTCAGGGGAAAGCAAATCAAAACAATAGGAGATGGTACCTCACAGCTGTCAGAATGGCTAAAGTTAAATAGCAAGAAATAACAAGTGTTGGTGAGGATGTGGGGGAAAGAGAACCCTCATGTACCACTGGTGTGTAAATTGGTGCGGCTACTGTGGAAAACAGTATGGAGATGCCTCAGAAACTTTGAAATAGATCTACCCTATGACCTAGCAATTCCACTTCTGGGTATTTATCTGGAGAAAACAAAAAACAGTACAGAGGTTCCTCAGAAAGTTGAATATAGGGCTGCCCTACAACCCAGCAATCACACTACTAGGTATTTACCCCTAAGATACAAATGTAGTGATCTGAAGGGGCACATGCACCTGAATGTTTATAGCAGCAAATGTCCACAATAGCCAAACTATGGAAAGAACCTAAATCTCCACCAACAGAGGAATGGATAAAGATGTGGTGTGTATATATACAATGGAATACTATGCAGCCATGAAAAAAAACACAAAATCTTGCCATTTGCGATAACATAGATGGAATTAGAGAGTATTAGGCTAAGTGAAATAAGTCAATCAGAGAAAGAAAATTATCGTATGATCTCACTGATATGAGGAATTTGAGAAACATGTCAGAGGATCATAGGGGAAGGGAGTGAAAAACGAAACAAGATGAAACAAGAGAGGGAGACATACCATAAGAGACCCTTAGTCTCAGGAAACAAACTGAGGGTTGCTGGAAGGGAGGGGGATGGGAAGGATAAGGTGGCTGGGGGATGGACACTGGGAAGGGTATATGCTATGGTGAGTGCTGTAAATTGTGTAAGACTGATGAGTCACAGACCTGTACCCCTGAAGCAAATAACACATTATATGTTAATTTTAAAATACTAATTCAAAACCATATAAGCAACCCTATGTTCATTGCAGCATTATTTACAATAGTCAAGATACAGAAAGTGTCCACTGATGGATGAACAGATGAAGAAGACATTACACACACACACACACACATACACACACACACACACACACACACACACTGGGTATTATTCATTCAAAAATAAGAATGAAATCTTGTCATTTGCAACAACATAAGGGATCTTGAGGGCATTAAGCTAAGCAAAACTAGTTTGACAGAAATACAATATGATCTTACTTATACATAGAATCTAGAAAAATCATTTATGATACAAGTTCAGAGACACAGAGATGGGTTGCCAGATGGGTTGAAGGTAGACAACATGAGTGAAGGGGGTCAAAAGGTACAAACTTGCGGTCACAAGTAAGTCATGGGGATCTGATGCATGGCATGGAGCCTACAGTCAATAATACTATATTGCATATTTGAACATTGGTAAGAGTAAATCTTAAAAGGGAACAAAAATTTGTAACTGTGTATGGTGACAGATGTTAACTGATGGGTATAGTTTTTAAACTTTCGTAGGCAAGCTTCTTTCTGAAAGCTCCAACTTCATTCTATCAAAAATATTAAGACATACAACTCTTAATAAAACAAATTTTTGAATTTTGAACAGGATTTTATCTTTTTTTTATTTTATCATTTTTATTAACATTTTTTTTCCAGGTAATTCCACGAAAACTTGTAAGCTGTGAACGTGAGCCTCTAGCACTTCCTGAATGAAATGCGTGTTTATGTCAGGTGATTCACCAATGTTGACTCTTAAAGCAAGGATTATTTTCTTCATTGGATGAGCCCAAGGAACACCCCAGGATTATCAACCTGAATAAAGAGCAGAGTTAGGGTCCAATGTGGTCTGGCCTCGAAATCTCTCACCTTTTTTCTCCATCTTCTGCCTTTCCAAGAAAATTTCTGTCCTCACAAGCCTGCTTGGCCTGTCTTGGAATCTGAACATTGAGCCAAGCCTTATTGCCCATAATTCAGTAGCAAATTAGTCATCTGCCTTGGAGCTCCCTACATGGGTATCTGACTTTCGACAAAAGCATCGTATCTTCCCCTAACTACACTGCAGACAACCTTTGGGAACACCGAGCTAATTCAATCATCCCTCGCCCCCCTCTCCAGCTTCTGACCTACATGCTTTGAAAAGGGAAGGCATGATAACACTGTTAATAACACTGTTAAGGAACACACAGCTTTTGCTAACAGTAAATTAAAAGTTTCTATGGGAAAGTCAAGGGGAGCCTGTTTTCTGTAAATACCATTCTGTTGAGTTCAAAGTAAAATGATCAAAGACAAATTATTGTATAGATCATAAGTTAAGCTGTACAAATATAAACACAGTGATATAAAGGCTACCAAAACAGATTATCCTTCAACCCCTTGAGGTTTAGATGGAAGAACACAGTCTCAGTAGCCACTAAAAAGAGACTGTACTTGAACAGAGGAATGAGCCAGATAATCATTTCTCTAACGAAGAGAATCACTCTCATGCAGGTGGGAAAATATTAAAGGAACTATGTCTCTAAAAGCCTCTAAGATAATAAAATAGGTAATGTCTATTTTTCCTTTAAAGTGCTTATTTTGACATAGTTTCTGATTTAAAGTAAGATATTGCAAAACCAATAAAAATTCTATATATTCTTTTATCCTTTACCCAGATTAGTCAAATGTAAACATTTTACCATATTTACTTTATCCTCTCAGCCTACTCCCAACCCCATATGTACACAGATACACACTCTCTCTTTCCCCCTCTAAGTTTGGACAGAAGACCCCTTTGCCTTAAATATATTAGTGTGTATTTCCTAGAAGAAAGAGCATCTCTTAGATAAGAAATTAGTTGTGATCATTGTAATATATGTAAGACTTTATTTTTATGTAATCTCTACACACAACATGGGGCTCGAACCTAAAATCCCAAGATAACGAGTCACATGCTCTACTGACTGAGCCAGCCAGGTGCCCAATGAGAATTAATTTTTTAAGAAAGTAGGTTCCTTTAGAGGAAAAGAAGCTCCAGGTCATGAGTTGCCTTCAGTGACATCTTCTTAACTAGGAATAATGTCTCAGTATTTATGTTTTAGGATACTGGTGGTTTTTGAAGAGCACACCCCAGCCCAGTTAGCCTTTGTCTGATGTCTCATGATTTGATTCAAGTTTGCACTTCTGGCAGGAATTGGTGCTGTGTTTGACCCAATGCACCCTATCAGGAGATACTTGATGACAATTTGTGCCATTAATAATAAATGGTTAGCTGCGGTCACGGGTTAAGGTGACTATTGCTAGGTTTCTCCACTATAAAGTTACTATTTTACCTTTTGTAATTAATAAACATTTCGTGGAGGAGGTATAAAAGCAATTTGAAAATTTTACTTTAAATCCTAGAAATTATCAATTAAATGCTTTTCCCTTCTTTTGTTCTCATTAGTATAAGCTATCCACAATCCTGAATTCTCGAGGTTTAAAAAAAATCCATTGTATCTGAAACACTCATGTATTTCAAATGATATTAGATATGTCTATTCTATATAAAATATAAACTTTTCTCATGCATTTTTAAGGGCAGAAATACTCTTATGGTTATAGGTACTTGATAAAGGATAAAAGATTTCCATTTTTATATTCATTCTTATTATTCTTGAAACTACACTCCTACTCACCCCCAAAATGTAGATGACAACTGATTGTAGTTCAAAGTAAGGCAAGGTCTGGTAATATTTTTTAAGAAATGTTTATTTTGGAGAAGTGCCATTGGCAAATCTTATCCTTTGGCATTAAATATAATCTAACTACAGGGGGAAAAAGTCAGCATTGGATGCAGTTCAGAATAATTGTGACTTTCTTCTGGATAAAGTAGCAAAAACACTTGTTTATAGACATGTCTCATTATTTAATAAAGAAATCAAGAGGGTTTTGCAACAATGTCTCTGACAGTTCCATGCAGAGTGGTTTG
Organism: Lontra canadensis; assembly: GCF_010015895.1. NCBI lineage: Eukaryota > Metazoa > Chordata > Mammalia > Carnivora > Mustelidae > Lontra > Lontra canadensis. Next base: position 2,370,236 of record NW_022631079.1, read on the forward strand.
GGGCGGGGGGAGGAGTGATAACAGATACCACATGGAAAGTTGCTGCTGTTAATCCAGAGAAGAGATACTGATGCACCAAAATGTGAGTCAGGAGAGGGGTGCCTGGGTGGCTCAGTTGGTTAAGTGTCTGCCTTCCGCTCAGGTCATGATCCCAGGGTCCTGGGATGGAGTCCTGCATCCAGCTCAGTGGGGAGTCTGCTTCTCCCTCTCCCCCTACTGGTGCTTGTTCTCTCTCTCGAGCTCACCCTCCCTCTCTCCCTCAAATAAATAAATGAAAACTATTTTAAAAAGATAATTCAAACGATGAATCAATAGTAATTAATGACTATATGGACAGTAGGAGTAAGATAGATGTCAGGACAGTCCTCTGGATTCAGTCTGAAACACTGAGCGTACAGACTGTCATTTACTAAGAAGGGGAGATGCGGGGAGGTAGAAGGAGTTTTGCTCCTGTGGCTTCTGAGACGCCCTCGAGGCATCAGGTGGATACATTCAGGAGGCAGTGAAATGTACAAGTGTGGAGCAGCAAACAGGTCAGGGTGGGACCACTGGGCCAAGTGCTCCCGGGTGTTGACATGAATCTGGTACTTCCAATTTTTCAATTAGTTTCGACAAAATGGAAGCTTTTTTAATACTCTCAACTGCCATATTAAACAGAGGAAGTGAGCAGGAACTAGTTTTAGAGCACAATAAAATACAACTTAGCAATCAAAAGGAATGGTTACACCTCGTGTATGAGTCTCATAGACTTTATGATGAGTGAAAGAAGGCAAAGCCAAAAGCTTATATCCCTCATCGTCCCATTCATAGGACTCCCTGCAGAGGAAAAACTGCAGAGATGAAGTACAGATCAGTGGCTGTCAAGGGTTAAGGGTTGGAACTGACTACACAGGAGCAGCATGGGGAAATGTTTCTGAAGGCAAGGTTAGCCGCTCTGTATCCCGATTGCGGGACTAGCTACAAAGCTCTATGGCTTTGTCAAAACTCACAGAGCCATGCGAGTAAAAAAGTGAATTTTCATGTATGCACATTTTTGAGGATCCATTTAAAGGATGTGGAACAAAGGAAGGTGTTTAGGAAGACCTGTCTGACTTCAGTGTGAAGAACGATGTGGGGGGCACCTGGGGGACTCAGTGGGTTAAAGCCTCTGCTTTCGGCTCAGGTCATGATCCCGGGGTCCTGGGATTGAGCCCCACACTGGGCTCTCTGCTCAGCGGGGAGCCTGTTTCCTCCTCTCTCTCTCTCTGCCTGCCTCTCTGCCTACTTGTGATCTCTGTCTATCAAATAAATAATGAATAAAAATCTTTAAAAAAAAAAAAAAGATGGGTCAGACATGTCAAACCCCAGAGACACAAGACTCGGCTGGGGGTGTTGCATTAATTCCAGTCAGACCTGGCTGCGGCATGGAGTAGGGAGGTAACAATGAGGACGGAGAGGAGCAGATGGGTTTCAAAGATAATATGGGGTAAAACTGGCAGGAAGGGAGGACTACGAAATCAGCTCACGTTTTTCTCTTAAGGGAGTGAATGGATAGTGAGGTCATTCTCCAAGAGAAAACTGGCTGTGAGAAAGATTTCAGGGGGAAGACCAGTAGCTCGGCTGAGGATATGTTAGACCTTGTGAAGCAATTGTAAGTATTTAGGCTGATATTTCAGTGGTGCCATGGCTAAAGTAAAACACTTGTATTCTGTCCAAGTAACGGAGAAGAATGACATAATACACTATATTTGTATAGCTGGCATTTCCGGAAACCCAAAGCAGTTCATAAAAAATGCAAAGTGTGGGGCACCTGCATGGCTCAGTGGGTTGAAGCCTTTGCCTTCAGCTCTGGTCATGGTCTCAGGGTCCTGGGATGGAGCCCCGCGTCGGGCTTTCTGCTCCGCAGGGAGCCTGCTTCCTCCTCTCTCTCTGCCTGCTTCTCTGCCTGCTTGTGATCCCTCTCTGCCAAATAAATAAATAAAATCTTAAAAAAAAAAGCAATTTTTTGTTTTGTTTTTTGTTTTGTTTTGTTTTTGCTTCATTGAATTAGTCTTCCTAGAGACGCTTCTAGTTGAGACTCAGAGACTTTTTATATTAATTGTTGTCCCCACTAAGGGACAAAACTGGTGACTAGAGCTTGAACAACAAGGGCCCATACTGGGTTCCCTGCGTAGCTTCAGCCTCTCTCTAGGTCGAGCTGGGGATCTACTCTGCTGACAACAGGCTCTTAAAATGAAAAAGCTGAGTAGAACAGATGTTTTCAGGAGTCCTTGAAAGTCATTCTTCTACTATGGAGGCTCAGATAACCTTTAATTTTACAACTCAAGGACAGCAAGGAAAAACATCAGCCCGCATCACATCACCGTTTTCAGTGGGTTTCATTACGTTCATGGTGCTTTGTCCTTAAAAAGACCAGTTGGATTTTTTGTTCTCATTAGGGCTGGAAGAGTCGATACCAAGCCTGCCTGGCAGAGCTAGAAATAGTCATCTTCCTCGCTATCCTCTCCAACAAAGCAAAAATAAACCAATAAGGAGCAGGGTTTCCCAAAGCCAAGAACGACGATGTTACTTCTTGGTGTTCTGAGCTCTGTTGTCTCAACCACATACATGACATTCAAGAACACTGTATTTCTTAAGAAGCGTGTATCTATTATTTCTGGTAGGTTCTTCCTTAACCTTGACACAGTGCTGGACAGGCATTCAGAATTCAAAAGGTACCAGTTGATTGTGACACACAGTAATGAATCTGAAATGGTTTTGGGGTCTGCTTTGAGTCAATATTTAAATAACTTTCTCCATCTTACAGTCTGCTCCATTCTTCAACCTCAGCCCACACTCAAACTATTTTCTTCACTTCCGTGTCTCCCTCCTTCTCTCCCTGTCGGCTTCCTAAAGTGGGGAGGAGCCTGGTTTGCATGTGAGGGGATGAATCAAATGCCTTATGACGATCACTTCAATATGTCTGAGGGATACCGCGGAGCCTAAGTGGGAATCAGAGTCGGCCTGAATTGAGGTCTGGGTATTAGTGACCTTCCTGGAGACTCATCCTTGGTGGGGAAGTTGGAGAAGGGGAACAGGGCCCAGAGGAGGAGATTCTGTGAGATAGGCTTTGGGCGGAGGTAGAAGGGCCCTGATGGAGAGAACAGGATGACATCAGTTGCCTTGCCCAGACCTCAGGACGAGGTGTGATTCTTGAGTAGAAAGAAATAAATAGCAGTTCTGTGGCAAATTCACTGTGTGATATATTCTTCAATGACTTCATGAGTCATAGGACACAAGCAGAATTACTTTGAAGCCACAGTGACCAAGTCTATACCTTGATTTAAGATGTTCAGGGTTTTTTTTTTGGTTTTTGTTTTTGCTTTTTAACATCACTAGAGTCTTTCAGAATATGATTCCAGCACTCCACCTTCATGAAAAAAAGAGACTAAATGGGTATTTACCCCAAAGATACTGACGTAGTGAAAAGAAGGGCCATCTGTACCCCAATGTTCATAGCAGCAATGGCCACAGTCACCAAACTGTGGAAAGAACCAAGATGCCCTTCAGTGGACAAAGGGACAAAGAAGATGTGGTCCATATACACTATGGAGTATGATGCCTCCATCAGAAAAGATGAATACCCAACTTCTGTATCAACATGGGCGGGACTGGAGGAGATTATGCTGAGTGAAATAAGTCAAGCAGAGAGAGTCAATTATCATATGGTTTCGCTTACTTGTGGAGCATAAGGAATAACACGGAGGACATGGGGAGATGGAGAGGAGAAGTTAGTTGGGGGAAATCGGAGGTGGGGGATGAACAATGAGAGACTGTGGATTCTGAGAGACAAATTGAGGGTTTTGGAAGGGGAGGGTGGAGGGGTTAGGCGAGCCTGGTGGTGGGTATTAAGGAGGGCACACTGGGTGTGGTGGATAAACAATGAATCTCGGAACACTGAAAAGAAATAAAATAAAATGGAAAAAAAAAAGACTAAATGGTTGAATAGCAGTTAACCAAGTGAAGTCTGGGGAGGAAGGGAGGACATTTTAGGCGAAGCAGATGGATAAAGCAAAAGCACAAGAAACCAGAATCTCGCACAGTTCCTTACTGATGGAGCTTGAAGTCACAAGACGCAGTAGTGCTAGGCATAACACTGAAGAAGAGGCACTTTGTGAAGCAAGAGTGGCCAGCTCCCATCCAGCATGGGTGGCTTCCTGAGGAGCTCTGTACAGGTGGAGTCTGGGGCTGCCTTTAGGGTCATCAGCAACATCATGATCAGAGGGAAGGGAGGAGAGTGACGGCACACATGTCAGGATCTGAAGTTTCCGCCTTGGCAATGAGGAGCCATTGAAGGCTCTTTGCCCCTGGCAGACGTGGCCTTACACACTTGAATTGTATACCACCAGAGTATATTCACTAAGTTTGGCCTGTTTTCCTTGAGCCTGAGAGATCACTGATCAACATTCAGTGATTGCATTCACAGTACTTGTATCCTGATTCCATCAAGGCGTTCTAGAAAGGCTGAAAGATATGCTGATTTAGCCAATAACATAGATTCCCCTCTGACTCTTGAAGACTTGGCTGGTACAAGGCTCAGCCGAGGTATAACATCTACAGTTTTTTTATCCCTTCATCTCACTGTCACCTCTGGCTTAATGAGTCCCTAAAAGGCTGCTATGACATGGACCGGCCAAGTAGCAAGTCCCCTTACCTCCTTAGTAGCTAACTCTGGATTGTTATTTGAGCCTTTTAGATTTGATTTCTTGTTTTCATGATTTTCTTTAGGTTTTCCTGAGATTGGTAGGCCAAGGAAAGATCTCCACTTGAATATGCTCAATTACAAACTAGCAAAATTAAAAAAGAGAGAACTTTGTCTTCTGAAAAGAATTACCCTCAATGCTATTATATTGATGTTGGGGTATATATAGATGTTGGGGTAAGGAGAGACCATCATTACGCATGACTTTGAGGTTTACAGTTTGGGTAGTGAGTTAACAATGGCATGTTGAATCATAACAAAATTTGAAAAAGAAGGTAAGAATAAAAAGACAACTGATTTAAAGTAGACATATCTAGCTATTAAATGTGAAGACTTAGTTCATATTATGGCATTATAAAAGATACACTCAGACTTGATCAAGAACCTATCCATAACAAACTTCTTTGTAGCTATAATGTAATTAAGGTTTTTTGTTTGTTTTAAAGATTTTTTTTTATTTATTGGAGAAAGAGAGAGCATGAGCAGGGGGAACAGCAGAGGGAAAAGCAGAGTCTCCACTGAGTGAGGAGCCCATTGCGGGACTTGATCCCAGGACTCTGAGATCATGAGCTGAGCTGAAGTCAAGAGTTAGACACTTAACCGACTGAGCCACCCTGGTACCCCATTATGGTTAGAAGATTATATTATTTAATAAACAGCTACAAATATTTCAGTGTTCTAACAGTCATTCCTTTCCAGCCATTTAATTTTCTCTACGGCTCTCCACAAAGTTTTTTGTTTCTCTTACATTTTGGTGCACAGAAGTGAATATAATATACCTGCCAAGATTAGAAAATGTTGGTATTTTAACTTTTTAATCATTCTCATTTCTTTGGATACACTCATGCTGCCAGTAGGCTTCTAGAATCCTCCATGTGGGCACCACACAATTCACAGACACTATGCCATTCCTGTGCACCACCAGCCTCACCATGCTGGCTTTCATCCTAAAACTTTTCTGCAACAGTAACAAGATAGCTGCTTCAGTCCAAGCATCACCTTCTCTCAGGACTATATCTCAAGAAGGAAGAAAAGGAACAAGAACATAGTGTACATTTCCCCTGTTTTGACAAAGGAAAAAAATTACCAAGATGATCCCTTAGATAATATCCCATTATTTCTCATTGGTCAGAAGTGAATCACATGGCCACTCCTAGGTTTAAGAGAGGATGTGGAAATGAGTATCTGGCAAAAATCAATGGATTGCCAAAACTAGAGTAACCCATAACTTATCCTTTGATCTAGACACATCCAAAAAAATAATAATAATTAGCCAGGGTTCTTTTATCAAAAAAGAAAAAAATCAGGAATAACTTTTAAATAAGTAACCAACATTTTCTGATACATTTCCCCCTGAAGAATGAGCAGTAGCCTACAGAGGTGAAGGGTTTTCCTGATGTAGGGATTTGGTAGATCACAGAGAATACCAGAAGATGAGAAAGTTGAGGCAGAGGAAGAGATGATTTTCATTCAGGGAAACACAAACTTTGAAATGACTCTGGTGCATTGAGGTGGAGGAATCCAGGCAGAGAGGGCAAAATGTGGGGCTAGACCTTCACAGAATGCTGTGCCCTGGAAAGAGAAGTGTGAGCCATCTAGAGAAAGTAGAGGGAGAAGGGAAGGGAAGGGAAGGGAAGGGAAGGGAAGGGAAGGGAAGGAAAAGGGAGGGAAGAAGAAGGGAGGGAAGGGGAAGAGAGGGAAGGGGAAGGGAGGGGTGGAGGGAAGGGGATGGGAGAGGAGAGGGGAGGGGAGGGGAGAGTAGGGGAGGAGAGAGGAGAAGAGGAGAGGAGAGCTGGAATGGAATGCCAATATTTAAAGGATGAGAAGAGAAATTTAGACCCTGGAAGGCAGCTCATAAAGATAAGTCACTCAGCGATAAGAGAAAAACCAGGTCAGGGTAAATACCATAAAAATGCAGAAAAGCTTTCAGGAAAGGACTGATACAGAGAAGTCAAATACAGTGAAAACGTCAAATAAAATGAAAGTGGGATGTGTCAGTGATAAAACCTGGACAGTTAAAATATCACTGCTTGATAGCAGTATTTTCAATAAAATGATGAAGAAGAAGACAAATTATAGTGGATCAAAGAATAAACGAGAACCAAGGGAAAAGGGTGAAAGTGTTTAAGTTACAACACAAAGGGAGACACAGAGACATGCACACACACAATGTAGTTATCACTGAGGTTTTTGTATTTTAAATTTAAAAAATAAAAGTGATAGACATTTTAGGCACTATGATTTTTTTTTCTGTGTATCTTTTCAGATACAGCTTAAATGATCTCTGGTGTCTGATGGTGGACATCTGTGTGTATTTGCTATGAATTCTTCAATCTCATTAATGCTGTATAATTCAACCTGGGATTTGAATTTCATTCCAATCCTTACTAGCTTTGTGACCTTGAGCTATGGGGTTTGTCCAAGGTAACACACCTGGTTTGTAAGGTAACTGGGCTTCAAATTCAGGTCTGACTCCAAAGCCCACATTATTCACCACCGAGCCTTCTGGTGAACCTACTGGTGTATGAGTGAGCTCCGACTCTTATAATGACAGCATGACTTCAGTTTTACCACACCAATCTGTCTATCTTCCCTTCTCCAGCACCCAGACAAAACAGAGGCTATATGAGAAGAGATGAGAAAGAGGTCCTTGGGTCAAGAATTCTGTCAAGAGATAGGAGCACGGGGCACCTGGGTGGCTCAGTCAGTTAAGCATCTGCCATCGGCTCAGGTCATGATCCCGGAGTTCTGGGATCAAGTCCCACATCAGGGTCCCTGCTCAGCCGGGAGTCTGCTTCTCCCTCTGCCCAACCACCTCCCCCCCAAGCCTGCTCTTATGCTCTGTGTCTCTCTCACTCTTTCTCAAGTAAATAAATAAAAATCTTTGGAAAAAAAAAAAAGAGAGAGAGAGAGAGATAGGAGTCAAAGGGTTAGTCTCCATCCTCCTAAGGATGAGAGGTACACACCTTGCTCTTTCCTGGAGTTCCCAGGCAGCTGTAGCTGAGAAGCAGATAACCTGTTACACAGACAAGTTCTCCAGCAAAGGGCTGTGTGCAAGAGTGTAACTAAGTGATGCCCATGATACAGACCAGTCACACGCAATATGCACAGGCCATGCTATACTCATTGTGGGGACCTGCCAAACAGCGCCATCGATGATAATAACCAGTACGTTAATTATACCATCAGAAGAGTAAAAAAAATAAAATAATGTCCGGACCCCCCAAAAAAAGCTCTATTCATTTGAAGTCAACCACTCATATTTTAAATCATTTAGACATGTAATGTAGGGAGCTGTTTTTCCTTGGAAGAGAGCAAATAAATTATTACAAAGAGTTTCAAAAGAAAAATGACTGTTATCTTAAATTTCAGCTATTTTTTAATGGGTTTTCCATGGCCATAGGCTTGACTTTTTTTTGCATTTTACTTTCTCTCTTCTACTCATGAAGAGACAAAAAATGACAGCAGCTAATGCCAGGTCCTTTGAGCAATTGCCCTGTAACAAAGCAATTTAGAGAGACAGACAGAGGATGGAGTCAACTTTTATGAGAGAGTTGCTCATGTTTTCCTCTGATACAACTTTTCCACTTGGATATTTTATGACAGCTACGGTCTCCAAGGACCAACTATGCAAAGTTAAGACTGATATTTTGTAATAAGATTTCCCTTACTTCTTAATCGTTGCAATGTGACAATAAAACTATCTGCCTGTAAGGGGCCAGCTCCATGAACTTGCTCAAGTCCAGAAATCAACTGTCTACAAGGATTCATTGTTTTATCCTGGGATGCCAAGTTTTACTCTCAGGCAGACTTTGAGTCTGAATTTTCTGATGCCATCCATGAGAGGAGCATTTTGCTTTCTTTTTATTTTTTATTTTTCACCACAATGGGATTATAAAACTTTAACAATCAGAGTGGTTTTCCATGAAATGATGAAAGACTCGCCATCAGAAGTGCTTAGAATAAGAGAGATGCTGATATCTGGTAACCTGTTCTTGTTCCATAGTCAGAAAAAACAGAATTCGCAGAATTCCCGAGATGTGTTGAATCGCTAGGCTGGACAGTATGCTCCACAGGCAAGTTCTCATTCAACGCACACAGAACCTCCAGGCTGAGAATTAGTATCCTCTCCATCTTCCAGAGGAAAAAGCTAAGGTTTAAAGACACTAAATAAGCTTTCAGAGTCACACAATTATTAGTGGCAGCGGGCAGACTCAAACTTGGGAGGTTTGAGGTGGGAGTCTAATACTCCCAACCTGTGTTACAAAGAAAACAGGAGGTGTCCATTACCATAATGAATGAGAATCCTCACCCAGAAGACCATGTCGAATGAGGTGATTAGTTAATATAACAGCAAAAAGGAGAAGTAATGAAGATTTATTTAAGCAATAAATATAACATTTAAGAGACCTATAAATACGAAGCTTTTATTTTCATTTTTAATTTTTGGTATATGAGAACATTTTGAAAAAAAATAGACAAAACTATTTTTGGATGACTTCTAGACAGAACTACTTTAAGAAGAGCTAAGCTTGTGGGGCGCCTGGGTGGCTCAGTGGGTTAAAGCCTCTGCCTTCAGCTCAGGTCATGATCCCAGGGTCCTGGGATCGAGCCCCACGTCCGGCTCTCTGCTCAGCCGGGAGCCTGCTTCCTCCTCTCTCTCTGTCTGCCTCTCTGCCTACTTGTGATCTCTATCTATCAAATGAATAAATAAAATCTAAAAAAAAAAAAAAAAGAAAAGAAGAAGAGTAAAGCTTGTGAAGTTCTGCACATTACCAGGTTGAGCCCTCGGGATGTTTTCTATTACTTTCCGAGAGGTGAAGTATTTGTGTCAGTGTATTTGGTTTTTAAAGACTCAAAGGAGGAAAGAAAGACTCAAAGGAGGAAAGATACATATTATCTCTGCCTCTGCTCTTTTCTGTAAGACCATTTTTTCCCTGACTCCATGCTCCGTAATAGGCTCCTTGTGTCACATACTGTTACAAATGGATGAGCTGAAAGCCCATCACTGACCCACTGACCCAGTTGTTCCCAAATGGAACAACTGAATGAGATGAAAGTCATGGTCTCTGAGGTGTCCAGGCTTTTTAGTCTGATTCTGTGTCAAAGGAGGCCCTTCTGAGTGTGGAAAAAGGCACTACTGATTATGAGTCAACAGACACAAAGCTCTAGACCTTCCGTCACCCTAGCTAATGCCCACCCTCCAGTCATCTCTTGGCACTGCTGCTGTCTGCTGGGGTAGCAGACACCCTTTCTGGAGCCTGAAGGGGCTGGGGTCGGGGGGCAGGGAAACTTTTGATGAGAGTGAGTGTGGACAAAGTGCTTGGGTGCCGTTAAAGTGGTAAGATCAAAATCCCTGTTTGGGACCATGTTTCTTTAAATGCAAAAATACCCCAGAGGCTGGACTAGTAGTGGGTCATGGTTTTTGAGTTTAGTACTAGAGTTCATACATAAAAGAATCAACAGAATACATATGGACATAATCAGAGCAAGGCTGGTAGAGGCTAGAGGGGTGAAATTCATGTGAAAAACAAGAATGGGAAAATAAAAGGATGGGAAAGGTCCTGGCACAGGAGAGAATGGGCAATTTAGTTTGTAAGGAAGAGACTGAGGTTTCCCCTCTAGTGAAGGATGTTTTGTTTGTTTGTTTATAGGATACATGTGGAAGAAAGAACAACAAGATCCGTCACTAAGTGACCCGGGCTTACATAAACTCATAAATAGCCACACAGATTGGCTTCCCATAGAAGGACATATAATTTGGAAATTAGAAGCTTATTTAGAATCCAACATAACTCTACATATACTGGGTTGTCTCTTCTCTCTGGGCAACAAAAGCTCTTTGTTTCCTGCTGTGCCATGATGGAAACTCAACAACCCTCTTTGCCTCTGCTCTTTTCTGTAAGTCATTGGCCCTTCCTTCCAAGAACTCCCTCCTTCTGTGGGTCTGGCATTCCACATCTCCAGGGCACAGGATCCAACTTGTTCATCAGCCCACCATCCAGTAGCAAGCTCCTGCCAGGAAGAGTCTTTCTGTTGGAAAATCTAATATGCTTCTAGTTAGCCAGAGGCCAGCTGCTCTCAGGTCAAATGCCTGCCTCTTGTCCAATAGCTGTGACCAGGGTAATGGGATCACAGCAACGGGAATGTGATCGCTCACGGTGCTGGGATACCACACTCTCCCAGATGTCCTACACCTCTAGCTAGTCCTTGGGTTCTTTTTCAAGCTTATGCTCCTCTGTCTAGGCATTAAATGTTGGATTTCCTTAAGGTTGAGCCTTAGGTCTCTTTCTCCTTCCCCACTATCTTTCTCCTTATATGATCTCTACCATTCCCATGCCTTCAGTTCCCGTGGATGTGCCTATGATTTCCACATGATTATCTCTTGCCTAGATCTCTCCTTTGAGCTCCAGATTCGAGATCTAATTGCCAACTTGATAGTTCCACTTTTCTGTCTCAGAGTCATCTCAGTAGGTCCAATGTTTTGGATCTAGCTTGTGTTCTGTCTCAGACCTGTGTTTTCCAGTACACATCACTATTCATTCAGTTGCAAAAACCACAGACTTAAGAGTCATCCTTGACACAGCCGTCTTCCCCCAATCCATTTTCAACCTATCCCCGTGTTCTATCAGCCTCACTTCCTAAACATCTCTTAAAGCCATCCACTTTTCACGCTCTTCATGGCCACCCCCCCCCCAGCTCACACCACCATCAGTGCCCTGCTGAACCACTGCAGGGGTCCTCACATTGGTCCCTCTTATCTGTTCTAGTTCTTTTCAATCTATCCCTGGTACAACAGTGAGTTTTACAGAAGTCAGATCTTACCATGTTACCCTCCTACTTTAAAACAGCGACTTCCTATTGCCCTTGGAATTGAGAACAGCATCTTTAATGGGGCCCTGCCTGTTTATTCTATGTCCTGTATACCTTACCACCATCATCATGCAATCTGTTGCTTTGGTCTAGCCATGATGACCTCATTTCAGACCCTTTAATATGCCAGGATCCTTCCCTGTAACAATTCCTTTCAATGGGCTGATTCCTTCCATGGGAAGCTCTGTTTGTTCATCTGTGTAACTCCTACCCAGTCTTCAGAACTCAACTTTTCCTGATCCCCATCTGTATCAAGAATCTTTGCTATACACTCTCACAGACCCATATGTCTGTCTTTACAAAGGATACACTAATGATGTATTTTTTTGTTTGCCCCTGCCAAACTTTAATATTTGTATTAGCTAAGATCATATTTATGTTTATTTGCCCTTATATCCTCAGGGTTCCTAGTAAGCGCTGAAGAACATAATTTGAATGGATGGATGAATGACCAACCGCCATTTCCCTCAATAGGAGATTATAGGAATGACACAGTTTCTCTTTGAAGGGTTTCTCATCATGTTAGTCACTCAAAGCATCATAGATTTCTCTCAAGATCAGTTAAAAAACAAATAAGAAAAATAGGTAAGAGTTATCCACTGGTACATTTACTGTAGGAGCAACAAAATTAAATTCCTACATTCAAAAATGTTATTAACCTGAGGAAGGAAAAGAGCGGCAGCCCAAGCTCCAAATTGAACATGAGTTTAGAAAGAAGCATGACATAAGAAATGTAATTAAGAAGATGTTGATAGTTAAAGCCTTCATGTAGAGGAGGTACCTTGAGTCATGATTCTAGAGGCTTCTGTGTATAGAATATAGTGACAGAGAAGAGATTTTTAAAATTCTCAATCTTGGGACATCTAGGTGGCTCAATTGGTCAAATGTCTGACTCTTGACTTCAGCTCAGATCAGGATCTCAGGGTCTTCAGATCAAGCCCCGCACTGGGTTCAGCACTCAGGATTCTGCTTGAGATTCTCTATCTCTCCCTCTCCTTCTGCCCCTCCAGCTGATTGCACTCTTTCTCTCTCGCTAAAATAAGTAAATAAATAAAATCTTTAAAAAATAAAAAATAAAAATCTCCATCTTAACTTGAGGTTGGAAATACAGTATATATATGGTGGATATCCCATTCTAATACCAAAGACAACACACCAAGCAGGTTCTATAGTGAAAAATATAAATGAATTTAGCAAGATCTAAATATACCAATATATCAAAAATCTACAGTTGGCTGATAAAAATAAACCTGGAGTATTTGTTACGGTTATTTACTTTCTGAAGAGCACATATGTCTCTTACTCAGAGACCAAATTCTTTTAGAATTGCTATGTGGTAAGGTAATCCCAACACCAAAAACAAAAAGTATAAAAGATTAATAGATCTGGGAGCGTAAAAATGTCAAATATCTTTGTGCCACAAACACATACCAGCAAAACACCAACAAATACTATCAGCAATTAAGAGAAAAAAACAAACTGAGCAAAAATTTGCAACACATAAAACATGAAGGATTAAAGTCTTGAATCTAAAAGAATATAAAGTCTTAAAAATACAAGGAATGCAATGCAGTGAAAGCAGTACTTAGAAGGAAATTTGTAGCATTGAATGTACGTATTAGAATAGATGAAAGTCCTAAAATCAATAATCAAAGTTCCCCCCTGAGGAGACTAGAAATAAAAGAGCAAAATTAAATCTAAAGTAAGCAGAAGGAAAAAAGAAGAATTAGAACAGTAATCAATGTAACTGAAAATAGGAAGTCAATAGGGAAAAACCAAAGAAACCCAATGGTGGTTCTTGGAAAAGAGCAATAAACTTTATAAGCGTCTTTCAGGCAAAGGATATGGGGCTGAAAATAGGAGAAAGAGGATACAGATTACTAATTTCAAAAGTGAAAGACAGACATCATTAGAGATCCCATACTGATTCGGATAACGGGGGTGACTATGCATGTGGAGGTAGGAGATTTATGGGAAATTTCCACACCTTCCTCTCGGTTTTGCTATGGGCCTAAAACTTCTCTAAAACAAAAACAAAACCTTGCTTTAAAAAAAAATTTATTGAAAAAGACAAACATCCCAAAGGAATGATTGACTAATCATACAAGCAGGTGATTCACAAAAGAAAAGGACAGAAATAGAAAAATATATCTCAGAAGTGCTTTTTCTAAATCTTAAAAAATTAAAAAATTGGATAAAATTTTTTCACCTCTTATACTGCAAACACTTATAATACCCAGTTTTGGCTTAAGTGTTGAGGAAATGGGTCCCTCAAGCACGTTTGGCAGGCATGGCCATAAACTGGTCCAAAAATTCTTGTGGACAATCTGACAATATATGTGTCAACTTTTTAAGATGTATACCTTTGACCTAGAAATCTAACCTGAGAAAATAATCAGAAAAGTATTTTTTAAATATTGAGAATAAGGATGCTAAGTTCAGCATTGTTTATGACAGTGAAAGTTCCAAAAACTACATGAAGTTACAATAATAGATTAGTTAGATGAATAATTATAGTAACTCTAATCTATGGAAAACTCTGTAAGCATAACTTTTTTTATTTTGATATATATTTAGTGGCAAAATATATCTGTGGTTTATTCAGTAACATTCACGTTACAAAATAACATTTCCTATATATCTACATCTACCTGTCTAGAAATAATCCTGTGTGCATTAAAAAGTCCCAAAATCTCAGAAACGTTTACCAAAAGGTTAACAGTAGATATTTGGGGAAAATGGGATTATGAGACTTTCACTTCTATTGCTTTCTATACTATGTAAATTTTTTAAATGAGCATTATTGCTTCTAAAATAAAATTGAAAAACAGGCATAGGATATATTCAGCAGATTTGAAAAGCATGGAGATAAATCACACTTGTACCTATATCAATGCTCTCTCTTGCTACTTCAGATGTCTACTTTTTTCAAGGCAGAAAATTTCTATGCTTTGGAGCAGACTTCCCTTTCCAAGAATAGTGTGATGACTCCATCATGCCATCTAGTGTTAGGAATCTGTGATGATGTCTTGAGAAAGCGTCACCACGCAGAAAGATTTAAGCATTCCAATTCACAATTCTACAGGCAATTTGAGCAACATGAGTAGCTCTTTTAAAAGAACACTGAGATTTGTTGTGCATGTACACTTAGGTCAAAGACCGAGTTGCAAGTTTGTAGCTATGTCTTTTCAACTCAGATGTAACTGAAGAAATGACAGAGAAATATCTAAAATCCAAGGTGGTTAATATTTACAGAGGTAAAGGAGGAGAGTGACTCTGTCCTTACTCTCACCTCACCCCTGCTTCTCTGATACACCTACCACCACCGTTCCCACCATCACCAAGAAAAGCTGAGAATCAACCAGTTTCTTTAAAAGGTTACAAAAACAACAATTCGATTTGAAGATATACCCAGAGTCACCTTACTTTTGCTCTGAGGATAGAAAAGCAAAAAAGGTGAGTCACAGATTTATTTTCTTCTGTGCTACGGACACAAATTAATACTCAAAGGAAGCTGATGTCCTGTTGATAGCTCAGCTCCAGGCTCATCTGGAAATAACCAATACAGCTCCAAGTAGAACCCTATGTCAGCTCCACAAAAATACTTATTGAGTATCTGCATGCGGGGCTGTTTTAAGTGTCAGAAAACTATACTAGGTGTTAGGAAACAGTTGTCTAAAAAATATAACAAAGTCTCTCCAAGAACTTACAGACTAGTGTGGTTTTCTTAACTCAGTAAGACGTTTCTAATTCAAAACTATGCATCAAGTACCTTAAAATATGTCCTATCCTATGACGGGTCATTTGATACCTGAAAGCGTATCCTAAAGAAAAAAATACAAGAAACTCATCTCAGAAATAACAATAGTGACACATTGGAAACAACCTAAATGACCAAAAATAGAGTGTTAGTTAAAAACCGTTCATGCAATGGAATATTATGCAGCCATTTAAAATGTGTCAAAGGATTTTTAATAGATTTTGCAAATATCTATAATAAGAAAGAAGGAAGAAAGAAGAAACAATAAAATGCAAAAGATCAGAAGCTCTTCTGCAAGTGGGGTGGGCAGTCATGGGTGATTTGACCTGTCAGGGTTTTGATGACTCTCATGAACAATGGGCATGGCAAAATCCCAGGGCAAGTTTGAATGGTGGAGCTATCCGATTTGCAAGAAAGTATCTAATACTTTCTAAAGTATTTCTAAAGTATCTAAAGAAAGTATCTAATACTTCGAGATATACAGACAACCAGGCTCCTTCACAGTCATTGGAAAGAAATTTTGTACAGACAAGGTGTGGCTGTGCTTTATCAAACCTGTTTCCCCAACTGAGGAAGAGCTAGATGAGTCTGAAGTCTCTGAGAGCACCCTTATATTAACAGCTTTCTGAAAACCAAGTATTGGGGTAACAGTAGACTTCCCTTCCCACTCCAGTTTTCTGGATATTTTATGTATTGAGTAGAAGGAAAGTAGAAGATACCACCCTGAAATAAGCCTCTCTGGATGATTTGGAGCTGGTTATTTTTAAGAAAGAGCAAACATAGAAAAAACACCCGACCTGAGAACTGAGTAAAAACTACCCTTTTGTAACAATCACATTTATAAGGGACATCTCCATTTGCAAGGATGCCTCCCTCTCTGTGCCAGGAAGAAGTTGAGTAAATCTCTAGAAGCTCTTACCAGTGGAGAAGAAAGTGACTTCAAACTTCATAACAACCACACCCCTACTGATTGTGCCTTTACAATAACCTCCCACAGCTGGCCTTCCCTTTGCCCCCAACACCTTTTGTCTTTAGCTTAAGAAGGTATTTAAGGTGGTAACTTGGGGCACTTAGAGGAGTTACTGAGTTTCCTGGACATCTCCCAAGTATACAGAAGACATACACGGCATGAAACTTCTGTTTGTTTTTCTCCCATCTGCCTTTTATTACAAGGAGGTCTTAGCCAAGAACCTAGAAGGGTGAAGGGAAAATTATTTTTGTCCTCCATGCAGCGAGCAAGCAAGGCTTATGTCCTGGTCTATGAGATGGATCGGTGGACCAGGAGCTTTAGAATGCCTTCTCCAGCTTCAACAGTCTATTGTAGTAGCCCTCCTGTGCTTACACTGGTGAGTTGTACCTGTCCTGGCCAAAGCACTGAAGAATGATCCCATGGGTGACAAAGCCAGATATCACAAAGTCCAGACTAGCCATCAGCAGGGACCGTGAGTTAAACTAAGAAATAGACAAAGCTTGTCTCCTAAGCAAAAGTCAGTAGAGGGCTCCTTCTGCCTGTTCCTCCTACACGTGATTAGTAACTACAGCCTGACCCAGACTTCAACCACACCAAACCCGCCTCAGGGACAACAGAATATCCATCCACAACAGTCAGTTACTCAACAACACATGTTAAGAATATGCTGTGTACCAAGCCATGCCTTTTCTGAGCTTCTAGTCCTCAGGGTGGAGGGGAAGAAGGGAGGATGACGGGCATGAGCTGAATAAATAAAAACGAGTAGCATGAGAGCCAGAGTGCGGTGAAGGGAGACTCTGGTTATGAGAAGCAGGGAGAGCTGGGCACATGAAGCCGGATTCAAAATTATGGTCTTTATTCTGTTATAAAGAAAACCACAGAACCAAAATGGAGTCACTTGTGCTAAGCCATGTCACCAGATGGGGGATTAATACCTGACCTAATTGCAGTTTCAACTTTCTCCAAAAAAGGTAATCTTAAAGGGTCACTCTGGAACTTCGTCAGCCCCAGTGACGTAATCCGCTGACACCCTTTGTAACCCAAGACCTTGTCCCAAGTTATTCCTTTTGTTTAAGACTTCCTTACTCGGCCTTTCAAAACCTGTCCCATTTGGGGTACTTGGGTGGTGCAGATGGTTAAGTAACCAAGTCTTGGTTCCAGCTTAGGTCATGATCTCAGGGTCATGGGATTGAACCCGGAGTTGGGCTCTACACTCAGCAGAGAGTCTGCTTAGGATTCTCTTTCCCTTTGCCCCTCCCACTTGTGCTCTCTCTAAAATAAAGTAAAATAACATTAAAATAAAAATAAAATAAAATAAATCTTAAAAAAACGGTCCCTTTCCATAGCCCTTTGGAGCTCCTTTCTATTGCTAGATGGGATGGAGCCTGATTCATGAATCACCAGATAAAGCCAATTCAATCTTCAAATTCACTAGGCTGAATTTTTGCTATTTAACAATTCCAAGAGTCAGAGGCTCTGGGGTCCATATAGAGCTCAGCTTCTGTCTTCTGCCTTGTTTCATGACAAACACATCATCTTAGCAGTCATGGCTCCAATTATCTTTCTCTCCTTTGTAAGATGAAATGGTTTAATTAAATGAGCACTAGGTTTATTCCAGCCGTGAACCTGTTCCTTTTACAAGCTCTGCAACTGACTACTGATTAAATCACTAGAATATTACAAAGATTCCCAAGGATTTGTTGTGATCATGGAGTCATTAGCCTTTGTATACCCTTTCTTTTCAGAGCTTGACATATTCCCCATACAGGAGTTCCTACTGCAAAGCAAGTATTCATAAACATCTCACAAAGCCAACTGATCAAGGGTAGTGAGACTTAATCACTATATTACCATTTGTTTCTTTAGTATGAAACACAATATAGTCAACTGCAAGAAAAGTTCCAGCAGCACAACCAATACACTCTATTGCTTTGTATACTAAAATATATTTGGGTTGATGCTATCACTACTACACTTATCCATTTTCTTCTAGCTTTAACCTTGTACTTCAGCAAAATAGGCTCAAATGAACAAAGAACATTCTTTAGAATTCTATGCTCCATGGTGTCATGTTTCTGCAACTAAGATGTTTAGTCTTCCTTTGGCTCTAACTCTAGTCTGTTACACTCTTCTGGCACAGTTTTGAAGAGGGCTCAGTTTTGTTGTGCCCTCACAGTGGATTTCTAAATTCACATTCTGGAGTTTTATTAGCTGTGAAAGTCAAGAGCAGGGAGACTGCATATTAAATGGCAGCTCAGAAGAAAGCAATTAAGCATTTTGCAAAACCAAGTAAGCATCACTACCCGTAATTATCACCTGCCTTGTTTGAAGACATTCTCGCCAACAAATTCAACTGAATCCTTTCAGGATGTTGCGAGTAATGGAAATGTATTATATGTAGGCAATGGACTGAATTCAGTAAAATACACTAAATTTCTTTCTGCCTGCACAGTGAGCTTATTATATCTCAAACAAGAAGTTGTGACTTGAGACTTGACTTTGAAGTGAAACAATTTCCCCGGATCTTTCAATTTTGTCTAAGTGGTTGGTATAACTCCACTGCTCTTATTGGAAGGGAGAGAAGGGCAGGTCTGCTCTGGGTAAAGAATCTGGAAGTTTAAGTTCAGAAAGCAGTGACTTCTTCAGTTGTCATGAAAAGTACATATATATTGAACAGAATGAAAATATCATAAGACGAAGCCAAAGTAATGCTATAAATATGAGAAACGGGTTTTTAAAATGAGGAGATAACAGAGCATTTTGGCTATTGAAGCCTAAACTTTTGTAGATTTTCCCCCTCTTTCATTAGTTGCAATTTTTTGTTTTTTTAGGTTTTCTTAATTTATTTAAAAAAGTAGGTATTTGTGGCCTTTCAGGGGAGCATGGAGGGGGAAGGCATCAGGTGGTGCAGTGACAGACAAAGGTAGTGAAAACCAGCATGCTGCCCACGGGAACCATGGTGTGGTGTAGGGTGTGAATTCTCACATACATGAGCCAGCTCCAATGCCCACCTTGCCTGCCTTGATTTAGGCTCTGGGAGCCTTCTGTAAGTCTCTCCATGGTTCAGAATCTTCACCTGGGGCACAGGTCAAATAGTACTTATGGCCTAGCGTTGGGTGGAGAGTGAACCAAATAGCAATCTTCCCTGCAAATATGAGAGGATGACCAAGTGAAGTGAATATGCCCAAAGATGAGCTCTTTTTGGTCAAAGAAAAAGAATATTCCAATAATATACTGCTAGGCAGATTTTTTTTTCCTGGATAGGTACTCAGGAAGCTGTTTATAATTCTTACCTCTGGAGATGAAGAAAGGGAGGCCAGGAAAAGGGGTACAGAAATTTACTTACCATTCTTTTTTTTTAATACTCTTTTATTTATTTTTTTATTAATTTTTTTAAAAATTTCTTTTCAGCGTAACAGTATTCATTGTTTTTGCACCACACCCCGTGCTCCATGCAATCCGTGCCCTCTCTAATACCCACCACCTGGTTCCCCCAACCTCCCACCCCCCGCCCCTTCAAAACCCTCAGATTGTTTTTCAGAGTCCATAGTCTCTCATGGTTCACCTCCCCTTCCAATTTCCCTCAACTCCCTTCTCCTCTCCATCTCCCCTTGTCCTCCATGCTATTTGTTATGCTCCACAAATAAGTGAAACCATATGATAATTGACTCTCTCTGCTTGACTCATTTCACTCAGCATAATCTCTTCCAGTCCCGTCCATGTTGCTACAAAAGTTGGGTATTCATCCTTTCTGATGGAGGCATAATACTCCATAGTGTATATGGACCACATCTTCCTTATCCATTCATCCGTTGAAGGGCATCCTGGTTCTTTCCACAGTTTGGCAACTGTGGCTATTGCTGCTGTAAACATTGGGGTACAGATGGCCCTTCTTTTCACTACATCTGTATCTTTAATTGTTTTTATCACATGCATTGGAAAAAAAAAAAACAGGGATTACCTAGGTATTGAGATAGTCAGTCATTCTCATTTTCTTCTTTATATTTGTCTGCATTTTAAAAAGAAAAGCACAGTTGCTGAAGCTTTTTAGAAAATAATAAAGAAATATGCCTCATAGCAATTAATTTTTTAAACCCTTTCACAGTGAAGGAAACCATCATCAAAACAAAAAGGCAACCTACTGAATGGGAGAAGATATTTGTGCTAAGCAATTAATAACCACAATATATAAAGAAATTCTACACCTCAACATAAAAGAACAAATACTTTGATTAAAAATGGTCAAAGGGCCTAAACAGACATTTCTTCAAAGAAGACATACAGATGGCCAATAGACACATGAAAAGATACTCAACATCACTCTTGCAGCTGACTGTATTAAGTTTCATACTAAAGAAACAAACAGAAATATAGTGATTGAGTCTCACTATTCTTGGTTAGTTGTCTTTGTGAGATGCTTATGAATACTTACTTTGCAGTATAAGCTCCCATATATGGACTATGTCAAGCTCCTCAAAAGAAAGGCATATAAAGACTAATTGCTCCATGATCAGAAAGACAAGGCCACAGTACAGTAGATAACCAATAAACTTTACCAAATTGACTCCCAAGGCCCTGCCATGTACCCCACCACCAGCTCAGAAGGAAGTCTAACTAAACTTGTGTAACTATGACTACTTATCTTGTTAGGTGCATAATATGCTCCAGAAGTGAAGATGAGGAAAGAGTAATGTCTTTAAGAATCAAGGAAAACCACTCAAGGTCAGTAGGTGACCACTGAGATGTGTATCAAAAAGTGAGGAGTTTCCCAAGAAAATGGACATGAAAGGCATTCCACACAGTGAGGGTAACATAACCAAAGGCATGGGCTTAGGGCAAGTGCAGGATGTTATTCTAGAAAGAATATTCTGTCAGACAGCAAGCTCCCCAATGAAGCCTAGACTCAAGATTTTAAAACCTTATAAATGAGATTAAATCAAATTAAATATGGTAATAGATGCAAAACCACCTAACACGGTGCCCTACAGCACAGATTCAACAAATGTTGGTTTATTTCACTTTATCCTGTAGACCGGCACTGGGCAAATTTTTCCTGCAAGGGGCCAGATAAAAATTGTAGGTTTTGCAGTCCATCAAGTTTCTGTTGCTACCAGTCAACACTGCTGTTGTACCATTTAAGCAGCCATACCCAATAAACAGATGGATGTGAATGTGTTCTAATAGAATTTTATTTTATTAACAATTACAGGGGCTGGATTTGGCTTGCACACCACTATCTGCTGAGCTCTGCTGTCAACTGGTGTTTCCCAATGTTTGTATAAAAAAACCAAGCAAGAAAGCGCAGTATACATCATCATGATGATTCCCAGAAAGGAGCCATTTAATTTTTAGTACTCACTGATGGAGAAAATATGTAACACATGACTCATATATGTGCTCTCATGTTCAAGAAATTTCTACACATCTATGAAAAATAGCAGTACTTTACATATATATCATTTATTCAACCTGGAGGTCATTGGAGTATCAAGTTTAGGGCTTTTGCAAAGACATGCAGCTTGTCACAGCTGTGATCAAATGGAAGAAGCAGCAGAATGCTCGATTTGTGCATTTAGAAGGGTAGGGTAGAGGAGAGACTGAGGAAGGGCACAATCAATATAAGGTTTTGCTTTCAGAGCATTTCCTGATACACAAGGGAATGCAGGAAACAAGCAAGAGAGCTAATACCTCAGTAGTCCTTATAGCTAGGAGGTCATGTAAGTCAATGATTTCTGGGTCTATGAACTGGAAAGCCCCCAGAATTTGAATTTATAACACAAAGAATGAAGACAGAAGGAACCTAAGGGCACCTGGGTGGCTCAGTCAGTTAAGCCCCCACCTCTTGACTTTGGCTCAGGTCATGATCTCAGGGCAGTGAAATCGAGCCCCACATTGGGCTCTGTGCTTAGGACAGAGTCTGCTTGAGATTCTCTCTCTCCCTCTGCCCCTCCCCCTGCTCAAGCTTCCCAAATAAATAAACAAATAAATAATCTTAAAAAAAGAGAGAGAGAGGAGGAGCCTTAAGATAGTAAGCCTGAGCTTCTCTGGCTTTAGGAAATCATACATCTAGGGAAGCAGAAACCAAGAGCCACCTGGTTCCATCTTTCACACCCAGAGAAAGTAACGATCATCTTTCCCATTTGATAATCACATACCTGAGGCTGCTAGCAGTCAGTTAACAGGTCTAAGGTCATGAAGGTGGGAAAACGAGAGGAATCTCTCAATACGGTACATGGCTTACTCTTCCTATTACATCTGAATAGAGAGAAACTGGGGCAAAACCATATAGTGCTGGGGGTAGATAAGCCAGTGCTAATCTGAAGGAAAAAAAAAGCCATCGCTGTTTAGTTGCCTTGGTTTAAAATAAACTCTCTTCTCTTGTTGGTTTGGGACAAATCCATGACCTTGGATTGGATTTGTCCCAATTCACTGGGTCATACAGTCAATGTATGGGGGCGCCATCTGCCTCGGGAGCATGTGGTACTCTTATGCTAACAACCTCTGGAAGTGTCTGGGTTCCGTGTGACTTTGCAACCTTTTCTGTGTGTGTTAGTTTAGTACTCACAGGTATCAGATTCTCATCCACGCTACTCATGTTCCTTCAACATGCATCTGCATCTACAAATATATGACTGAATGAACATGCAAAGAAGGGTGTCTGCAAGTCAGCAAGCCCTGTAAGCACTATTCTCGAAAATCCAAAGACAGAAGAACCTGTAGAACTCTACACAGCTGGAAAGAGTCTCCACTCCCAATGTCCCACTTCAACAGGATCCACTTCACATCAGGCTCTGCTTGAAAATGAAGTCTTGGGGCACCTGGGTGGCTCAGTGGGTCAAAGCCTCTCCCTTCAGCTCAGGTCATGATCCCAGGGTGCTGGGATCAAGCCACACATTGTCTCTCTGCATCCGTCTCTCTCTCTCTGCCTGCCTCTCTGCCTACTTGTGATCTCTGTCTGTCAAATAAATAAATAAAATCTTAAAAAAAAAAAAAGAAAGAAAAGAAAATGAACTCTTGTCCTGTTCTGTGTGTTACTACATGTGTTACAGTGGGGAGGACACAATAATGGTGAAAATATATCCAAGATGTTGGTGGGGTCTACATGTTTCTAACATAACCAGCTAAATTCTCTGCCCATCTGAGAGCTGGTTGAATTCAAACAAGAGAAAACTGAAAGACTAATTGTGAAGGTTCTATTTAGACTCAATTTGGGTCTTTCCTGGTCCCGATTCCCTTGAACTTGAACCTGCACTCTGGACATCCACTCCATCCTGTTTCCACATGCACCACAGAGGGCGACTGACCTTCCCAGTTGCTCAGGATGCAGGACTTTGACTATTAAAACCAGGACAATCCCAGGCAAATCAGGACTGTTTGCCACACTGCCCATTTATTGAAGAAAAGGCTGGTAGAAATATGGCCACAGAGGTCCCTTCCTCAGGGAGCCTGATCCACAGAGATCAGTCCCATTGCTGAGAAGGGAGCAGACTCACAGCGAAATGCTGAGATGAGAAAAGGAAAAAGTGCCTGGATTCCTGACAGTTTCCTGATTTCTGACTTTTTTCACAGGAGGACCGGCTGCATCTCTACCTCTAGTGACATAACAAATGCTTGTATAGCAAATTGTCTGGGTTTTATTTATGTATTATTTTTGTTTAAGTCAGTGGACGTAGGTTTCTGTTAGTCAGAACTAGAATAACTTTGGTGATTATAATATCCACCAGCAGCACTGTCCAATTAATTAAGAACTTTTTTTTAAATCTCACGACCCACTGATGGTGGGTCAGTAGTACCGAGTTCGCGAACCAAAGGGAGAATTATTAATAGCTTCTGGAGCAGGAGCAAGGTCTATCCATTAATGCTTCAGAAAGAAAAGAACGGATGGAAAAGTGCCACCTTGTTTCCAATTTTCTTTGTTAATGAGCACATTTCATTCTTGGGCCAGCAATGACTGGTTCAGAGTCCCTGGTGCCACCAAAGCTCTTCTCTAAAGGTTATCTTGCTCTGTCGTGAAATCACAGTGCAGAGGAATGCTTAGATGTCCGGGCTTGAAAACAATCTGGAAATTACAACTACACAAAATGTTTTAGAAAGTCTTATCTCCTAAAATCTCAAGTCCAGTGCAGTGATTGGATGCAGGAGAAGATGACAACCATTTATGGGAAAGCTCAGGGTCTGTCTGAGCCCCGAGTCACCTCATACTCACCAGGGGGAAGGCCGGTTCTCCTCCTGGTCCCTGTTGCCTGCCTCGGTCTTTCCCCCATGAGGGTAGAGGAGTATGAGTCACAAAGAGACAAAGAGAAGGCCCAGGGTGGCTGAGCGAGCTCTCCCCTTGCTAGGATAAGGCACTAGGGAAATCAACACATTATGAAGCAGGAATCGTTCGCGAATCTCACCACTGGGCTGATACCAACCCAGTGCACAGCAGAACCATCCCCAGGTTTGACGGCAGTGACCTCCTGACTCATTCCTCGGCTCTCTCCATTTCCCCTGGAGCCAAGTCCTCACAAAAGATGCAGACTACAATCAGACTGTGCCTCTTGAGCTCAAACACTCTTGATTCCCCATCATAATCAGAATAAAATTCAAAGTCCTTACAATAGCTTATAAAGCCCTATGCCCTGGGGCCCCTACTCCCTGACCCCTACCACTCTGCCCCTGGCTCATGGAGCTTTAGCACCTGGCTTTGGTTGTCCTTGAACGTGCTGAACTCATCATTCTTCCAGGGCCTCTGCATGAGCTGTGCCTTCTGCCTGGAAGGCCGTCACCTCAATCTTCACAGACATTTTCAGTGAGGGCTCAACTCACCTGTCGCTTCCTCAAAGAGAACTTTCCTGCCACCCTTATCTAAAACAAGCCACCTCTACCACAACCCAGTTACTCTCTTTCCCCTCTTCCTGCTTCTGGTTTACAGATAGCAGCATTTCCTGACTGCCTGTACAGAGATGTGTGTGTATCATCTACGACACAAACACACACACTTTTTGGGTCTGACCACACAAGGCACTGCCGTAACCCCAGTTCCTTCACGCAGTAGGTCTATGACTGAGGGAATGAATGAACACTTGGATGAACAACGAAAACACACCTAAGTTCAAGGTCCGGCTCTTCCACTCCCAGGCTGTGTTACCTTTAACAAGTTACCCAGCTTCCCCAATCCCAATTTTCTTCACCTCTAAAGTGAGCATAATTACCTCCTCCTTCAAGAATTGTCAGGAGGATTAATTAAGATAATCCACCTAAATCCTCTAGAGAGTAGGCTAGAACTTTTTAGGTGCTCAACAAATGCCCTGTCCCCTCCCTCTCTCCTCCACCTTTCCAGGGATCCCAAATCAGAGTAAAGCAATGCTTTGCAAGTCAACAGAGTAGCCACTGGGTTTTGCTTCACGAATTCATGAATCCACCCAAGTACTGAAATTCTACCATTTATTTAATTAGAGTTCTGCATCCCTGCCTATTCCCATAAGAAATGCAGATATTCCTGGAAGAAAATATTTATAAGGTTATCTCCATCTTTTTTTCTTAAGATTGTATTTATTTATTTGACAGAGATCACAAATAGGCAGAGAGGCAGGCAGAGAGAGAGAGAGAGAAGCAGGCTCCCCTCTGAGCAGAGAGCCTGATGTGGGGCTCAATCCCAGGACCCTGGGATCATGACCTGAGCTGAAAGCAAGGGGTTAACCCGCTGAGCCTCCCAGGCGCCCTGGTTATCACCATCTTAATAAAAATAATTTTTTGAATGATTTTTCTTTATGACTAAAAGCACTGCAGAAGAAATAGAAACCAGAGACCAAAGATGCAGAAGAGAAGCTTCCTAGATGTCTAGAGGGTATATCATCTACCATCTTAGCCTGAAATCTGAGTCACAGGTAATCATCAGAGATGACATAACTGGTTCTTGAACAGGAACAACTAAGAGATTTGTCTTCAACAAGGACATCCCTCGAGGTGGGCAGGTTTGCTGCTGCCTCACCGATGGGTACTCCTGGTGGAAAATTCCTGAGTGGCCAAGCCAGACTCAAACTGCATTGTTTTATTGGCTACAGAAGTGATTGTATTAAGCTAATGATGATATCATTCCCAAAGACCTTATGCTTTGATTTAGCCAAGATGGCCCCGTCCTGCTGTGATTCAGCTTCATACTGATGCCTTCTGTTCTGCTTTTACTCCTAGGGGCAGAAGCGGGAGGAAGAGGCCATAGGCAGCTACTTTCTTTCCTTCCACCATCCCTCCTACCAAGACGCACCGAAACAAGCTCACCTAAGCCACTTGGGACAGCACTGGAAACTTCGACATAGTCTGAACCTCGGATGTTGGTTCCGTCTCCCCTCATTTCCCTTCAGTGGCCCTGAAGTGTCTCACCAACCCTGTCTCTTCTGGCTTTATAGAGTCAGGAGCCTCGAAGTACCTGGGATCCCTGGGTTATGGAGAATTTAGAATCTGGGAAAAGTCCCCAAATGCTATCACCTTGTGGGTCGGGTCTACGACCATTTCAAGAATGTTCCTTTTACTCATTTAACCTCCTTCAATGATGTGTTTCCTTTCCCTACCTCCATCTGCCACCCCCAGTCCAGATAAGCTTTTGAAGTTGAAACGCTTTTAGAAAATAAATGAAATTCTATCATTTTATAAAATGTATTCAGTTTGGGCTCCAAGACATATTTTTAAGTCTATCATATCCAAGTATGCGCAGTCCTGGGTAGATCGTTACTGACCAACCTGGTTTGGCTGAGATGTTGTAGCTTACTTTTGGTTCCCTACATAACCCCTTGTGTAGTTTTAAGCCCACATTCCTAAAATAAATGGCTCTTGATTCAGTAAACAGACATAAATAAGACTGATCTTTGGATAAACACAAACTTTATTTTTATGGAAAATGTTGTTCACTTTTTACACACCCATACCTGAAATCCAGCCAGGACAGTCTCTTCTCTTACAGAAATATGTGCTGCTGTTATTTCTTAGAGAAAGAATTCTAAATCAGGGAGCTCAGAGGAATGACCTAAAATCTCATCAGTGTCCTAAATTCTGTGCTAGTAATTTTGGAACCATAATTTTAGAACATGAGTTTGCTCTGAGAGCTAATAATACTACAGAACCTGTTGCTATCATTTCTAAGCCTAGATCAAAGGTTTTACAAGCAAAGAACATTAAATCTCTTTAAAAAATTAATCTACTATGCCATTTGCAGGACAACCCAGATTTATCTTTTGTTTTGAGGGGCCTTGTCCTCTCTGTGTACTAAAGGCAGAAGAAGTGGGGATGGACAGCAAAGTCTTGTTTAATAGCAGCTTACTTCAATGGTTAGAGAAAGATTTTCCACTAAAAATTTCCTGACCTGTGGCTTAATATAGTATAACAATCTTTCTTGCTGTTTAGACTTTGCTGATGAAGAGGAGAAGAAAACAGGAGACAGCTCCTGGGATCATCATTTATTTTAAGGTCTTCCCGAAAACTCTTATGATACATCAGTGACAACTGTGTCCCATTGGTTGTTTTCTCTATTTTCAATTATTTTGTCAGCAACTGAGTGTGTGCAAAAAGCCAAGCATTTTGCTAGGATCTGAGGGGCAATTTGACCCCATTCCTTCTCTCCACATAAGAGCTTGGTCTTAGGGCTCACTTGTCGTGACCAGTGCCCCAGTGAGAATGACGAAGTCATCATTATTTGCTTCTGGAACCCCTCCACCCTCCTCTCAGTTCTTTGCTCTCTCCAAAGACTCAGTTCCAAAGCATTGCTTAGAAAATAGTTCATATTTATATGAATAAATCCACCACTCATCCCTTTTCTCTTTATCTATAATTTGTCTTCCCTAATAGACTAAGAGTTTACCATTATGGAAGAAATAGAGTAATACGTGAGTATTATATTTCAAGAATAACACTTTTTAAAGAAGACCCCAAGAGAGGATAAAGTTTAGCTCAGATACCAAGCCTCCAGCAAAGAATTTTCAGGCTATGAGGCATCCATTTCCCTGGTCCTTTCATCTCTTCTGGTTACAAGAAGTAGAAATATACTAATATCAACAAAGTAGCATTAATGAGTACACATACTTCATGGACCAAGAGCAGGAAGTAAAGAACAGATGGCCATTCTGTGGCATCTTGACTGGAAACCGGAATGATCAAAGGTAGCATCATTATCCATCCCTCTCTTTCTCTGACAGGGATGACAGG
This sequence comes from Lontra canadensis, assembly GCF_010015895.1. Taxonomy (NCBI): domain Eukaryota; kingdom Metazoa; phylum Chordata; class Mammalia; order Carnivora; family Mustelidae; genus Lontra; species Lontra canadensis. Next base: position 2,398,736 of record NW_022631079.1, read on the forward strand.
ATGTCTAACTCCTGTTCCCCTGAGTTTAGTCCATCTTAGGTCCTCAACCAGCTTCTTCTGATGCACCTTGCATGTGGCTCCATGTGGCCAGCAGGCCTAACTCTGTACAGTTTCAGCCCTTCTACCCATCACCAACTATTATCAGTCTTAGTTCTTCAATCCAAGTATGAAGGAGGAACACAGGAAGAGAATAGGTGAGCCAGAGTCTGGCTGGTCCAACTCATCTCTTCAAGTCAAGCTATAAAATTTGCTGTCTAACCAATGTACAGACAGATACTGAATAAGGTATTCACTTCTAACCCAATTATCTGGACCCAGAAAGTATTAAGATACCAGAGTACGTAGGGCTATCTACATGGGATCTGGACAGGACAGAATCTTCAAGAAATCTGGATAGGGGCAGGAAAAGAAACATCCTTCAGTGGACCCAGCCTCTGTATCCCTAACCATGAAAAATCTCTAGGATGTTAGACACCAGTATAAGTCCCTCCTCACTTCCTCTTTTCCAATTATTACAGATTTGTTGTTGTTGTTGTTGTTGTTGTTTAAATCCATTTCACATCTGTTCACTTGCCTCCCACAACTATTTGTTCTCATTTACTTTAGGCTCTCAACCTTCAGAGCGTACTTAGTATTGAAACAAAGCAAAACCCACATGGATCATCTAGCAACCACGATTGCCCACTTCGGCGGCAATCATGAAAGAGGGTGCTCAGACAATCTTCATCTGTGGTTGGCTGTAACACTGAGTACCATTGAGACAAGTGGGCAAAGAGAATTGGGTGTCCCAAAATACCCTTCACAAAGGGTCGAGAGAGGAGCCCAGGGACTCTGCATTGCCCTCTTTTCAGCTTGCAAGATTGGACTGACCCTGCCTCACAACAATATAATTTGGTTTCTTTTTCATACCTACATGATCTTTTAAAGTTTCCCTCCTCCCATATGTTAGTCCTTATCTCAGCTATAGGGGAAAAACAAATTCAATGCTGATAGCAAATTCTCCACCTGTACACAATACAGTGGCTGGAAAAACCATGCCATGGAAGATAGAAAATAAAATCTTCCCTAATATAAAACTCCATTATAAACTCCATTATTCTACAAATTCAACTATCCTCTGGTTACATCACAAATGTCATGTAATATGATGTGTTTGATGGTGTGGAAAACTTGCAAAGTCAACATCATTTTTTCCCCCTTCAGATAGGACTTTTTGACAGATAGGAGTCCCTTGAATATTAGAGGAATGCTGAACAAAGTAGAAGGAACTCCACCAAGTCCCTCCACCAAGAGCCACCCCGGTTCTATTATTGGATCTGCTGTTGACTAATCTTGTGACTTTGGACAAACTGTCTAACTCCTGCTGCAGCTCAGTTTCCTTGAAAGTCACGTGCCACGTTGCATGTTAAATCAAAGACTTCTGGTTTCCAGGAGTCATTCGTCTCCCCCTCCACCCTGCCCCTTTCTTGCTGGTGGAGCTCATCTCCCACAGTAGAGGCTAGAAATGACCCTCTCACTTCTGTAGCCTCCTCTGTAGTTAGGACATGAGCAGGTAACCGGTTTTGGTCAAAGGAAACTCATCATTCTGCCTGGGATCTTCTGGGGAAGGTGCTCCTTACTACCGAAAATTAATTTCCCTTCTATATTTCTTTGGAAGCTCTCATGCCCAGAGCTATGGTGGCCATCATGGCATAAGGACAAGGAAGATAAGAGGGTTATATCTTAGAATCTGATCCATAGTGCCTCCACCTTTCGAGCTGCTGAATTACCAATCCTAGTACTTATTAAACAATTTGATCTCATTCTATTCTCAGCCATTTTCACTTGGGAATCCCATTATGTACAGCCAAAATACATCCTTGTTGAATAGATGCCTTGGTTTCTAAGACCCTTTCTAGCTTTAACAACATATGATCAGCTAAGAGACAAGGAAAGTTGTCCTCTTGATGGATAAGCTACAGATCTTGATTTTAAGGATCAACAGTAAAGAAACTTTAGAAAGTGATACCAGGCCTAAAAACACCAAGTGCAGAGAGGGATTGATATGTTGTGGCTTGAAGAGCACAGACACGAACACACCCCATCTCCACCCCAAACATCTCCCACTGTCTTTATACCCTGGTTGGGGAAGCAGCATCTATAAGTGCATATCCGTAATATTCTAACTGCCCATCATTTGCACACCCTTCCTATTTTAGGAATCTGCCTCCCACAATGGAAGCCCAAGGGAAGTTTACCCTCTTCCTATCCCTGGCTGCTGGAGTAAGACAAGATGGATAAGGCCTAGCCAGCTGAATGCTTCTACACAAAATTTCAAATCTTGGGAAGTGGTGATGAAAGGTACCAAAGCAATACTAAAGCTACTGACCTCAGAGCCATTGGCCTTGACAGGGAAATGAACCCATCGCAAGTGGTGACTCCCCGACCAGACTATGTCTGTGGTGTGAACTTGAATAAGAATTCCAGATGCCCAGTCTCCCTTGGTCCTGCCTGCATTTTGAGCCTGCTCCTTCCAAAAGCTTCTGGGAGCTATCCCCCATATATTTCAATAATATGGTCTCCTGGTTTTGGCTTTGTTTATCATAACCAAGAAACCCAACTGACAGAGAGTCAAAGTCTTGATTATGAAGAAATGTATCTGCAAAAGTCTAGATTTTGTACAAACCTGTGAAAATAGAATTTGGAGGAATAGCCGACGTGTTTGAAGGACATCTGGAACTTTCCATACCTCTGACCCTACCAAGAGAGGAGTATCAGCCTTTGGAGGCACTGAAGGAAGGAACTTCGACCATCCCTGAGAACAGCCTCCCCAGAGACTTTTGAATATTGTTAGTGGTCATTTATGACATCAGCAAACACTGTCATTTCTCACTGCCTTCCTTCAGCGACAATCATGATTGTCCCTCGAAAGTGTTTTTGACGTGTGCTCAGTGACATGTGTGTGTTTGGGAACCAAACTGAGTAGAATATGACTTTTATTTTTATTTTAAAGATTTTATTTATTTATTTGACAGAAAGAGATCACATGTAGGCAGAGAGAGAGGGGGAAGCAGGCTCCCTGCTGAGCAGAGAGCCAGATGCGGGGCTCCATCCTAGGGCCCTGGGATCATGACCTGAGCTGAAGGCAGAGGCTTAACCCACTGAGTCACCCAGGCACCCCAGAATATGACTTTTATTAAGAGTGACACCTGAAGTCAGTTGAGTGTCTGCCTTTGGCTCAGGTCATGATCCTGGGATCCTGGGACTGAGCCCTGTGTCAGGCTCCCTGCTCTGCAGGAAGTCTGTTTCTCCCTCTGCCAGCTGCTCCCCCTGTTTGTGCTCTGTCTGGCATATAAATAAAAACTTAAAAAAAAAAAAAAAAGAGTGACACCTGCAGAATTAGCTGGGGACAGAAAAATCCAACACCTTCTCCATTTGTGGTGGAGTAGTTTCCTTACCCCCAAAGACCAGAATTCCTGCTGCAATTATAAAAACAGATTACAAGATTAAATAAAACAAAAGGAAAGCATAAATGGGAGTTGTATCAAAACAAAGATAATAACTTCACTGTAGGCTAACATTGATGCTAAAAAAAATACAATGAACAAAATAAGAGAGAAAAATATTATCATTAGAGAGAAAACAGGAATCAGTACAGCTGAACTATAATATAGTGAAAGAAATATCAAAGATTCAAATCAGTAAAAGAAATTGAAAGATCGGATTAAAATGAATAGTGAAAAGGAAAATAAGGTCACAAATAGAGATCAAAAAGGTAACCCTCCCCCAAAAAAGGTAACCCAAATCCAAACAGAAGCACTATATTTAAAAACTCTAATTCAAAATGAGAAAGTATACCAGTGGGTGCAAACCTCTAAAATGTGTGTGTGTTGTAAACAAATCCATTCTCAGTAAAGATAAGGAAACAGCAAACATCAAAACATTGTCTTTAGAGGAAGCTTTAGTCTCCTTAGTGGTGGTCAGGAACAGAGACCATGAGGATAAGGAGCAAAGAGCAAAGTCCATCTATAACCTCTCGGGACAACTATCCTGTCCATTCTTCCCCAGTAAAGCTAAAACTCTGTCTCAAACGGCGAGAAACAGACCCAACAGTTAGGCAAGCATACAGCCCTCTTAATGTTTGCTTTTGCTGTCACCTTTCAGTGAGCCCCTACTGTATACATGTGAATGTGAAGCCAGTCACTTTCGTGTAAGTTCTCTTATGGGATTCCCTCAACAACCCTGGGGAGCATCAGGGATTCTCAAGCATTATGGACACACCAGGGATTTGTTTCCTCTTGCCACTGTCATAAATTACCACAAATACAGTGGCATAAGCAATGGCCAAAAATCCAAAACGAGTCTTATAGGGCCAAAATCCAGGGGTTGGGATATGCTGGTTCTTCCTTCTCGCCTTTTCCAGCTTCGAAAGACGGTCCTCATTCCTCTGTTCAGGACCCAGCATCAACATGTCTAATCTCTCTCTGCTCCCACCAGGACATTGTCTTCTCCGATGCCGAATTTTCTTCTTATATCCCTTATAAGGGCCTTATAAGTGCATCGGGTCCATCCAGATAATCCAGGACAATCTCTCCATCTTCCAGTCTCTAACTTGGTACATTTATGTGGTTCCATTTTTCCTCAGCAGGGGGCAACCACATGGTCTGGGGCTTAGCACGTGGACATCTTTGCGGCCATCCTTCAGCCTCCCACACACCCACTGTGTCAGACTTTTTCGAGGGGTAGGTTGTTTAGTTCATAATCTTGTAACCTCACCACTCTGCCCTTTTTAATGATTATATTAAAATGGGGTGAACAGTCAAGGTCAGGAGAAGCTGGGTGAGGGGCATA